>NC_056743.1:1845806216-1845960781 GCF_019279795.1 Protopterus annectens | reverse complement strand
CCTGTGCATGGCCATTTCCCGTACACTACCATATTACATAAATGGGCATTATGGATGACACTATGCCTGCGTTACGGCCATTTCCCATACACTACCATATTGCATAAGTGGGTATTATGGATGGCACTATGCCTGTGCATGGCCATTTCCCATACACTAGCATATTGCAAAAGTGGGTATTATGGACGGCAATATGCCTGTCCATGGCCATTTCCTATACACTACCATATTGCATAAGTGGGTATTATGGATGGCACTATGCCTGTGCATGGCCATTTCCCATACACTAGCATATTGCATAAGTGGGTATTATGGATGGCACTATGCCTGTGCATGGCCATTTCCCATACACTACCATATTGCATAAGTGGGTATTATGGATGGCACTATGCCTGTGCATGGCCATTTCCCATACACTAGCATATTGCATAAGTGGGTATTATGGATGGCAATATGCCTGTCCATGGCCATTTCCTATACAATACCATATTGCATAAGTGGGTATTAAGGATGACACTATGCCTGTGCATGGCCATTTCCCATACACTAGCATATTGCAAAAGTGGGTATTATGGATGGCAATATGCCTGTGCATGGCCATTTCCCATACACTGCATATTGCATAAGTGGGTATTATGGATGGCACTATGCCTGTGCATGGCCATTTTCCATACACTAGCATATTGCAAAAGTGGGTATTATGGATGGCACTACCCCTGTGCATGACCATTTCCCATACCCTAGCTCATTGCATAAGTGTGTATTATGGATGGCAATATGCCATATTGCATAATAATCAAGCTGACTGCAGATATTGATCTGTTTGTGTTCTTTTCATACTGCTAATGGTTTGCAAATGTACTTCACAAATGGCAATACATTTAACAGTCCTGACTAGTTGCTTCTGGCTCTTAACAGAGCCAAGCTATGCAAGTGAAATATTAAATGGTAATAAAACTAGTGAGTAAGCAAATGGCACACAAAAGCAACATTTTAAAAATGATGAATCAGCTGATACTAAGCATGAATGCATTTATGCATAAAAAAAATGTTATCTTCAAAGTATGACCAGAAAACAAAATTACTAAGCATAACAAATATATATTACCTGTACTTCAAACAGAAAACACTTAAAAAAATCTTATAAAGTAGTCCTAAAGGCAAACACTGATAATCTAGCAAAGGCTCAACAAGCATAACAATTTATTTATTTAACATTTGTTAACCAGGAAAGTCTGACTTGGAACAAAGCCAGTTTTCAGCAGAGGCCCAGGAGAAACACTCCAGACACGTCTTTATAATGTGGGAGGAAACTAGAGCACCCAGAAGAAACCCACACAAACACATGGAGGACATTCAGACTCAACACAGAAGGATTTCCAGCTGAGAATCAAACCAGAGAGCCTCTTGCTGTGAGGCAACAATGCTACTGCTGCACCACTGCACTGGGGAAAAGCCTATCCTAAGCACTGAAATCAGTGGCCCATTCATCTCACACTACTAAAAACTTGATTAAATTAAAAATATACCTACAAAAACTGAACATTTAATAAAAATCCACAACCAATGCCAGCTTGAAGATCTTGCATTTCCATTCCCTACGTCGGTTATGGACCTCTCCTTGCAGTCAGTGCTGGTCTTAGATGAAATGGAGTCCTAGGCAAAGACTGCTGATTTGCCAGTATCCTGACCTTCCCACGTCAGCCAAATGTTTTTTTTTTATCTTACACTCTGTCTTACTATTCAGCCTTTCCCCACCTCTTTTTAACACATCTTAACAGTGTAAAACTGCACTATAACAACTGTGGAGGAAACAGTCAAATTAAATATGGCAACTGCTAGGCTCCCAGAAGCCATCAGGTTTTAGATACTCTCAGGGCCGGCCTTAGCTGAAATGGCGCCCTAGGTGAAGTACTGCTGTGGTGCCCCTTAAGCACCACCCACACCATACTTAAGGAACACCCCTATTTGAGCCACGCCTAGATATGGGTCACTCCCACCAAAGGCACTCCAGTTTTCAATTTTTAAATGCATGAAAAATCATACTGTAACAGAGACCTTGTAGTGTAGTTAAACTGCAAGTGCAGTCTGAGGGCTACTTATGGACATTTGTCAACATCTATGTTTTATGCAGAGGTAAGTCTGCTATTACTCACATGGAGGGTTGTAGCCTCAAAGGACCCTGTTTTGCACAAAAAAAGTCCTGGCTCTGCACCTCCTCTTATTTCTGTTAAGTTGGAAAAATGTACCATTTTTGACATGCATGGTCTATTTTAGGCAAAAGCCATAACACCCACAAATAAGCGTAAAGGTAAAATTAAGTGCAGGTTTCAGTATCTTGGATTGAGTGATAGAGTAATAAAGATAAAAATACAAGTTTAATAAATGATTGATATTGACTGTGAAAAACAATCGGACAGTTCATTTTCAGTTGTAACATTGGATAAACTATTTATTAATATTGACTAAAAAATAATTCAACAGTTCATTGTCAGGTGTGACATTGGCTTTAATGCAAAAATAGGAGGTTTAAAAGGGAGACAACCTAGAAACTCAAAAGTATGCAAAGTAAAAAAAAAAAATGCAAAACCTGGGCAAAAAATAAAGCAGCAACAAAATGGATGAAAGTAATAACAGCATCTATTAAAAAGGCAGGGAGTGAGGTTTGATCCTGTGGCCTGCAGATCTTGCATCACATGTTAGTATTTTACATGGGAGAATTAGATTTTTTTTTAATTACATGATATAGTAAAATATTTTGACTATCTGAGTAAAGGATAAAGGGCTCCTAACTGGTGTAATCTTTGTCAACCTAATAACTTAATACAAATGACAGCAACAGCTTCTGTGAGAAATCTTTTGCACCGTAGCACAAGCTCCTAAAAAAAAAAAAAAAACAGTGGGAGATAAAATGGAGAGGCAGGGAGAGAAACCCAGGAGGCTACGCATATAGTAAGATTGAAAAATTACAGCAGAGGACAGAAAAGATGAGTAGTTATGGAGGAAATGGTGATGCGGTGGAGGCTAGGAAAAAAGTACAGATAATGATCACTTTATAGATGAAGAATAGTCTTTACATCAGGATTATCAGTAGCTAACATAATAAAGTATGTACCTGGCTAGTCTCACACACATTAACTATTAAAGTTAAAAAAAACTAACACAGTGCTCTTCTGTACTCCAGAAATGCTGCCCAACCATGCTATCACCACCTGGTACATTTACCATAACCAAAATGACACACTTGAAACTCTCATTCAGCACCGAAATCTTTGCATCTAGCTTGACCCTTTACTTAACATCCAAAGTCATTATCAGATCACAAAAGTTAAACTCCCTTTTGAACCAGAAACATTTCCCACTTCCTCTATCCCACAACTAGGGCTGCCTTTCTCCCCTAGGTGGAATACTGACTCTCACTTATCACATCTGCCTCAAAAAATAAATAGCATCCTTACATTCCACCTCTAATATTATTCACAGGTTCATTATCATCTTTCCAAACAGGGAACATAATTGTCCAACATTAACAAAATTCAATGGCTGCCCATAACACACAGAACAACACTGGGAACCTTGATACTCAAGCTTATTATGGAGACAAGGGTCCCTTTCTCACTAAAAAATTATCAGAAAGAGCATACCTCCATACAGTCTCAGATTCCTCTCTCAGTTCATTCCAAACCTGCATACTCCGCTTGCCAGCTTTAAATGCACAATGCACCCCTATCAATTAAATAACATAAGAATGAAGCACACTGAGGCAGCGTGGTAATCTCTCCAACTCTGTGTTTCACACCTTAATGAAAACCTATACATATTTCTCAAATGATAAACTACATCAGTAATACAAAACAAGGAACATCCAACAGGTACAGAGGTACAAACAAATTCACTTTTCTTCAAAAATCTCTCTGGAAAGGGTCACACGCTACACAGAATAATAATTTAAAAAACACACATACACACACACCATACTAGGAGGTGAAGAGAGATACCCTCACTTTTCTATGCTAAACTGCCCACCAAAAAATGTCAGGTTTTGAGCAACTCAATACCTTCCCTTCAAGGTACATCCGTGACCTTACTGTATTCTTAAAACAAATTATGCTGCCAATACAGCTACTACTGGCATACAATATTAAAACAAGTGGAATATAAACCAAGGCACACAGAATTTTAAAAAGGTACAAACTTCAAAACACACTGCACAGCATTTTAATAAAAAATAATGGGCAAGACACCTCCTCCTCACGCTACACTACATATGACCAAATGTTACTATTACTTACAAAGACTCAACATCACTAATAACCATTAAGAGAACAAATGGCCCACAAACTTCAAAAAAGTGCCCATAAAATACAAATTACACCAAAAAATAACTAATAATTCCTGAGCCTAACTGATGAAAATTAACATTTTACTTACCAATATTTATGCTCTTAAAAACTATGCTTTACAAGAAAACAATACAAGCAGACATTAGACAGTTATGGACAACAACATGGCAATATTCACACTACCTGCATTTCAGAGGGTTTGCTAAATTAAGTCATAACAATCATAACATGGTACAGAAAGACCCACGGCCAGTATGGGAAAATTTTAACATTTAATCTCACATCTATAATGCGATAATGAAGTCATCTCACAGATCTTCACTGAAGCCTTATCTGTGCAACGATGAAATTTCAGATCTCCCATTTAAAGATTACCAAAACTAGAAGAGAGCTCAATGCCTGTAAACTTACTGTTGTGATAAAACATTAACAGTGTATTTTAAAGTGTGGTTATTAACTTTAAACTAAGTAGTAGAAAAACAGTAACTTAAATAGCACTGATCCTGAATATTCCTTTTACAACTCTTTTATGTTTAAGATGACACCATAACAGTGAAATAACAGAGTACTGCCAGACTACAAATATCAGTAGAAGGGATGGGGGTGATGCAAAAGACAATCACCTCAATGCCAACAGTTATCTTGTAATCAGTCTCAATGGGAAGGCACAGGGTGACCATGCATCTCTACAAAGGATACAATGCTCAACGCAGTTTGGGGAGAGGGGGGAACAGTCCCAACTCCAATCAGCCGATTTCAACACCTGAAAAGTGTCAGTTCACAAACTTTCAAACATGTCCCACAACACCAGGGAAAACTGAACATTTGGCATATGTAACTTTAAGCCCCCCCCCTTTCCCCAAGCTATATTAAAATTTCTGTAAGCTATGGCAAAGCTGGCAAATAGCACTAGAAAATGACCAGTTTCCTTCATATAAACTTCTAATTGCAGTAAAGCTTTTGCTCCCCAAACTCCCCACAATAAACAGCAACTATTACTTGTACTGGAGCTTGCACACGCAAACACACAAGCAAGAACTACACTGCTTCAATAGCATAGCTGTACAAGAGCCATCAGGGAGCAAAAACATGTGCGCTCCTAGCTAATAAACACATAGGTAATGTTTTAGGGCATGGACTGGCAAACCCTAGCAACAAAGCAGAATGGTACTTCAGCACTTTTTGCTTGCAAGTCCACTTGTTTACATTTCTAAGAGAAGTCCTTTTCCATTATAAACGACCTATTTAAAAATATGCAACTTACACTGTTGACCAAAATACTGAAACTGCAGCAGTACAGGTATTAATGCAAAAGCTCTTACAGTAAAGTATAACAGTTTGCCTTTCACTGGATAGTTGTAAAAGTAGGAAAACAAAATCCACAATAACAAACCATTCTGGGCAAATGGTAGAAAAATATCAATAGCTTTCCTTCACACACCTCGGTCATAAATAGACCTGCCACCCAAATGCATTGCTAGCCCCTAGACCAAAACTGTAGTAAGCCTAGCCATTCCAATGGCCTAAATTATGTTCATAGGTTCATAGGCTGGTACTAGGGCCTATACAAGCCTAGCCATAACAATTCCCTGGCTATTTCTTCCCACAGTATTTACTTCCCAATAAATAAATCAAATACTTTAAAGACAAAAACATGCTTCCATCATTAGAAAGACAGTTATCACCACAAAA
The DNA here is from genome assembly GCF_019279795.1 of Protopterus annectens. NCBI lineage: Eukaryota > Metazoa > Chordata > Ceratodontiformes > Protopteridae > Protopterus > Protopterus annectens. The sequence goes on along the minus strand of NC_056743.1, from coordinate 1,845,954,746 downwards.
AGTCTAGGATCAAAATTACAACATGCTATAAACATTAAACAGTGTCAGCAACATAAAATTAACAAAAAGGTAAAAGTGTGTGTTGGGGGGGGGTCTCCAATACTTAGCCAATTTTTCTGGACTAGTAACCACTCTTGTGAAGTGCTTTCAAATGAAATATGGCTCCTTTTGGCCAATGTACTAAAACTAGTAAAACAAACACAGCATCTCCCTAGAATACAACATATACGGACTACTCATTGCAGTCAACAAGCTTAACTAGCAGAGTACAGAATTAAAATGTAAAATCTCAGCATGTATCTTTCACTTAAACATCATGTGTACAAACAATATCTGGTACTGCAATCTCACTCAGATTAGTATTGGTGCATCCCATGTCCCATAGAAAACTCCGAATTCCAAGATCATACCTCCCTTTTCCAAGTTTTCCTGCCACTTGACCTTCGACCACAAAAGAGCAGGCACAATTGCAAGCATCTCAACTTCTTTGCTTAAAATTCCGGACAAAGCCAAAAATAAGGAGGGGGAGAGCAAGTGTTACAATCATTGTTTTTAAATAATTAAAGAATGCAGTCAGTCAGTACTGCTAAAGATTAGTTTCATAACTCGCTGAATTGCATTTTGAATTCAAGCTAGTTCTATTAACAAACGTTAATAGAACTACAAGCTTGAATTCCAACTTCCGTTCAGTGAGAGTTATGAAACTAATCTTTGCCAATACTGACTGACTGCATTCTTTTAGTCAAACTTCATGGTGGCACACAACAGCATTTTGAATAAATTAAACTTAAGTGTATGTGTGCAGTATGCCATGTTATTTTCCGGCTTAATTATCTTTAAAAAAAAAGAGCAGATTTTCCCGACCCTGAGATAACATAACATCTGCAGACAGTTGTTACATGAGCCTTTATTTTTATTATTTATTTATTTATTTGTTGCAACCTGGCAAGATTCACAAGGTACAGTTGTTGAGAAAGATCTGCATTATAGATTACCTTGTGAGTCTTGCCAGGTAAGAAAAGAACTAATAAAAATAAAAGCTCAGAATTACCAACTGCCTGAAGATGTTTTTCTTCAATTGTGTTGCATGTAAAATGAGCTGAGCAGATAATTTTATAATAAGACTCATTTACCTTAAGGCAAGCATGCAAACAAAAATTTAAAAAAAGTTGATCTTTGTCCGCCTGTGGTCAAGAGAATCAGGCTGCCGATTCACACATGTCCAGTCCAGGGGAAATAAGAATTTCAATAGATCCACACTCCTCTCGATTGGAGCAGCAGCCAGGGACGTCAGTGGTATGAAAGCATCACTGATTGGATGCTTTCATTAATGCTTAGTAATGGTAGCTACTGTCTGATCACATAGATGCAGGGGGGAGGGAATGGAAGAACACAGCAGGGGACAGTGCTATGTACTGTGCGAATCTTGCTTTGGATTACGGAAGTGGGGAAAGGGCGCAAACACTGCAGTACCGGGCGATAAGAAGTGAAGAAGAACAGAAATTTCAAATAGATAATGAAAAAAAAGTAAATACAATTGCGCCCTTTGTGAGGGTGGTGTGTACGGCGCCCAAGGCGGTTGCCTAGTTCGCCTATGCCTAAGGCCGGCCATGGATACTCTGATAGTCATTGCAAAGCTTTCTTACCAACCTTTTCTGTAATGATCACCTCAACAAAAATCATCACTCAGGAAAGCATTTTATTCTTAATTCTTAACTTTTTCTTTCCAGGAATTAATAAGTTGTGCCCAAGGCTTAACAGTGAAAGGTGACAAAATAATAATAAAATAGGAAAGCAAATGCTTTTAAGCAAACAAGAATCAAAACTAGTAGGATTGCCTGTCCCCTTCCCCACCAAAGAAATAAGCTAGTCACCTTCTGTGTATACCCTGTCTCTCTGGTAGGATCATAGCATCATAGGAGATCACTAGACTAATGGCTCTGGGACCATTACAAGCCTAGCCAAGAGTTTATCTCCAGAAAAGAAACCACTATCAGCAACTGTCGCCCCTGTCAATGAGGGACAGAGGTGGAAAAGTGGTGTTAAATTAGGATGAAAAGGAAGAAACAAATAGCTGCAATCATACATTTCAAGTTGTCATTCATACATATACAACATGCCTCCTCTCCCTACCCTCAAATCGCAGCCACCTAATGTTTATATCTCTTAATGTTAGACTAAGATGAAAGTGAAAGAAAAAATACAGCACTGCAACATATTTCAACTTGTTGATGTCAGCAACACACACACACACACACACACACGCACACACATTAACACACACAAATATATATATATATATATATATATATATATATATATATATATATATATATATATATATATATAAACATGACAAAACACCTTTTGTCTACCCTCCAAAAAAGGAATCCATCTGTATATATGTCTGACATTTGTGAAAAAATATGAAAAAATATTTCATTAATGTGTAATGCATTATTTCACCTTGCTTCCCCAAGACAATATACTGCTCTTATTCCAGTTATAGTGATTTTCTGTGAACACTGTGTGGGGTGTGCTGTGTGTAAAGTTAAGGAAATAATGGCTGTACTGTCCTCAACCCCCACACAAGCTATAAAAAGCCTCTGATATTAGTGCGGAAATTAAAGAAATAATGATTACATTATCCCTAGCCTCCAAAATAAGATACATTGAGCTTTTGTGCACACCTCTGAGTAAGGCTGCTTTCACAATAGGTGGGGGTCTGTGTCAGACAGCTTTACTAAGCCCTTGTCAAAATCCACTTTTATAGATTGTTAATCTCCCAGAAGCACTGAGTGTTTAAAGATAATAATTTGTTTACTGATTTTCATTACTGCAACCCAGAAGCATTATGCAGGTGTCTGATAATATTATAAGTGGATAATATTATTATTTACTCACACACACACACACACACACACACACACACACACACACACACACACACACACACACACACACACACACACACACACACCAGGTCTATCAGTGAACACTGCTCACTTATCTAAAGGAAAATTGGTGAAATTTCAGTTCACCTTTGGGATATTGAACAAGTCCGCTCACCATGAAAAATCCATATAGAAACATAGAGGAAATGCAAACGGTATACAGAAGGAGCTATGGACAAGAACTCAACTATAGATCCAAGTGTGTTGAGATGGCTACTCACTCTGCCAGTGGTCATACACATCCTGCCCACACACCACCACAGACAATGACTAAGTGTGTACAGTCCTCATGTCTGACTATGATGGAAAGTGAAAGAAATTTGGACAGCTCATTGCTCTTGAATACACTGCAGGAGTCCCCCAAACACATACACAGATAGAAGCATAAGCTATAGCAGTGATAGGTTTACATATATACTGTGTGTCACCACTCCTGCTGTGCCATATCAGTGACTTTGTAAGAGTGATCAACCAACAGCAGTGATCAGTCACTTTATCCACAGACAAAATCCATGCTAAACAATTATAGCCGCTTTACCATATCAAATGTCTGGTTTTGGTTAAAAAAAATGATCACAGTAAAGTACTCCACTTTACTTCACACAAATGCACATTTGTCCTGCAAAGTCTAAATAATGACTATTTAACTTGAGTAAATAATATGTGAGTCATATGCATCCCCAGGCTCTGCCAGTCTGGCAGTTGTAGCTACTTTGTTGACTGTGAACACCTCAGATATAATTTTAAAATAGTAAAAATGGTGTACACAAATACACCACTGCCACAATAAACTATTCTAACATATTTCACAGGAATATTCACTAATCCCCCAAACATAGAACAGTGACTGTTTAATTTGACAAATGATAGGCTATTTTCTATCCTTAGTAATCCCCTTACCCAACGGTCATATGAACTTTGTTGAATCAGTACATCTGAGATGTCTAAATGTGACAAAGTAATAGTAATAGTAATGATAATAATAGTAATATAAAAATAGTAATAATAATAATGTAATTCTAGTCTGTTTCACAAAATTCCAGTAACATAGTAAACTACTATAAATATTCCAACTTATTTCACAGAAATGCACATTAGTTCTGTAATGCCAAATTAATGACAGTTTAAACCATGCAATCAACAGGTTAGTCTGTTAATGCACTATTTCAAACATAAATAAAAATACATTTCTGAATTTACTTAATGAGAATCCTAAGTACCCTAAGTGCATATTATTTGGGAACTTTATCCAAAACACTGAGTAGGAAGATTATATTGCTACAGTTAAGCTAACAAGGGAACTTTATGCATCATAACATCTGTGGCTTTTCCCAATTGGTCTACAACAACATTAGAGGCTGTAACATATTAGATCTGGAAACGTGAATAATTTATTACAGAATATAAATCAGTAGGTTAATCAGACTATAATACAGTCTTGTTTCCATTAATAAGACCCAAAAAGTATGTTCTACATGTAAAAGATATAACTATGGTAGACCTCATTATGAATAAAGTAGTAACAATGTACACTCCATTGACTGGGACATACTAAGTAATAGGAAGGATGCTATTTGCAGTTATAATGAGTTACAAAACGTGATGATAATACTGCCAAAAAAGTACATTTCCAACATGGTATCACTATTAAATTCTATAAGAAAATACAAAAATAATTTTATGTATACAAAACACACCCATCAAAAAGAAATAAAGCTAAGTTAAACAAGATAGCAAAAGTCAAAATCAAATTAAGGAAAAATTTGAACTAAGGTTTGCTGCGACTGAAAAAAAAGAATATAAAAGAATATTACAGATATATAAATTCCTACATATCATGAACACAGCCAGGAATAGTCTAACCACTGGAGAAAATCTAATTACAAATTCATTGTCAAAAGCTTGTCTATTTAATTTAATATCTATTTTGCTATCCATAGCAGTGGTGCAAGCAAGTCTGTGGCTGCAGTATATCTTGCTCAGTGCCTTGATGATACTTCAGTTATTACTCAAGAAATTGTCAATATTACACTGGGAAAAAATCAAAAGAATTATGTATTTTCATCCTGACAATTTGGCAGGTATCATGCTTACTATTCGTAAAATGGAGCCAGGTGATCATTTTCAGTTTATATTTAATTATCCACTTAGTTTCCATTCTGTTGATCTACCTCATATAACACCTATTTTCAAGAAAGGTAAGACACATAAAATAGCTAAATATAGACCAGTTAGAGTAACATATATTATAGGTAAGTTATTTGAAACATGTCTATTTTAGCCATATGGAATCATGGACAGGAAGAATAACATCCTGACAACTGGCATGCATCACAATAGTTTTGTTAAAGGCCACTCTAATCTTACTAATATGATTGACTTTTTATGAACAGGTACTACAGCACTGGACTTGGGACTTAAATGTTGTACATTTTTTTCTTGGACTTATGTAAGGCCTTTGACTCTCTGACCTACACCCCAGTTATTAAATCACTGGCTAATAATGTATACAATTCATACTTCATAAGACAGAGAGGTATCTAGTTCATTGGATGGTAGTGATAGTCTCAACTTAATATTCCATGTGGAGTTTCATACTGACTACCTCTGAGTGGGAGACACCCGTATAGGGGCATGTGCCTCTTCATAGGTGAGAAGTAACCCAGTCCATGGCAACACTGCACTTAGTTGTGTGGTACTGAAATGTGGGTCGTGGGGGTATAACACACGGCTTGCTTGCACATGCGTGTCATTACATGTACACGTGCATGTGCCTGACAAAGGTAAGAAGGAAAAGGAGAAGCTCACTCAGATAGAAAATGACGTTGTCTTGCAGGCCCACTTTGAAGATGGTTGGTGGATACTACAAAAAAGTAAGGAAGACTGTGTCTTTTGAGGGCTTGTCTGATAGGACCTTGTTAAAGAGGTGAATGCAGTAGGTGTCTACAGCTGAACTCATAACCAAGTATGATATAAGACCACCACTGTGACTCAGAAAGGCCCTAAGTATCTCTGTCTTGGGGCCATGTAGGTTTCCTCATTTCCAGTGGAGGACTCTAAACCTAGGTGCAGGTTTTCACAGAGCACCTTAAATTTCATAAGGTACATTGCAACTTATCTCACTTGGCAATGCATAACGTACTTTGCAGCTTACCTGACTCATGCCCATACACCTAATGGGCATATCTACTTTATTCTTGAGGCACATAAGAACTTTAGCAGCCATATCAGTCAACACAAGGTATGCTGTCTATGTATTTTGCATTGCACTCTGTTTTGTAGCTGTACTACCACTGGGATTTGTGCTTTTCAGATGGGTGCATTAATACATTTAGCAGTATTTATGAATTTTACAGGTGCTTCAGTATCAGAGTCCACTATTCTAGATATTTGCATTTCTAATGTTCAGGAGCGGTCTGAGCTTGACAACTCAGTGCAATCTGATGGCACAGTGGCATTGCTAGACATGGGTAATCTGGCAAGAATATCATCTTCCTTCCTTGGACACAGCCCCTGTGCAACCCACTTCTCAGTCCCAGGATGCCACACAAGTCTAACACATCAGCACAGGGTGCGTCCATTTCTTCTATGGCAGAGTCATCCTGGGTTGCTTATCTCCTTTTGGTGTGGGGATAAAAGCTGGGATTGGCATACTGGTGATCAACAAAGCCATGACTACTGTCTCATTCTTGAGCTGAATGTCTCAATGGACACCCCAGAACATATGTGTAGATCTGTCATACAGGAACAGGCAAATATCACTGCAGCCACAGCAGAGCTCGTTGATGTGGTACATGATCTATGTTATGACCTCCATGAGGATCTGGCCCATTTATGCAGCATTTTTGGAAGTGAGCATAGGTAGTCTGCATGCTGCAGATGTCCCTATGTGGCAACACATACTGGCCAGTACCAATTTCATGGCTGCACTAATAGCCAATCCTCTTCCACTTCTGGTGGGAAGTCTCCCATAGTTAGGCAAGGACGCAGTGTAGGTCCTCTAGCTCCACCACCTGTGCAGCATCTCCAATTAGTTTTGAAAGAACTTTGGGTTACAACGGATGCAGACAAAGATGGTGGGGGGGGGGCTCATCCTGAAAACATCCATAACATATTATGCCATTAGTTTTCATGGAGCACTCAACCATCTGTGCATGCTGTATATTTTGCCTGTCACAATCTACAGTAAGGTTACCAGTTTGGATATTGACATACATGACTGGTGCACATAACTTCTGAGGGTGACCTAGAATTTTCTTTCAGATCCTAGCTCTGTGTACCATTGTCTGCAGGAGCTGCATCCATGCACACACACACCCATCAGCACCACACACCTCACCCAAGTATACTACATAGGACATACAACCTCCTCTATTGACAGTCTTCATGGCTCATCCCAGTCAATATACCAAAAACTTACCCACACACAGTCGCAATGCCCATTGCTGCCACTTGTCACTGTGAGCTTCTCTCCAACTGTATGCATGATGACAACAGAGTCCCATCCTCAGTGCTCTGTTACCAAGATCTCATGCACAGTGTGGCCAGTCTGTGCATGATACTGAATTTCCTTATTGTACTTTTGCATGCTTCATTGTTACTGTATCTTATATTTAATGTGACCCATAGTTGTGAACCAGATGCTGCCTCTTAGGCAGTGCCATGGAATACTGCACCCACCTTTGCTTTTCATGGTCATCCCTTGTGCCTAGTTTCTCCATGGGCTCATCAGCTGGTTCCACATCCACTACTGACTTTGAGATTTCCTCTTCCTGAATATCAATTCCCATCCTTATCTGTTTGGGTAACATCTTGTTGGGTACGATTCCACTTCTCACCAGTTTGAGTAATGCCAGTTACATCACTAAGTGTCCTTGCAAGACAGTGCTGGGCATCAACCTTATATTGGAGACCACAAAAACTGCCTGCGAAAATGCTTCCCATAGATATGATGTAAGAAATACTGGAGAATACTTTCCTATCTGCATCACCAGGCATCCCTGCAAAGGGCACTAACTTCGCTAGACATATTTCATTGCTGACCCATAGAACAGAAGTATGGCTGGCATCACCTGGCTGTGCATGTGATCCATTCTGAGATTTCCAATGCAACACAGAGTGATCTGGCAGCACACCTCAAGGAGGGGTATATCATAAATGGTACCATTGCAGTGTACCTGAACAGTAGACTATGAAGTGTGAATAATAGCAGCCTTGCTGTTGCACTGCATAGATTATATGAGCCAGGAATGCAGCATGCACTACAGCCATTAAATTTCTACTTGTTATGGCATAAAACTGCATATACTTTCCTTTTGCCATAAACTCTGCCATGCATGCTTGATGTTCCATACAGATGCTGAAGTCTGTACACAATGTCATGTTGACTTTGACATGATGTGAATAGAAAGAGCAATTGAAAGAGTAATTTAGAGACATTAATGAGCTGTGCCCTCATCTGCATAATCATCATGCTCAGAGGCCCAAACTAGTAAAATATAAAACATTGTAACTACAGAAGGCATAATCATGCTATGGAAGAAATTGTAGAGCTACGGTTACAGAAGACACTATACCTACCAGAGTTAATTGCTACTAGATAAAGCAATATTCCTACTTATAAAAAAAAAAAAATAAAAAAAAAATAAGGCTGAAGCAAAGTGCAAATCAAAAAAGAACAACTGCAACAACAAAAAAGTACTTCAACGCACTAGGAACATGAATAAGCAAATGAAAAAGAAGGCGTTAGTGTAGTTTCTTTTAATATCTGCTTTCAAAAAGACTTCATGAGAAGACATGCAATCAATAAAACACAATTTATACATCTAAAATTTTTAATGTGATAAACAATAAAAAACTCTCCCCGGGATTCATGAAGCTCGGTGCAAGGCCGGCGTGTAGATGGCGCAGTAGTGCCATACGCATATTAATGAAGACGCGCTGCTACCACAGCCACATGCATAGGAAACGAGCGCGAGTGCATGGGGAGTGTCCGTGGATACTGAAACGTATGCAAAGAATGCAAGATAGTTCTTGCGAACACAAGAAGCAAACACAAATACACATTAGCAAATATCGAGTCTCCATCCCTCGAACAAATGACAATTAAAACCGTGTGCCTGTATTCTAATGCAGTGTAGATAGTTATACCAAGTGGAAGTGAAACGCATCATGTTAGAGTGCCACCAATAGCTGTGTCTAGCCAAATGGTCAGGGTTACCACTTGTCCCACATTGTGAGGGATAGTACACAGCTGGGCAGTTGTGTCCATACTGAAACCATTCTAAGTGTAACATGCCCTGTGACCGTATGACATAATTATGTCCCACATCACATGTAATAGTCACATACAATAGTTATATCCGTATGTAACATACCACATTACAAGAAATAGAATAAGCAAGTATACGAAACAGACGGAGCATATAAACTGCTACAACAATAAGCTAACATGTAGGCATAAAACAAAAGTATTATCCGTAGTACTGACCGTGGGTATGTGTTGTCCTGTAGAATCTGATTGGGGTCCGGAATATATCCCATGCTGGCAATATGAAAAGGTGGCAACCCTACCAATGGTCAGAGCATTCGGCCAGAAATTTGCCCATATGCGGTCAAAGTCGTTTTTGTCAGGATGTGTAAAGGTTGAACGGGTATTAACCAGGTGTACCTACCATGTCATGAAAGATAAGTACTTGCATGTATCTATGTGCATGTGGAAGGTGAAAAATGCCATGGTAGTCCTCACACCCATACAGGTACCAGACATATGTAGTGTATGCAAATGTGTTCCCTTGACCGTGCCATGGGCCATCAACCAAAGAAGGGATGGATGGAGTGTCTGGAATATGTGTGTGTGGGGGGGTGGGTAATGTTATAATCTACAAAGGCGAGACTGTGTTGGATGCACAATAGGTTAACTTGAGGTGTATGAGGGAGCAGCGGGTGAATTAGAAAGAAACACATAGAACAAGCATACACATCCACAATACAACTTGACAGGCCATACTGTAGAACACAATCACACAAACATGTGAATATTAAAATGTGCGATACACATGAACAGAAATGTCACCGGCACATACCCACAGAATGGTCTGGATGGAACTGGGCCATCCAAATGTGATACACCTGGATGCATAATTGAATACCCAGCATCCTCTCTACAGCACACAACTCACCCCCATTCTTGAACATCCACCAAATCCAGCCATGCTTGGGCTACTAGCTTGGTGCAGCCATATCTGCACATACTGACCACTACTCATATGTAGTAGGCAGTGTCACCCTAGGCAGTGTCAGTATTGCAAACTATGTATCCCTTGCATGTAAAACCCTAACACATTTTCATAAATCCAAAAGAATGGATGGTCATTGGTTTGTTCAATTTTTGGATATCCCTCATGGGATATGTATCCTGTGTAAACATCAGACTTGGTATCATGACACGATGTCCCGTCCTGTAGACATCTGGACACAAGTTGTACATGCAGTAGTGGTTTACGAAACTGTTCAGCCTCTAGATGGCCATGCAGAACCTACTACCCAGGATCCAACACCTGCCCGTGATGCACGTCTCCCCACAAGAATTATCGAGAGAATATATTGTACACAGTCACATAGTGGCCCTTGGAAATAGGGTAATTAAGGCACTGATGTAAGCAGGGCACCTCCCGACCCAATGTGTGAGGGACAGCCACTGTTTGGGTAGGTGTGTCCAGACCAAGAATGATACAATGGCAAATGTCCTGTGATTGTAGGAAATATCTAAATACCATACGTCATGTAACAGTTGCCTAAATCAGTTATTTCTGGATGTAAAGTACGTAAATCGTACAAGAAACAGAATAAGCAACTAAAGTGCTACAGGAATAGGCTGTCATCTAGGTAAATAATGAATGTTCTAAACCCCATACTGACCGTGGGTATGTGATGGCCTAAACAATCTGGTGTGTCCAGCATATATTCTGTCCTGGACATATGAAAATGTGGCAACCCTACCAATGGTCAGAGCATTCGTACAATAACTGGCCAGCCTCTGAATCACCCACAAAACCAGTGACCTTTGGAGGAAAGGTGTTGAATGACACTTGAATGATCAATGACATTAATTAAGAGTAATACACGCATTTAACTGCATAAAACAAGTATTAATACATATGGCTGTGAATCTGTCAACACGTTTCAAGTTAATAGTATTAATATTGTAGAAGTGTCCATGATTGTCCCTGATTTGTCATTGCCTTGTCCCTGTCACTATTACAGAGGTCCGTACACATATGTACATCAATCAACTGTCACATTTGTAGACAGTACTATTGCATACCTGTAGTGAAGTTATAAGTGATGTCCAGAATAATATTCGTGTATGTGAATGAAATAGTCAAATGTGAATGGAAAAACCAGTGTAAACAACCCCCACCCTGTATTATGTAGTGAAACCACCCCCCATACCATATTATGTAGTGCCAACATAATAATCTGGTCAGAGGTGACCAAACCCCTGCGTCTGTAAACACAGGTAGAATGTTAAAATCGGGACCAACCCTGTCCATGTGCTAACTCTGACATTAGAACAGGGTCAAGGAAGTTCTGGTCATCAGTCGGACAAGCCTAAACCCGGATGACCACATGAACACCCTGACAATCAAACACGCGTATGTGCCAGGACTATAAGCTTTGGAGTTCTGAATATTCTTCTAGTGAGTAAACATGCAGCACGGGTCCAGAGCAGTAGGGAATAGGGAATGTCGTATGAGTAGTACCGTGGTTTCCCCAGCAGGAGAATGGATGCCTGCTGTGTAAGTGAAGCGGCGAGGCGTATGTTAGTGTAGCTATGAACCATGGGTATACATATAAATGAAGCCGAACACCCAATGGTGTAGTGGTTAGAGCATCCGCCTAACGTAAATGCATTCCCGGTTCAAGTGCGACTATAGCATATATCACTTTCTTGTGTAATGAATGCCTCTGTGCTGTAAAGCCAACATTTAAACCTGTAAAAGTGAACGTGTGTTTTGCATGGGGACGTTAACCGGATTCCATCAAAGTGGAACTGTCATAATGAATAAGGCACACCTAAGCACAAAGAAGTGGCAGTAAACATATGTAACTCACAATAAGGATATGCAAGTGCGCCTGTGCATGTGTAAGCAGCTCCCAGCATAAGAAAAGTATGTTGTTTTGTTCAGATGTATGTGTAGATATATAGATGTGTGTATAGATACAAATCCACAGACATAAATTAAAGAAAGACATGAAATGAAAAACTATACATACATATGTATGTATATATATATATATATATATATATATATATATATATATATATATATATATATACATAGAATGAACGCCGAAAAGAGAAAGCATACACAAGGGTTGTAAAGGGAATCTAGAGCAACTAAGGTATTATATAGTGCTTGCAGCGTATGTCAGATAAAGCTGCCCGTGAGTGAGCAGAGCACCACTATTCACACCTGAGACAGGGTTATACCAGTGGGCATAATATCATTCAACTGCTACATCAACATTACACACAGATGAAATGTAGTTCATGTTGTGACCACCTACACTTGTAACGCGCAAATGGCCATAATCCATAACACCAGGAAAGGCACGTATGTGCAAATAATACACGAGGCGGTACAAAATGCGTGTAGGGCCCCTAACGCTCTGGGGAGGGCAATGTGTAAAGGTGTGTCATGGCTGCAATATCATGTGGATAATGGCTGTAACGTGTGGAAACTCAACACGGGTAGGTTGGAGGAACCATGGCTATGCCATTATGGATACAGGAGTGCCAGGGTTGTTTGCGCCGGTTCCAATGGAGAGGCCCGTGTAGGTCAACTAGTACGTAGGTGCGATTCTTAGCGAGTGCATCATCTGTGTGGAAACATGTGTAAATGGGTGTACCATCGTTGAAGGTTGTGCATCAGGGCTGGCAACTATGCACGTAAAAGTCTATCGACCAATCATTAGCGGACCGGAGTTCCGCTGTGGCAATCCCTAACTGGGAAAAGCCAAAAGACACAACAACATGCAGACATCAATATGTTGACGTACATTCTTTGTAAAACATGCACTCCATTTATTGACGTAAATAATATGAATGTGCACAGACAAATACAGTAGCATCCATACTAGGCTGTGCAGATGAGGAATAGGTCAAATGACACAGTATCACATCACACTTAGCAGCGGTACTCCATACATGAACAAAGTGCGACATCTGTCCGCTGTATACCGATTACAAGTTAACCGGAGTGAAGTGTCGGTGTCATAATGACTAAGGCAATAGTATGCTGTTGAAGGAGAGATAAACCCAATACGCATGTGTAAGTGTGTTTGTACGGGAAATGTATTGGTCAACGGACACACAGATGTGTGTATATATATATATATATATATATATATATATATATATATATATATATATATATATATATATATATATATATATATATATATATATATATATATATATACACACACACACACACACACACACATATACACATACATACATGCATACATACACAGACATATACAAATATATATATATATATATATATATATATATATATATATGGGTCTACTTGAGTTGACCGAGACGCCACTTCACCGACACGCAGAAGACCGAGACCAAACGACCGAAAACGAAGGTGATCGACAACATGAAATCCTGACAGCCAAAAGACCGACATGGGGAATGTGTGAGCGCGACTCGGTAAGTGTGCGATAGTGAGGGATTTAGGGTTAGGGAGCGGACAGGTAAATGTACGATAGTGAGGGATTTAGGGTTAGGATGCGAGAAAGGTGAGTGTGCAGTAGTGTCGGACTTAGGGTTCGGGTAAGGTAAGTGTGTGATAGTGACGGAGTGTAGTTTAGGGGTGGGCTAAGTGAGTTAGGGTTAGGGTGCGGGTAGGGTGAGTGTGCGATAGTGACGGGCTTTATGTTTTAGGGTGGGTTAAGTGAGTTAGGGTTAGGGTGCAGGTAGGATAAGTGTGCGATAGTGATGGACTTTAGGTTTAGGGGTGGGTTAAGTGAGTTAGGGTTAGGGTGCGGGTAGGGTAAGTGTGCGGTAGTGTCGGGCCTTAGGGTTAGGGTTTGGGTTAAGGTTAGTGGATATGTAATTGTGTGTAATGTGTAGTTTACGTTTTGTGTGTCGGTGTAATGGTGTTCGGTTTTGTGAGTTGTCGGTATTGTGTGTTTTCGTTTGTTTGGTCTCGGTGTTTTGCGTGTCGGCAAAGTGGCATTTCGGTCAACTAAAGTAGACCCATACACACACATACATATATATATATATATATATATATATATATATATATATATATATATATATATTTACATATATAGAGATATATATATATATAGAGATATACACATACAACATTTATTGATATATACACACATACACAAACTAAATATATATATGTCATCGTAGATATACATATTTACAGAACTAGTTTACTGTATAGCAAGCTATTACAGATAACATATGTTCAGACTGGGCATATGTTACTGGGAGATCCAATAAACAAACGTTTACCCCCCACACTGCCCGGCTAGGCTGGTCAGACATACAGACACGCAATAAAGGTAAATACACCGCTGCTTTACAAACCACCAGCAGAAAAGTACCAGTGGGAGAGGTCTGCAAGGTCTACACTTTAAACATAGATAACGGGGTCCCTTGCGGGACACCAAAAATTCACCATACAGGCAGCCTATGGTCATTAAGGCAAGCAGGATGTAGCTGTACATGGAACAGTAGGTTGTGCAAGTGTGATAACACATGGGTTGACAAAATATACAACATGTGTCCCGAGACGGGGAGAGTGGCTAGTGTGTAGGGATTTGTTCATACCCCAGCTACACTCACAGTAAGTATGAGTCAAGAGTCCTGTAGAGGGGTGTCAGGTAGGGGAATCATGGATATGCAATAATGGGCATAAGTGTGCAGGTGTTGGTTGGCAGAGATGTAGTAGGCCCGCCCAGTGGACGTACTTAATATTCCTATGTGGGCACTGCCGACACTCATACTTCACAGACATGAAGAGCATATCTACTGGACAGTCTGTAAGCCATTTGGGGAACACATAGAGACTGTATCAGTGCCCTGTACACAATTAACATGGACGTCCGTGATTACATATCAGACTCTAACACAGTCCTAATTTAACCCCGCCAGAACTAGTGATATTAGGTCAACAAATCGCGGAATAGATGTAATGCCTGACAGCATATCTCTCTCTCTCTCTCTCTCTCTATATATATATATATATATATATATATAGATAGATATATATATATATATATATATATATATATATATAGCTAGATATATATATATATATATATATATATATATATAGAGAGAGAGAGAGAGAGAGAGAGAGATAGACATATATACACATATATACAGACAGAAATATAAATATATCATATATATATATATATATATATATATATATATATATATATATATGGTACTGTAGATATACAGAGCGGGCATATGGTACTGTGAGGTTCAATAAACAAATGTTGCCCTCCCACACCACCCAGCTAGGCCGGTCAGACATACAGACACGCAATAAAGGTGAATACACCGCTGCTTTCAAAAACACCGGCAGCAAAGTACCAGTGTGAGAGATCTGCAAGGTCTACACTTTAAACATGGATAACGGGGTCCCTTGCGGAACACCAAAAATTGCCTTTACATGTGAACCTGTGATTATCATTGCAATCAGGATGTAGCTCTACACGGAACAGTAGGTTGTGCAAGTCTGATAACACATGGTTTGACAGAATGTATGACATGTGACCCGAGATGGGGAGTGTGTGCAGTGTGTAGGGGTGTGTTCATACCCCAGCTGCACTCACAGTAAGTATGAGTCATGAGTGCTGTAGAGGGGTGTCAGGTAGGGGAATCATGGATATGCAATAATGGGCATAAGTGTGCAGGTGTTGGTTGGCAGAGATGTAGTAGGCCCGCCCAGTGGATGTACTTAAGGGGAGAGTGGGCAGTGTGTAGGGGTGTGTTCATACACCAGCTGCGCTCACAGTAAGTATGAGTCATGAGTGCTGTACAGGGGTGTCAGGTAGGGGAATCATGGGTATGCAATAATGGGCATAAATGTGCAGGATTTGGTTGGCAGAGATGTATTAGGCACGCCCTGTGGAATTAATTAATATTCCTTTGTGGGCATAGCAGATGCCTATACCTCCCAAACCTGAAGAGCACATCTACTGGATAGTCCGTAATCCATTGGTGGAACACATAGGGACTTTGTCACTGCCTTGTACCCGATTATCATGGACATCCATGATTACGAATCAGAATGTAACACAGTCCTAACTAAACACTTCCAGAACTAGTAGGTTTAGGTGGACAGGTGGCGGAATACACGTAATGATTATTGACAACATGTATGATTCATGAACAGCATGTACCTTGACAAATGTGAATGAATACATATGCCCTTTGACTGTCAATGTGTCAGGTTAATAGAACCAGTCATCTAAATGTGTCCCTCAGGGTGTTCTGCAGTGTCTCTGATACAGTGTTCATTCTCCCCCATTCGTATGTGAGGTCTGCTAGTGACGGAAAGTGCATATTCCACCGAACACCTTAGGTAGATGATAGCATAATAGTGTGGTGTTACCACCTGTCCGCCTTTGTGAGGGACACTCTACTCTGGCCAATTGTGTCCTGCAAAATGAATGTTATGGCACATGGCCTTGGATATCGGGAAAAGAGTTCATATTTCATGTGTAGTGGTGTCATAAAATGATATCGTATCTGAAACAGGTACATGTTATAGGAAATAGTATTAGCAACAATAATGCTACAAGAATAACCTTAACGTATGCAAACCGGTGAAGTAGTCAGTATACTACTGTCTGTGGGTATGTGTTACCTTGGCAAATGTGACAGGTCTACAAATAGCTCCTATTTTGATGCCACCTTTCCAAATGTCCAAAGTGGCAGTTGCTCTGTAGAAATGACAGGTTGACCGTAAACTTAACTTCGACCACTACGTCTACCATTGTAAGGAAAGCTTTCCATGTGGCTCACTTGAGTAGTAAAGGCATCATCTTGAGAGCAAAAGAGGTTATATCCCCCCTATACTTGGCACTTATCTTGGCCATAACTGAGTATAATGCCCCATTCAGTAAGTACAGTACTAAGCACCTGCAGCAACTGGAGAGACCTTAGAGGTTTCTAACAAAGAAGATCAAGGGCCTCCAGCATGTGCCTTACATGAACTGAGTAAAGTCCCTGTCATGATACTTCATAGCTTATAGACTTCTTAGGGAAGACTTATGCCTGGCCTACAGAGCAACCCAAGACCCAAACCTAATGAACTTACTGCATATCCGTAAAGCAAATTGTTCTAGTGCTACCCATTCAAGGGACTTAAATTTGGCCTGTGACTTCAATAGGACTTGCTGGAGGGACAAATTTATCTCCCAGTGACTGCCACGTCTTTGGAACAGGCTACCAATTCATGTGAAACAGAGTACTTCTATGATATTGTTCAAGAGGAACCTGGATGAGTGGATGGGTCACTATAAATTCTTAGCAGGGATAGCACCCACAGCCATCCTGGACATGGACAGTCATCACTAAATGCAAACATGGGTGTTGACGAGTGCTTCTATTGTATTATGCTGGGTTGAAATGGCTAGACTTAAAATGACCTCCAAGTCGATAGACTAGTAATCTCCTATGATCCTCTAACGTACCTCAGACATAAATATCTTTTTTTCTAATCCTGTATAAGATGATAGTGATTCCCTTATCAAAACTACTACTGCTAAACATATTGTGGATGCTAATCCTATTCTTTCTGACAGGGACTGGAAAGCTTTTGATAAATTTGAAAGGAAGTTTATTCTTCTGCTGCTTTAACTTTTAGAGTTCAGAAGTGCAAAGGTTACGTTAACATTTATACTGGCTTCTTTTGAGAACACGAGAAAGTTAAATGTTAACCTTCTTTCTTCAGAGATTAAAACTTCATTAAAGTCCTTAAATGAAGTTGCTTCTCATGTAACCAAACACTCTTCAAAGTGTTCTTATCATTCTGCTGATGTTGTGTCCACTGATGTTGTTGCTACGGGTTCAGTTATGGGACAATTTTATTAATTACATTCTCAAAAGTTACCTGAAGTTAAAGCTGACATTTTAAATTCTCCCTTTGACAAAGATGTTCTGTTTTTTCCCTTCTGGTGCTGAAGTCCTAATAAGATCTGATGAAAGGTTACCCAAGACTTTCAATCTTCCTTTTGCTAAGTTAAGTAAAAAACTTTCCTTCCCGTTCAGCACCCTTTTTCAGGAAGCAGAATAAACGGTCTCAGCAAAGATTTAACTGACAGAATTTTAAAAAATCAGGGCAAGGAGGCCTAAAGAATAAAAGGGAGCATCTCGTATCCAAGGATAGTGCAAAAAGTCTAAATGACTACTTGCCTCTTCAAGCTTCCCCTCCCTACCTTCTTCCACCCTTGCAATCCCTAAATCCCTACCTCAGTCTAGGCCATCATCTTTGTATCAGATTATCTCAGGCAAATGGGTACATTATCATTCACATGTACAGGAATGTTTCAGTATGCTTTTCCACTGATATCTATAGTTCTTTTAAAGACCCAGAAGTACTCTTCAAAAACTTTCATTTGTCCCCAAAAATGGTGATTCTCCCTTCTTTTGAAAATGGCCAAGGTTTCTACTTATTTACTCACTCAAACTAGGGGTTGTTTGATATACCCTAACCTGAAAATGCTTCTATTGACTCCCTGGATGATAGAGTTTGATATCCGTTAGGCACCTTTTTTCTGAGCACATGCATTGGGGACTAAAGATGGCTAATAAAATTCCAAACAAGAAATCATATATGTGTAAGTGGAAGAGATTTTCTAGTTGGACCCACACTAAGATCCAGGACCCCTTTAAGGCTTGGATGCCTCAGGATCTAGAATATTTCTGTAAGCTATTGTCACCTGGCCTTTCTTGTTCTTCTGTTAAGGATTCATCTTTTGGCCATTTCTGCTTGTCTGCCATTAGATCCCATCTTTCTGCCTGTTCTTGTGTCAAGCAGTTTTGAATGAGGCTTACATGTCCATCTGCCATTCTGTCTAGAAAGCAGATCACTCATATTTAGAACTTTAACTTTGAGCTTGAAATACTAACATTCCTTTTATCTGAACCAGCTCATCAGGCTGATTTGAGGTTGTTGACATGGAAAACTCTGTTACTTATTGCTTCAAATTGTACAAGAAGAGAATCCCAGTTACAGGCTATTATGGTGAGTAAGCCCTACCTCATGTTCTATGAAGACAGGGTTTATTTGAGATCAAATCCTTCTTTTATGCTAAATGTGGTTTCCCATTTTACCTTGATCAGTCATCCATGAATCTCATTACAGTATTTCCATAACCTAAGAAAAGGGGGAGAATGAATTACTCTGGATGTCTACAGGTAGCCCAAATACTACTTTGACAGAACACGATCCTTCAGGAAGGCTGATCAGCTATTTGCTTCCTTTGAAGGTACAATAAAAGGATGACCAGTGTCAACGCAGACAATTTCTAGGCGGTTGTCTCATGCTATTTTTTCTGCTATTGTCTCCATAACAAGCCACTTCCAAGCAGGGTTACAGCTTGCTCTACCAGGACTTTGGCTTCTTCTGTGGCTTTTTGGAAAGGGGTGGGCCCTAGATGTATGCTGAAGGCAGCAACTTTGTCATCTGTACATACACCCACAAAACATTACAAACTGAATTCCTTTTCCAAGTCCTGAGCAGGATTTCCTAGGGCCATTCTCCAGAGGTTCTTGGATTCCTAAATGTGTGCTTCTTCCTTACATTATCCTAAGCTATGCTAATCTAGCCTACAGCTTAGGTTACTGCAACAGTGATCTAAATGTTGAACACCATACAGCTGTGAAGTAAACTTTCTATAACAGTAGGTGTTCTAACAGATCACTGCTGCAGTAGCCACCCTCTGCCCATCACCCTTTGTTCTAATTTAGGTGTATTGGATGTGGATGGAAAACTTCTGTCTATATAAATTTACATGTCTATATATGTTTTATTTTACATTACAAGCATTCTCCTTTCAGGGCACTAACCTCCATTCTTGGAAGAAAGCACTGAGACTTTTGACATCCTAACCACAGTTTTCATGAACCTATCCACAAGTCCCTCAATGGTTAAGGTACATGGAACACTCCCAGAAGCTCTGTAAGCTGACAGGGCATCATAACCTTGGCAGTATAGAGCCCATACAGCTTAAGGCTACTGCAACAGTAATCTGTTTCTTGCCCTTATGGTAAGTTTTACTCGCACAGCTATACATTGTCAAGCATGGAGTACTGAATACATGCAGTGGAACAATTCTTCTCAACCACCCAAATTTTCACTGAATGCCCAGATTTTTTGCCTCATATTTTGGTATGTTCCTCATAAAACTTGCTGATGGCTGGCAAATCACTGAGGATTGAAGTCATTAAATAAAGGGATATATTTGAGTTCAGACTTCATATCGTTCAGAAAATGCATACTAATACAAATGCTGTTATTATAGCAACATTCTAAGTTTATAAGAAAAATATTTAAAATTGCACGTTTGCTCCCCTATTATTTTAGACTTTGTCAGATTTCTTGTGATAAGAGGTTGAGGGGTATGAGTGGAACCCAGTAGGTCATCATGTCATCCACATTTTCTACTGAACTATAACAGCTACATAATTGGGATTTATTCAAATGCGTTACTATTTTAAAGACCAAGCAACACACACACAGAAA
The DNA here is from genome assembly GCF_019279795.1 of Protopterus annectens. Taxonomy (NCBI): domain Eukaryota; kingdom Metazoa; phylum Chordata; order Ceratodontiformes; family Protopteridae; genus Protopterus; species Protopterus annectens. The sequence goes on along the minus strand of NC_056743.1, from coordinate 1,845,933,988 downwards.
AAGAAGAAAATAAAAGCAGCATTCACAGCCACTCTCCTACCTTCTTTAGCAGTCATGCCTGGGTCCCACAGGTCTTCTCTCACACAATCCTACCACCTCTTTGCTAGATGCTGTCATTTTCTTTTGCCTTCTTCCTGTCTGTCCCAAATCCTCTTCACCAGATTTTCTGTTTTTCTGCACATGTGCATGAACCACTGTAATATAATCTCTTTGACCTTCTCAGCAATTGGCGCTCCTTGTACTTCTGCTTTGATGGCCTTATTTCTTTATCTTTTTCACAGTGTGATTCCTACCACCCATACTAGGCACTTCATGTCCATCACATCTAACTTCCTCATGTATTCTGCCTTTACTTGTCAGATTTCCATATCATGAAGTAGGGCTGGTTGCCCCATTGCTTTCTACCATACCTTCAGCTACTGTAGTGTTCTTTTGTCATAAACTACCCCTAACACTCTGTGCCTGCTGGCTCTAGCTCCTCTGATTCTTCCTTTGACCTCCTCATTTAGACTTCCTTTCTCCTCAACCACCTCTCAAAGATACTTGAGGCTGTTAACCTGCCTATTATTTTCCCTTCCATCTCACTTCTCAGCTTCTTCTGATTTCTCCCATTTGCTGCCATTACAACTGTCTTATCTGTACATGGCTTCTTCCCATGTGCCTTCAGTTTTGCATTCTATTCCCCTATTTTTTGCTGAAACTTTTGCTCAGCATCTGCCTGTAATGCCAGATTGCCTGGATACAGCAACTTTGCTTATCCGTCCCATCTGACCTGTTTACTAATGTAGTCCATCACCACTTTGAACAGCAGTGGGCTGAGAGCTAAACTATGGTGCACACCATTACATTTGAAACCCCTGTGTAAGACCAAGTACAGTTCTTATTTGAGTCATTGGGTCCATGTACATAACTTGTATTAATTCTATTATTGGTTTATAGGTTCACAGGAGATTACCAGGCTAGAGGCTCTAAAGCCTTTTCAAGCATAACCAATGTAGCACAATTTTATCCAGTAAGTGGCCCATAGGGGCAGGAGAATGGCATGGGTTTATGCCTATGCCATGATTATTTTACAGATGTTACAGACTGCCCCTATCCATAAGTGACACAGGTGTCACCCCAGGTGTGCATCATGATTTCCCATCCATCAATCCAGATTAGTCTTGAAAAGGGTCAGAGAAGGACTACTTTATGTGAATGAGAATCCTATTCAAAAGAAGGGGAAATCTCTGGAGACACATCTGTCTCTCCAGCATGTTCTGTAAGACTCATTGACTAAGTTTAAATCCCTAGAATGAGTTACCCTTGTATTGTTTGTCTTGTAGATATGTAGCAGCTCCATTGAGGCTGGATTTGTGAATGCCTTGTAGGTCAGGCATAGGTCACCCCTTAACAGTCAGTAAGAGACAGAGTAAAGGGAAAGGCCTTTCAGTCTATCCACAAAGGACATGTTGACATATTTTCTTAATGAGGAACCACTGAGGTTGCTCCGGCTGTTATAGGTGCCTAGTCAAGTACACTCCAAATAGCAGATTGTACTCAGTTATTGGTCTAATAAGGGCTGAACACATTGGGACTATAATCTGCCTGGTTCTGGATTCCATACCCTTACCTGTTAGTTGTACCACACAGAACTACTTCCTCACCTCTGTGGATACATGATAGGCAAAGTTCAGACTACTATCTACCTGTGTTCCTAGATTCCTTACCTCTGAGTTTATTATAAGGGGTTTGTTGTTAATGTTGTAGTTAGCAGTGGTATTTGATTTCCCAAAGGGTGCAGTAATGCATTTCTTCATATTTAGTTTCAAATTCTGGTGCTGATGCCAATCATTTGCCTGATTTAGACCTTAGATCCTTCTCTGACCCTGCAGCTAATTATGGCAACTAGTGGTTTATGTTGTTGACTGACTTTTTCACTGGAACTGACTTTGCAATCATTAATTCTACCCAGTGCCATTTCCTTAATAGTAGGAATTCCAGCTGAGTTGCATGTTGGCCCCTCTTGTAAGAGATCTTGTGATTGCCTATCTTGCTGAACCATATGTTGGCCATCATCAAGCTATTAGCCATCAGAAGTCTAGAATTGCCTTTCCTTCTTTATTTCTGTTACCTCATATGGACTCAGGCCATACCTCTTAATTGTCCAGATTTTTGCAGAACGTCCAGAATTTTACCTTATATTTTTTGTCTGATCCTCATAAAATTTGTGGTTTTCTGTATTTTTGTGTCAAATCAGTGAGGGCTGAATTCACTAAATAATGACAGGCATTTAAGCTTCTGACTTAATATCCTTCAAGAAAATGTATAGTAACAGAAGACCTTTTCTAGCAACTTTCTAAGTTTATAAGAGCAATATTCAAATTTTTTTCTTGTATGGGGGCTTTGTCCACCTCATTATTTTTGGCTTTTCCAAGATTTTTTGTGCTAAAAAGTTGAGAGCTATGACTCGGGCAAACTGCATATCCTGTTCTATCTGTCCCAATGTATGTGCTTTAAGGTCACCCATCATCAACACAAATTTATGCTGTCCTCCTTTATCTAATAGGTCCTGCAACTGTTGTCTGAATACAATATTTTCTTCACTATCGCAATCCTGCTGTGGGTATAAGCTGAAATTCCTGAGCAGTAGATTCTGGATCCCAAGCCAAGTGATTTTGCAGCACTGCCTTTCCATCTTGCATCCTGAGTACACAGGATGTCCAGTGTCCTCTTTACCATCATGCCATCCACTTCCAATCTGAATTCTGTCAGTGAACCTGTATTGAGTGTAGCAATTCTTAGTTTAAGTTTGCCAAGTTGATTGGTTTTACATACAGCATTCACTCGACAGACTTATCCCAGGTGACCCAAGCTGGGCAACTAGACAATGGTCAGCCAGTAATTTACTGAAGCATAGCTGCTGAGCTTTATGGTGAGCACACCCTGGTAAATAGTGGCACATAAACCCCATCCACTGTCACCATGAGTCTGTAGCATTAGTCAGAGTTGTTCAGGTCCTCCACCCACTTATCACCAGCAAACACCCATGCCCATTTTTGGAGGCATTTGTCAACATGATGAAATCACCTAAGGGTGATTTTTAAACCATAGAGTGACCATCCTGACAGGACATGCAGTCTATGATCCATATTTTCCTTTCTTGAGGATACTGCACACTACAGCTGATGCCCAAAGTGGTTGGTCTAGTCAAATCTTCCCCCTATAGTAATCATCAAGAGTCTGTGTTGCTGCCCACAACTCCATTCTTGGTGGAGTTTGAGGTGGAAACACTCCACTTGCTTTTGGGAAGTGAGAAGTACCTTATAGAGACATAATAAAAGCATGCAAACTCCATACAGGCATTGGCTGAACCTTATACATTTGGAATGGATAGTGATGATTTTAACCATTATGCCAGCAGGTTCTGGACTAGAGACTCCATACAGGTCCTGTGTCCACAATAGCACAACATCTATGTCATGTGGGCCTCTAGTCCTGCCACATCAAGCTTGCATAGTGGTCAAAGTCACTGTCATGTAGTGGCACTCAATCCAGCTCAAGTTCCTTTAGTGTTTACCATTCCTTGTTATCAAGAGACATTGTCTTTAAAAGACAAAAACCCCTGTCACATGACCCATGTCTTCATCTACAGTTACTTGTTCACCCACACAGACTGTAATATCAGCCATGTGTTACTGTGTTTTTTGATAACAGCTGTGGCCCACTGTAATCTTCCTCCCATTTGTTGGATGTGGTGATGCCTGATGAATGGTATGACCTAAACATGCATTGCCTAGCATAGCCTTTAATTAATACTGCATTGATCTTTTTTTTTTTTTTTTGAGTGACCCTACATGGTCACTGTGCGCTCATCATGAGCAGATAGAGCTGGACTGGATGTCGCACTTTCGATACAATGAAATATTCTGTGCCTATTGCTGTCAGGGATGAAGTGGTATAGCTGTTAGCCTTACTGTTGTTGAGGGATGAAGCTGGTGTGCTGCTGTGACAGGGGCTGCTGGAGTGTGTCCGGAGGTTCTCTAGAGAAATGTGTCTCCTGCATGCTGCCTAGCAATTGTATTATGCAACATTCAGCATGCTATGAAGGTTGTGGCAGGTGCATACTGCAGTGAACCTCCCCAAATATATCAATGCAGTGGAACTGCACCTTCAGCAAGCTGAATATCCATGCTGTGATTTTATATTATGCATGTCAATGATGTTACGCTGTCGTCCAACATCGGAGTGTCATCAGTCAGGGCAATAGTTGGTATCTGATCCCACCTGAAACACAGTGAGAAAATATGGGGCGGGGTATCTTAAGACATAGTCTCTGGCTGTGTATATGTCTGACTGGCACAGTGCATACATGCACAGATTAAGTGGCCTTGTGGAATTTCAACATGCAGGAAGCAGCAATACAGAAATTGCATGCCAGATATTGGTTATCAGACTTGTGTGTTGCATGCTCCATGCCATTTAACAGAGTGGTTGTCCTTCTTACTGAAATAAAACAGTCCATGCACACAATGTAAGATCTTTATTGACACATGCCTACAATTTATACCATCCAGTATTTTGGGGTGGTGAGCAATGTCACAGAGGCCATGAATGGTGTGTGTGTGTGTGTGGGGGTGTATATCTCCACCCTGATGTTTTGAGGAAATAGATGTGCTCATCCTCATGATAAAGAAGTGTATCAAGGAACATAGTGAGTACTCTGCAGGTTGAGACATGTGATATCACCAGTGTACCCCCTTTTGTATGTTGAAGGTCCCTGTAATTAGTATAGTAAGTGCTACAAGTATTTTGGTATGAACCAGTATAGGAAGTCCATACAGTCCTCCCATCATATTTGTCATCAACACATGTCAGCCAATGTCCTTCTAATAGCTCTGTCTGTTCCAAAGTAGTCTGTAAGCTTTTGCTTTGTAAGCCAGGGGGGGTAGGTAATATGCTGCATATATTGACTTCATCCAAACTACCTTTAACCCCATCCTGCTACTGAGCAAAAATCAGTGACACTTACAGATGAAAAATGCTGCTATATAATTAGTGGGCATGCTCCTAGTATCATTGCCTTTTGCAGTTCCACAAATTCTCACATGCTTTTAGCTCATCGAGTACCACACAGCTTTTTTTTTCATTCCACCCATTGCTGGCCTTAGGCTTCCCTTGTCAGCTCCCTATAATCATGCCCTCACAATCCCTAGGCAGGCTCCCTGGTGTTTCCAAATTAGGAGGGTGTCCCTTCCTGGAGAGCTCCTGCACATTAAGTACTTCTCCATGTGCAATTCTTAAGGTCAGTACCTGTTGATAATACACAGAAGGTCAAGCCAGGCTAGAAGCCTACATTCTGTAGCCTGGTCCAGAATTTTTTTTTTCCCTGCATGGTAATTTATTGTCCAGCATGCTGATGTCAGCAGTGGACTGTGTGGTCAATGGAGAGTAGCTCTAAACAGGTATTACTACCTTAGCCCCATATGTTGGTCGCTCCTTTTTGTCCTGCTATCTCCTGCACTCCAGCATCATCCCTTTGAGCTACAACCTCTGTGAGACCTTCAATAGGGACGGATACTTAGCATGATCTCACCTCTCTGGAACAGGCATGCTTATTCTCCCTGCTTTACCATCAAGTATCCAAACCACAAATCATACTTTGATATCCTGGGTCATAATCAGGAAGTGTGATTTACTTTTACGGTTACTCATTTTCATCTCATTTTTCACACATTAGGCTTTGTGATTTTCTTTGCATTTTATTATATGGTTATTTATTTATTTCATTTTATTAATTAGGTAGGTTAGCTGGCTAAGGACCTTTTTTGATCACAGCTCCTGCCAAAAGGTAATGACAAATACACATACTGTACATAAATAAGAAGTGATCTGTGTTTAGCATATAAATCTTCCTCTGACACAATACTGGTGGACTTATTGCACATCAGCAAGTCAAATGGCATCAGAAATACTCAGTGTATGGATTTAAACCTCTTCTGTAACATCAGTATGGTTTGGAGTGACAGATATACCTCACAGAGGATACCTTGGCTCTGGAATGAGTTCCCCATTATTGTAAAACAAAGTTTATCCCCACCTATTAGCAATTTAGAACTCTGGATGGGTATTAAAAAACTTACCTAAGGATGATATTACTGTAAACACAGACAGAACGGTGCTAATGGCAGCAAACTAGGGAAATCAGAAGAAGCTGAGAATAGAGATAGAAGGGAAAAAAGTGGAACATGTAAACAGCTTCAAGCATCTGGGAGGGGTGGTTGAGGAGAAGGGAAGGTTGAATGAAGAGATCAAAGCTAGAACCAGAGGAGCTGCAGCCAACTGGCATAGAGTGTCAGGTGTAGTCTATGACAAAAGAATATCAAAGAAGCTGAAGAGTAAGGTGTACAAGACAATGGTGCGACCAGTACTACTGTATGGTACAGAAACCTGGGCAGTAAAGGCAGAACAGTTGAAGAAGTTAGAGATGATGGAAATTAAGTGCCTGAGAAGGGTGGTAGGATGCATACTGTGGGACAGATGAAGAAATGAGGACATAAGAGCAGAGGCCAGTTGCAGAAAAGATCAAAGGGAACAGATTACAATGGTTTGGATACACGCAGAAAAGCAAAAGACAATCTGGTGAGGAAGATTTGGGACAGACAGAAAGAAGGTAAGAGGAAGTGAGGACATCCAGCAAAGAGGTGGATGGATTGTGTGAAAGAAGATCTGTGACAGTGAGGCATGAGTGTTGAAGAAGGCAGGAGTGTGGCACTAAATCAAGAGTATTGGCAACAGTGAACACGGTACCCTGACCCAAGGTAGAAAAAATAGGGAAAAGGGGGCAGATAAAGATAATGATGACAGTCCCCTCTAATTATTGATAGTTTGATTCCAATTATTCTAACTAGGGGTAATATACAATTATCCATGGAAAAGGTAAGGCCAGTCTAACACAAAATGGGATAGGTTAAAATGGCCCACAAGGACAGCTAGCCTAGTATTTACCTATGAACCTGTAAATGCAGTGTACAATACAATATGACTAACTGGGAGTAATGTACATGCAATTTAAAATAAAAAAAACATATATGGGATAATATGATAAGAGGGATAGAAGCAGAATAAACAAAATATGCTAAATCACATCATCAGTATTATACACATTTATTTTAAAATACATATTATTTATACATGATATGAAAGACAAGGGATACCTTCACAGGTGTAGGTATTAGTACCACTAGAAGGGTTATGGACCTAACAGGTAAGAAGCAGTAAATGATATACAAAAGATTAGTAACGCCTTGTCAGTGAAGCAGCTGCACTTATGTTGCTTTCAAGATTCAGTTTATACCACTTTAGAAATGCTAGGATGCTGGAATGGCATTCCATGTTGTTTGTGCAATCTTAGAAATGGATTTTTCACCAACAGATATTTGGTAAGGGGGTGTGGTAAGTTGTAAAGCTTCATGCGTATGTTTTTATTTTACATTTTAATGGTAATTAGTATTATTTGTGCAAATGTTTGAAGGTTTGGGAGCCAAGAAGAATGTTGGCTGTAGTAGAGACAGGGAGGCAGTTTGCTCGGCAGAGATGCAGTGATGTTATCTAGAGTTTGCAAGGTGTATAAATGTAAGGATTTTATTTTCTGTCCTTTATATATGTGAGATGTTAGATTAGGATCCAAATGAAACAATGGGTGGGGTATATTCTAATCTGGGAAATACTATGTTTTTTCAGCATGCATGTTGTAAGTAGGATTGATATTTCACATACTGTGCAGTGTCTTAGTTTGCACAGACTTGCTCTGACTGTGGATGGCCATTTCCTATACACTAGCATATTGCATAAGTGGGTATTATGGATGGCACTATGCCTATGCATATTCATTTCCCATACACTACCATATTGCATAAGTGGGTATTATGGATGGCACTATGCCTGTCCATGGCCATTTCCCATACACTACCATATTGCATACGTGAGTATTATGGATGGCACTATACCTATCCATGTCCATTTCCTATACACTAGCATATTGCATAAGTGGGTATTATGGATGGCACTATGCCTGTCCATGGCCATTTCCCATACACTACCATATTGCATACGTGAGTATTATGGATGGCACTATACCTATCCATGTCCATTTCCTATACACTAGCATATTGCATAAGTGAGTATTATGGATGGCACTATGCCTGTGCATATTCATTTCCCATACACTACCATATTGCATAAGTGGGTATTATGGATGGCACTATGCCTGTCCATGGCCATTTCCCATATACTACCATATTGCATACGTGAGTATTATGGATGGCACTATACCTATCCATGTCCATTTCCTATACACTAGCATATTGCATAAGTGAGTATTATGGATGGCACTATGCCTGTGCATATTCATTTCCCATACACTAGCATATTGCATAAGTGAGTATTATGGATGGCACTATGCCTGTCCATGGCCATTTCCTATGCACTACATATCGCATGAGTGGGTATTATGGATGGCACTATGCTTGTCCATGGCCATTTCCCATACAGTAACATATTGCATAAGTGGGTATTATGGATGTCACTATGCCTGGGCGTGGCCATTTCCCATACACTAACATATTGCATAAGTGGATATTATGGATAGCACTATGTCTGTCCATGGCCATTTCCTATACACTAGCATATTGCATAAGTGAGTATTATGGATGGCACTATGCCTGTCCATGGCCATTTCCTATGTACTACATATCGCATGAGTGGGTATTATGGATGGCACTATGCTTGTCCATGGCCATTTCCCATACACTAACATATTGCATAAGTGGGTATTATGGATGTCACTATGCCTGGGCGTGGCCATTTCCCATACACTAACATATTGCATAAGTGGATATTATGGATGGCACTATGTCTGTCCATGGCCATTTCCTATACACTAGCATATTGCATAAGTGGGTATTATGGATGGCACTATGCCTGTGCGTGGCCATTTCCCATACACTACCATATTCCATACTAATCAAGCTGACTACGAATATTGATCTAAGTTTGTGTTCTTTATGTACTGCTAATGGTTTACAAATGTACTTCAGAAATGGCAATACGTTTAACAGTCTTTACTAGTTGCTTTTGACTCTTAACAGAGCCAAGCTATGCAAGTGGAATATTAAATGTTAATAAAACTAATGAGCAATGTACCCCACAAGAATAAATGAGATAACATTACAAAACAATACATTTCATTACCAGTTTTAAAATTAGTAGTTAATCACACAGTAGCGGTAATGTACAAAGGTATATAGGAATGAGATGAGTTATTGCAATTAATTGCATAATTTTCTGTATTTTTTTAAGTTTTCCATTTTTAAATGCTTTAACAAATGCTAGTCACACAGTTTGGGTTTTAATATATTTTCAGTATCAGAAATTCTCATCTGGTTTTATTTCACTTAATGAATTTTAATTAAAACTATATCACATGAGAGGAGTGTCTGAAATGATGAGCATCAATTAGTAGGTGGAGAAAAGTTGATCTACATTTAAATGTGTAATAAGCAAATCACTTGGTGCAATGTATGCATAGCAACACAAGAAAAAAATGCACATGAATCTGGTTTATAATAGTCCTGTCTGTACTTGAAACTACAACCTATTCCAGTTGTCATTTTGGATTCCAAAAATCTAACTAAGAAAATGGAACTTAAGTTGTGGCATACATTTGTAAACATTTGTATGTGCCAAATTATTTAATGCAGCAAGTCATGAATATTTTACATGATTACAATTTTTTGTCAGTTTGAATTTTGTACTCAGGGATATGTGTGGGTATTTGTGTGTGTGTGTGTGTGTGTGTGTGTGTGTGTGTGTGTGTGTGTGTGTGTGTGTGTGTGTGTGTGTGTGCGTGCGTGTGCGTGCATCTGAGTGTGTGTGCGTGTGTGTGCGCGCACGCGTGTGTGTGTGTGTGTGTGTGTGTGTGTGTGTGTGTGTGTGTGTGTGTGTGTGTGTGTAGGTGGCATTCATGTCCTTGTGTAACACTTAAATCCTTCCTCATATTTTCCACCCTACCTGGGGCTAATCCATTCCAGTTACTTCTCAACACCCAGCTGAAGTCATTGGGTGAATTAGTTTCCTTGTACATTCTTAAGACCACTGTATAAGTATGAGTGAAGCACCAAAATGGCTGAACTTGCCTACTGATACTGAGCAAAACATTTTTCTGGACAGTTTGTACCATGAACCTGATTATTCAGTCTTGGTTATAACACCGCTTACATTCAGCCTGCTGAAACATTGTGCTATCTTCATATAAACACCTGTTATCAGCAAGATTTATGCTACCCAGTCCTCAGTGTTTTCTAACAAATTGGTCAGACATATCAACAAAGTGGCTATATGCAGATCATGTGGCATTACAGGCAGACTCTGAACAGGAACTTCAGCAGGGATGGGGGACTGGAATGCAAAACTAAAGACACATGGGATGAAACTGAGTACAGATAAGACAGTTGTAATGTTAGCAAATGGTGGAGTCCAGAAGAAGCTGAGAAGTGAGTTAGAAGGGAAACTATTAAAACAGGTTAACAGCTTCAAGTATCTGGGACGGGTGGATAAGGAGAAAGAAGACTGTCTGAAGGGGTCAAAACTAGAATCAGAGGGGCTGTAGCCAACTGAGAGAGTGTCAGATGTATATGACAGAAGAATGACAAAGAAAATGAAAAGTAAGAGGTACAAAACAGTGCTGTAACGAGTATTACTGCATGGCATGGAAACTTACAAAACAGTGCTGTAACCACTACTACTGCATAGCATGGAAACTTACAAAACAGTGCTGTAACCAGTACTACTGCATGGCATGGAAACTTACAAAACAGTGCTGTAACCAGTACTACTGCATGGCATGGAAACTTACAAAACAGTGCTGTAACCAGTACTACTGCATGGCATGGAAACTTACAAAACAGTGCTGTAACCAGTACTACTGCATGGCATGGAAACTTACAAAACAATGCTGTAACCAGTACTACTGCATGGCATGGAAACTTACAAAACAGTGCTGTAACCAGTACTACTGCATGGCATGGAAACTTACAAAACAGTGCTGTAACCAGTACTACTGCATGGCATGGAAACTTACAAAACAGTGCTGTAACCAGTACTACTGCATGGCATGGAAACTTACAAAACAGTGCTGTAACCAGTACTACTGCATGGCATGGAAACTTACAAAACAGTGCTATAACCAGTACTACTGCATGGCATGGAAACTTACAAAACAGTGCTGTAACCAGTACTACTGCATGGCATGGAAACTTACAAAACAGTGCTGTAACCAGTACTAATGCATGGCATGGAAACTTACAAAACAGTGCTGTAACCAGTATTACTGCATAGCATGGAAACTTACAAAACAGTGCTGTAAACCCATACTACTGCATGGCATGGAAACTTACAAAACAGTGCTGTAACCAGTACTACTGCATGGCATGGAAACTTAAAAAACAGTGCTGTAACCAGTACTACTGCATAGCATGGAAACTTACAAAACAGTGCTGTAACCAGTACTACTGCATGGCATGGAAACTTACAAAACAGTGCTGTAACCAGTACTACTGCATGGCATGGAAACTTACAAAACAGTGCTGTAACCAGTACTACTGCATGACATGGAAACTTACAAAACAGTGCTGTAACCAGTATTACTGCATGGCATGGAAACTTATAAAACAGTGCTGTAACCAGTATTACTGCATGGCATGGAAACTTATAAAACAGTGCTGTAACCAGTATTACTGCATGGCATGGAAACTTACAAAACAGTGCTGTAACGAGTATTACTGCATGGCATGGAAACTTACAAAACAATGCTGTAACCAGTACTACTGCATGGCATGGAAACTTACAAAACAGTGCTGTAACCAGTACTACTGCATGGCATGGAAACTTACAAAACAGTGCTGTAACCAGTACTACTGCATGGCATGGAAACTTACAAAACAGTGCTGTAACCAGTACTACTGCATGGCATGGAAACTTACAAAACAGTGCTGTAACCAGTACTACTGCATGGCATGGAAACTTACAAAACAGTGCTGTAACCAGTACTAATGCATGGCATGGAAACTTACAAAACAGTGCTGTAACCAGTATTACTGCATAGCATGGAAACTTACAAAACAGTGCTGTAAACCCATACTACTGCATGGCATGGAAACTTACAAAACAGTGCTGTAACCAGTACTACTGCATGGCATGGAAACTTATAAAACAGTGCTGTAACCAGTACTACTGCATAGCATGGAAACTTACAAAACAGTGCTGTAACCAGTACTACTGCATAGCATGGAAACTTACAAAACAGTGCTGTAACCAGTACTACTGCATGGCATGGAAACTTACAAAACAGTGCTGTAACCAGTACTACTGCATGGCATGGAAACTTACAAAACAGTGCTGTAACCAGTACTACTGCATGACATGGAAACTTACAAAACAGTGCTGTAACCAGTATTACTGCATGGCATGGAAACTTATAAAACAGTGCTGTAACCAGTATTACTGCATGGCATGGAAACTTATAAAACAGTGCTGTAACCAGTATTACTGCATGGCATGGAAACTTATAAAACAGTGCTGTAACCAGTATTACTGCATGGCATGTAAACTTACAAAACAGTGCTGTAACCAGTACTACTGCATGGCATGGAAACTTACAAAACAGTGCTGTAACCAGTGCTACTTCATGGCATGGAAACTTACAAAACAGTGCTGTAACCCGTACTACTGCATGGCATGTAAACTTACAAAACAGTGCTGTAACCAGTACTACTGCATGGCATGGAAACTTACAAAACAGTGCTGTAACCAGTACTACTGCATGGCATGGAAACTTACAAAACAGTGCTGTAACCAGTACTACTGCATGGCATGGAAACTTACAAAACAGTGCTGTAACCAGTATTACTGCATAGCATGGAAACTTACAAAACAGTGCTGTAACCAGTACTACTGCATGGCATGGAAACTTACAAAACAGTGCTGTAACCAGTACTACTTCATGGCATGGAAACTTACAAAACAGTGCTATAACCAGTATTACTGCATGGCATGGAAACTTATAAAACAGTGCTGTAACCAGTATTACTGCATGGCATGGAAACTTATAAAACAGTGCTGTAACCAGTATTACTGCATGGCATGGAAACTTATAAAACAGTGCTGTAACCAGTATTACTGCATGGCATGGAAACTTACAAAACAGTGCTGTAACCAGTACTACTGCATGGCATGGAAACTTACAAAACAGTGCTGTAACCAGTACTACTTCATGGCATGGAAACTTACAAAACAGTGCTGTAACCCGTACTACTGCATGGCATGGAAACTTACAAAACAGTGCTGTAACAAGTACTACTGCATGGCATGGAAACTTACAAAACAGTGCTGTAAACTGTACTACTGCATGGCATGGAAACTTACAAAACAGTGCTGTAACCAGTACTACTGCATGGCGTGGAAACTTACAAAACAGTGCTGCAACCCATACTATTGCATGACATGGAAACTTACAAAACAGTGCTGTAACCAGTACTACAGCATGGCATGGAAACTTACAAAACAGTGCTGTAACCAGTACTACTGCATGGCATGGAAACTTACAAAACAGTGCTATAACCAGTACTACTGCATGGCATGGAAACTTACAAAACAGTGCTGTAACCAGTACTACTGCATGGTATGGAAACTTACAAAACAGTGCTGTAACCATTACTACTGCATGGCATGGAAACTTACAAAACAGTGCTGTAACCAGTACTACTGCATGGCATGGAAACTTACAAAACAGTGCTTTAACCAGTACTACTGCATGGCATGGAAACTTACAAAACAGTGCTGTAACCAGTACTACTGCATGGCATGGAAACTTACAAAACAGTGCTGTAACCAGTACTACTGCATGGCATGGAAACTTACAAAACAGTGCTGTAACCAGTACTACTGCATGGCATGGAAACTTACAAAACAGTGCTGTAACCAGTACTACTGCATGGCATGGAAACTTACAAAACAGTGCTGTAACCAGTACTACTGCATGGCATGGAAACTTACAAAACAGTGCTGTAAACAGTACTACTGCATGGCATGGAAACTTACAAAACAGTGCTGTAACCAGTACTACTGCATGGCATGGAAACTTACAAAACAGTGCTGTAACCAGAACTACTACAAGGCATGGAAACTTACAAAACAGTGCTGTAAACCCGTACTACTGCATGACATGGAAACTTCCAAAACAGTGCTGTAACCAGTACTACTGCATGGCATGGAAACTTACAAAACAGTGCTGTAACCAGTACTACTGCATGGCATGGAAACTTACAAAACAGTGCTGTAAACCCGTACTACTGCATGGCATGGAAACTTACAAAACAGTGCTGTAACCAGTACTACTGCATGGCATGGAAACTTACAAAACAGTGCTGTAACCAGTACTACTGCATGGCATGGAAACTTACAAAACAGTGCTGTAACCAGTACTACTGCAGGCATGGAAACTTACAAAACAGTGCTCCAACCGTACTATTGCATGACATAGAAACTTACAAAACAGTGCTGTAACTAGTACTACTGCATGGCATGGAATCTTAAAAAGCAGTGCTGTAACCAGTACTACTGCATGGCATGGAAACTTACAAAACAGTGCTGTAACCAGTACTACTGCATGGCATGGAAACTTACAAAACAGTGCTGTAACCAGTACTACTGCATGGCATGGAAACTTACAAAACAGTGCTCCAACCGTACTATTGCATGACATAGAAACTTACAAAACAGTGCTGTAACTAGTACTACTGCATGGCATGGAATCTTAAAAAGCAGTGCTATAATCAGTACTACTGCATGGCATGGAAACTTACAAAACAGTGCTGTAACCAGTACTACTGTATGGCATGGAAACATATAAAACAGTGCTGTAACCAGTACTACTGCATGGCATGGAAACTTATAAAACAGTGCTGTAACCAGTACTACTGCATGGCATGGAAACTTATAAAACAGTGCTGTAACCAGTACTACTGCATGGCATGGAAACTTATAAAACAGTGCTGTAACCAGTACTACTGCATGGCATGGAAACTTACAAAGCAGTGCTGTAACCCGTACTACTGCATGGCATGGAAACTTACAAAACAGTGCTGTAACCAGTACTACTACATAGCATGGAAACTTACAAAACAGGCTGTAACCAGTACTACTGCATGGTATGGAAACTTGGGCATTAAAGATAAAACAGTTGAGGAAGCTATAGCTGATGGAGATGAAGTGCCTGACATGGGTGGTTGGATGCACAATGTGGGACAGACAAAAAATGAGGATATAAGAACCAAAGGCAAAGTAACTCCAGTTGCAGAAAAGATCAAAGAGAACAAATTACGGTAGTTTAGGCACATGTATAGGAAAGCAGAAGGCAATCTAGTGAAGAGGATTTGGGGCAGACAGGAAGAAGCCAAAAGGAAACAAGAGTGTCCAGTAAAGGGGTGGATGGATTGTGTGAGACAAGGCCTGCGATAGTCAGGCATGAGTGTTAAAAAAGGCAGAGGAGTGTCACCGAACAGAGAGGGGTGCCAACAGTTGTCACAACACCCTGACCCCATACAGAAAATGGGAAATGGGGTTAATGAAGATGATGATTTACTGGGCTTGTTAGAGTTCATTTTAACTTACTGTGACAGCATGATTACAGATCATAGGTAAGTACTTGGCTAGATGTCCTTGTGCACCATTTTAAGCCTATCCAATTTGCCTTTATTGTTTGAATTAACCCATTTTGCTGGATTGGCTTTACCCATTCCATGACTGATAATTACCTCCTACATTGAATAGCTGGGTTCATACCATAGATACTTTAAGGGGACCCATGCATGGGATAATACATTCTGGAACTGCTTCTATCCATTAGTAGTAAAGGGGGCCGTCCTGTGGTAAATTTTATGTTAGCCATCTATAGATCCAAGGCACTTTTGAATATGGACAGGGCAGAGATTTCTTTTATCTGGATGGGGAATCTAATCCAGAACAGTGGTATCCTGTGTAAAATATACCCGTCTCTCCAAACCATTCTGTTGATGTTGCAGAAGAGGTTTATATTCCCAGACCAATTATTTCTGATGCCATTTTAATTGCTGATGTGCAGTAGGTCCATAAGTATTGTGTCAGAGGATACCTTGTATTCCAGATTCAGGTCACCTCTTAGCAGTCTGAGTATAGTGACAGGGGTGTAAGGTGGTCCATGGGACATATTATTCAGGCCATATCTGTAGGTTTTCTAGTTGCTGCATGCATGTGGACAGATACATGCCAAAGGGCTATTATACTGAAAGAATGGCCTAATGAAGGCTGAGTGAAGGGCCCAATGACATATGTAGAAATAGTTTCAGTATAGAAAGACTTTCTTATGGCAGTGGACACATTGCATATTTAAGGAGAATAATGTATGGCTTTTGTCTACATAGACACAGAAATATAGTCACACAAAACTGTAGTGAGGTCTGTGACATGCCATAAAGGAAACAAAATCTACACACTGAATATGAAAACCATTCTGTATTACTTACATTACTTATTTCAGACTTGTATAAAAATATAAAAGCATAAAAGCATTATAAGAACACTACGTTACCACATAGACTACATCACAGCTGGTATTTCTCCTAGTTAGTAGGCAATTAGCTGCATAACCACTAAAGCCAATTACTAATGAATACATCAGAGTACTGCACTGTTATCCTTATACTATGACCATTGTGCCCAGAGTACTGTCCTGTTATCCTTATACTATGACCATTGTGCCTAGAGTACTGTCCTGTTATCCTTATACTATCACCATTCTTCCCAGAGTATTGTGCTGTTATCCTTATGCTATCACAATTGTGCCCAGAGTACTGTCCTGTTAACCTTATACTATGACCATTGTGCCCAGAGTAGCATGCTGTTATCCTTATACTATGACCATTGTGCCCAGAGTACTGTGCTGCTATCCTTATACTATCATCATTTTGTCCAGAGTGCTGTGCTGATACCCTTATACTGTGACCGTTGTGCCCAGAGTACAATCCTGTTATCCTTATACTGTGACCATTGTGCTCATAGTACTGTGCTGTTTTCCTTATACTATGAGCACTGTGCTCAGAGTACCATGCTGTTATTCTTATACTATGACCATTGCACCCAGAGTACTGCGCTGTTATGCTTATACTATCAGCATTCTGCCCAGAGTACCATCCTGTTATCCTTATACTATGACCATTGTGCCCAGAGTACTGTGCTGTCATCCTTTTACTATGACCACTGTGCCCAGAGTACTGTGCTACTCTCCTTATACTATGACCTTTGTGCCCAGAGTACTGTTCTGTTATCCTCATACTATGACCATTGTGTCCAGAGTACTGTGCTACTATCCTTATACTATGACCACTGTGCCCAGAGTACTGTGCTACTATCCTTATACTATGACCATTGTGCCCAGAGTACTGTGCTACTATCCTTATACTATGACCATTGTGCCCAGAGTACTGTGCTGCTATCCTTATACTATGACCATTGTGCCCAAAGTACTGTGCTGTTATACTAATACTATGACCATTGTACCTAGAGTACAGCTCTATTATCCTTATACTATGACCATTGTACCCAGAGTACTGTGCTACTATCCTTATACTATGACCACTGTGCCCAGAGTACTGTGCTACATTCCTTATACTATGACCATTGTGCCCAGAGTACTGTGCTACTATTCTTATACTATGACCATTGTGCCCAGATTACCCTGCTGTTATCCTTATAATATGACCATTGTGCCTAATGTACTGTTCTGTTATCCTTACTATGACCATTGTGCCCAGAGTACTGTGCCGCTTTCCTTATACTATGACATTTGTCCCCAGAGTACCATGCTGTTATCTATATCTTAGTATGACAATTGTGCCCAGAGTACTGTGATCTTATCCTTGTACTATGACCATTGTGCCCAGTGTACTGTCATCTTATCCGTATACTATGACCATTGTACCCAGAGTACTGTGCTATCCTTATACTATGACCATTGTGCCCAGAGCACAGTGCAGTTTTCCTTATACTGTGACCATTGTGCCCAGAGTACCATGCTGTCATCCTTATACTGTGACTACTGTGCCCAGAGTACAGTGCAGTTTTCCATATACTATAACCATTGTGCCCAGAGTGCATCCTTATACTATGACCATCGAGCCCTGAGTACTGTGCTATTATCCTTATACTATGACTATTCTGCCTAGAGTACCACACTGTTATCGTTATACTATGACCATTGTGCCAAGAGTGCCATGCTCTTATCCTTATACTATGACCATTGTGCCCAGAGCACCATGCTGTTATCCTTATACTATGACCATTGTGCCCAGAGTACTGTGCTGTTATCCTTATACTATGGCCATTGTGCCCGGAGGACTGCTCTGTTATCCTTATGCTATTACCATTGTACCGAGAGGACTGTACTGTTATCCTTATACTATGACTATGACTAGTGTGCCCAGAGTACCATGCTGTCATCCTTATACTATGACCACTGTGCCCAGAGTACTGTGCTACTATCCTTATACTATGACCATTGTGCCCAGAGTACTGTGCTACTATCCTTATATTATGACCATTCTGCCCAGATTATCCTG
This sequence comes from Protopterus annectens, assembly GCF_019279795.1. NCBI lineage: Eukaryota > Metazoa > Chordata > Ceratodontiformes > Protopteridae > Protopterus > Protopterus annectens. The sequence goes on along the minus strand of NC_056743.1, from coordinate 1,845,915,299 downwards.
CTGTTATCCTTATAATATGACCATTGTGCCCAGAGTACCGTGCTGTTATCCTTACTATGACCATTGTGCCCAGAGTACTGTGCTACTATCCTTATACTATGACCATTGTGCCCAGAGTACTGTGCTACTATCCTTATACTATGAACATTGCACCCAGAGTACTGTGCCACTATCCTTATACTATGACCATTTTGCCCAGAGTACTGTGCTGCTATCTTTATACTGGGTCTATATTATAACATTGAATTTTATAAAGTTTGAATGTTATAATATCGAACCAGTTTTGTCAAATGCTGAAAACAGCAAAGGTGCAGGACACCGAATTCTTTCCCAGGGAAATAATTCGGCGGGCCATTGCTGTGGCTTCACTGTTTTCAGCATTCAATATGTTGGAACGTTACGGGTCGGGTTCAGGTAAGTGTGTGATTGAGTGTAGGTTAGAGTTAGGGGGCGGGTTAGGTGAGTTAGGGTTAGGGAGCGGGTCAGGTAAGTGTGCGGTTGTGTAGACGTTAGGGTTAGGGCATGGGTCAGGTAAGTGTGCGGTTGTCTCTAGGTTAGGGTTAGGGGGCGGGTTAGGTGAGTTATGGTTAGGGCGCTGGTGAGGTGAGTGTGCGACAGTGACAGACCATAGGGTTTGGGTTGGGTTAAGGTAAGTGGATAGCTAGCAGTATTTGTAAAGTTTAGTTTAGGTTTAGGTGTAGTATTTTAAGTGTATGTGTGTGAATTGCTGTTTTTTGTGCGCATTTGGTTTGTGTGTATGTTTCTTGGGATAGCAATTTTTTTTCCTGGGAAAAAATTGCTATTCTGACTGTTCAATGTTTGCAGATTTCGATGTTTAGGGTTCGATATTATAACATTCGAAGTTTATGAACTTCAGTGTTATAATTTAGACCCCTTTATACTATGGCCATTGTGCCCAGAGTACTGTTCTGCTATCCTCATACTATGACCATTGTGCCCAGAGTACTGTTCTTTTATCCTTATACTACGACCATTATGCCCACATTTCTCAAAAAAAATTTGCATGACCAAATGCACATATAAATCCATGCATAAATCATGCTTCACAACTTATGAGGCACATATAGATACTAAGTATTAATATAGAAATGCAATCTGTAGAACCAAGGACTTACTACATGGATGAGAAAAATAATAAGCCAGAAAGATAATTTCAAAATGTTTGACTTGATATTAACTGCAGTTTAATCTTGAAGCAAGCTGACAATCACTCTGAGAAGGTGAGCACCAGGACACACAAAGATCAAGGAGAATGCAATGCTTGTTGGTGAGCTGCAGGAAACATTTATTGCTTTTTCTAACAGATAGACAAACCTAGGGAATATAGACAGTAGGGCACACTACAAAAAAATACTTCCTTAGATGTTGTGGGCCTGATTATTAATAATAACATACCATAGAAAGTACAGATCAGGGAGTCTGCATCTGAGTTAAACTGTTGGGGCATTCTGACTGCATTATGTCAGGAGTAATGTGACATTGATTTCAGCACTGAAATTGTTGAAAGTTGTGCCTGATCTATGGTGTTAATACTAAATAATTCCCAAGTTAACAGTATACTATACAACCCACAGTGTCAGAGTAACACAGTAAAAAAAAATCATATGGCACACAAAAGCAACATTTTAAAAATGATGAATATTGCAATCAGCTGATACTAAGCATGAATGCATTTATGCATAAAAAAGTTCTCTTCAAAGTATGACCAGAAAAAAATTACTAAGCATAACAAATGTATATTACCTGTACTTCAAACTGCAAACACTAAAAAAACTCTTATAAAGCAGTCTTAAAGGCAAACACTGATAATCTAGCAAAGGCTCAACAAACATAACAATGTATTTATTTAACATTTGTTAACTGGGATAGTCTGCCTTGGAACAAAGGCAGTTTTCAGCAGAGGCCCAGGAGAAAAACTCCAGACACATCTTTATAATGAGGGAGGAAACCCAAATGAATGCATGGAGGACATTCAGATTCCACACAGAAGGCTTCCCAGCCAAGAATCAAACCAGAGAGCCTCTTGCTGTGAGGCAAAAATACTACCGCTGCACCGGGGAAAAGCCTATCCTAACCATTGAAGTCAGTGGCACATTCATCTCACACTACTAAAAATTGATTAAATTAAAAATATTCCTACAAAAACTGAACATTTAATCAAAATCAACAACCAATGCCAGCTTGAAGATCTTGGATTTCCATTCCCTACATCGGTTATGGACCACCCTTTGCAGTCAGTGCTGGTCTTAGATGAAATGGAGTCCTAGGCAAAGACTGCTGATTTGCCAGTATCCTGACCTTCCCATGTCAGCCAAATGTTTTTTTTTTATCTTACACTCTGTCTTACTTTTCAGCCTTTCACCACCTCTTTTTAACACATCTTAACAGTGTATAACTGCACTATAACATCTGTGGAGGAAACAGTCAAATTAAATATGGCAACTGCTAGGCCCCCAGAAGCCATCAGGTGTTAGATACTCTGATATTCATTGTAAAGCTTTCTTCCCAACCTTTTCTGTAATGATCACCTCAACAAAAATCTTCACTCAGGAAAGCATTTTATTAAGTTGTGCCCAAGGCTTAACGTTGAAAGCTGACAAAATGATAATAAAATGAGAGAGCAAATGCTTGTAAGACAACAAGAATCAAAACTAGCAGGATTGCCTGCCCCCTTCCCCACCAAAAAAAATAAGCTAGTCACCTTCTGTGTATACCCTGTCTCTCTGGTAGGATCATAGGAGATCACTAGACTAATGGCTCTGGGACCCTTACAAGCCTAGCCAAGAGTTTATCCCCAGAAAAGAAACCACAATCAGCACCTGTCATCCCTGTCAATGAGAGATACAGGTGGAAAAGTGGTATTAAATTAGGTTGAAAAGGAAGAAACAAATAGCTGCAATCATAGTTTTCAAGTTGTCATACATACATATACAACATGCCTCCTCTTCCTACCCTCAAATCACAGCCACCTAATGTTTATATCTCTTATGTCAGACTAAGATGAAAGTGAAAGAAAAAATATAGCACTGCAACGTATTTCAACTTGTTGATGTCAGAAACACACACACACACACACACATATATATATATATCTATATATATCTATATATATATATATATCTATATATATATATATATATATATATATATATATATATATATATGTATATATCTATACATGCCAAATCATCTTTTGTCTGCCCTCCAAAAAAGGAATCCACCTGTATATATGTCTGACATTTGTGAAAAAATATGAAAAAATAAAAATTTCATTAACATATAATGTATTATTTCATCTTGTTTCCTCAAGACAATATATTGCTCCTACACTAGTTATAATGATTTTCTGTGCACACTGTGTGGGTTGTGCTGTGTGTAAAGTTAAGGAAATAATAGCTGTACTGTCCTCAACCCCTACACAAGCTATAAAAAGCCTCTGATATTAGTGGTGAAATTAAAGAAATAATGATCACTTTATCCCTAGCCTCCCAAATAAGATACAATGAGCTTTTGTGCACACTTTTGAGCAAGCTTGCTTTCACAATAGGTGGGGGTCTGTGTCAGACACCTTTTCTAAGCCCTTGTCAAAATCCACTTATATAGACTGTCAATCTCCCAGAAGCACTGAGTGTTAGATAATAATTTGTTTACTGATTTTCATTACTGCTACCCAGAAGCATTATGCAGGTGTCTGATAATATTATAACTGGAAATATTATTGTTCACACACACACACACACACACACACACACACACACACACACACACACACACACACACACACACCAGGTCTATCAGTGAATACTGCTCACTTATCTAAAGGAAAATTGGTGAAATTTCAGTTCACCTTTGGGATGTTGAACAAGTCAGCTCACCATGAAAAATCCATATAGAAACATAGAGGAAATGCAAATGGTATACAGAAGGAGCTATGGAAAAGAACTCAACTATAGATCCAAGTGTGTTGAGATGGCTACTCACTCTGCCAGTGGTCATACACATCCTGCCCACACACCACCACAGACAATGACTAAGTCTGTACAGTCCTCATGTCTGACTATGATGGAAAGTGAAAGAAATTTGGACAGCTCACTGCTCTTGAATACACTGCAGGAGTCCCACAAACACATACACAGATAGAAGCATAAGCTATAGCAGTGATAGGTTTACATATATACTGTGTGTCACCACTCCTGCTGTGCCATATCAGTGACTTTTTAAGAGTGATCAACCAGCAGCAGTGATCAGTCACTTTATCCACAGACAAAATCCATGCTAAACAATTATAGCCGCTTTACCATATCAAATGTCTGGTTTTGGTTAAAAAAAATGATCACAGTAAAGTACTCCACTTTACTTCACGCAAATGCACATTTGTCCTGCAAAGTCTAAATAATGACTATTTAACTTGAGTAAATAATATGTGAGTCATATGCATCCCCAGGCTCTGCTAATCTGGCAGTTGTAGCTACTTTGTTGAGTGTGAACACCTCAGATATAATTTAAAAATAGTAAAAATGGTGTACGCAAATACACCACTGCCACAATAAACTATTCTAACATATGTCACATGAATAGTCACTAATCCTCCAAACATAGAATAGTGACTGTTTAATGTGACAAATGATAGGCTATTTTCTATCTAGAGTAACCCCCTTATCCAACTGTCATATCAACTTTGTTGAATCAGTACATCTGAGATGTCTGACTGTGGCAAAGTAATAGTAATAGTAATGATAATAACAGTAATATAATATAGCAATAATAATAATAATAATAATAACAACACAACAACAACAACAATAATAATAATAATAATAATAATAACAACAAAACAACAACAACAACAACAACAATAATAATAATAATAATAATAATAACAAAACAACAACAATAATAATAATAATAATAATAATAATAACAACAACAAAACAACAACAATAATAATAATAATAATAATAGTGTAATTCTAGTCTGTTTCACAAAATTCCAGTACCATAGTAAACTACTATAAATATTCCAACTTATTTCACAGAAATGCACATCAGTTCTGTAATGCCTAATTAATGACAGTTTAAGCCATGCAATCAACAGGTTAGTCTGTTAATGCACTATTTCAAACATAAATAAAAATAAATTTCTGAATTTTCTGAATGAGAATCCTAAGTACCCTAAATGCATATTATTTGGGAACTTTATCCAAAACATTGAGTAGGAAGATTATATTGTTACAGTTAATCTAGCTAGGGAATTTTATGCATCATAACATTTGTGGCTTTTCCCAATTGGTCTACAAGAACATTAGAGGCTGTAACATATTGGATCTGGAAACATGAATAATTTATAACAGAATATAAATCAGTAGGTTAATCAGACCATAAGACAGTCTTGTTTCCATTAATAAGACCCAAAAAGTATGTTCTACATGTAAAAGATATAACTATGGTAGACCTCAGTATGAACAAAGTAGTAACAATGTACACTCCATTGACTGGGACATACTGAGTAATAGGAAGGATGCTATTTGCAGTTATAATGAGTTACAAAACATGATGATAATACTGCCAAAAAAGTACATTTCCAAAATGGTATCACTATTAAATTCTATAAGAAAATACAAAAATACTTTTATGTATACAAAAGACACCCATCAAAAAGAAATAAAGCCAAGTTAAACAAGATAGCAAAAGTCAAAATCAAATTAAGGAAAATTTTGAAATAAGGTTTGCTGCAACTGAAGAAAAAAAGAATATAACAGAATATTACAGATATATAAATTCCTACAGATCATGAACACAGCCAGGAATAGTCTAACCACTGGAGAAAATCTAATTATAAATTCAGTGGCAATAGCTTGTCTATTTAATATCTATTTTGCTATCCATAGCAGTGGTGCAAGCAAATCTGTGGATGCAGCATATCTTGCTCAATGCCTTGATGATACTTCAGTTATTACTCAAGAACTTGTCAATATTACACTGGGAAAAAATCAAAAGAATTATGTATTTTCATCCTGACAATTTGCCAGGTATCATGCTTACTATTCTTAAAATGGAGCCAGGTTATCGTTTTCAGTTTATATTTAATCATCCACTTAGTTTCCATTTTGTTGGAACTTTTATTGATCTATCTCATATAACACCTATTTTCAAGAAAGGTAAGACACATAAAATAGCTAAACACCGACCAGTTAGAGTAACATACATTATAGGTAAGTTATTTGAAAGATGTCTGTTTTCAGCATATGGAATTAAGGACAGGAAGAATAGTATCTTGACAACTGACATGCATCACCATAGTTTTGTTAAAGGCCGCTCTAATCTTACTAATATGATTGACTTTTTATGAACAGGTACTACAACACTGGACTTGGGACTTAAATGTTGTACATTTTTTTCTTGGACTTATGTAAGGCTTTTTACTCTCTGACCTACACCTCAGTTATTAAATTGCTGGCTAATAATGTATACAATTCATACTTCATAAGCTAGAGAGGTATCTAGTTCATTGGATGGCAGCAATACTCATAAATCTCAGCTTAATATTCCATGTGGAGTTTCATACTGACTACCTGTTTCAGGTGGAGTTTCATACTGACTACCTCTGAATGGGAGACACCTCTATAGGGGCATATGCCTCTTCACAAGTGAGAAGTAACACAGTCCATGGCAACACTGCACTTAGTTGTGTAGTACTGAGACGTGGCTTGAAGTGGTATAACAAACGGATTGCTGAACATGCGTGTCATTACATGTACACGTGCATGTGCCTGACAAAGGGAAGAAGGAGAAGGAGAAGCTCACTCAGCTAGAAAATGACATTGTCTTGCAGACCCACTTTGAAGATGGTTGGTGGATACTACAAAGAAGTAATGAAGATTGTGCCTTTAGAGGGCTTGTCTGATAAGACCTTGTTAAAGAGGTGAATGCAGTAGGTGTCTACAGCTGAACTCATAACTAAGTATGATATAAGACCACTGCTATGATTCAGAAAGGCCCCAAGTATCTCTGTCTTGGGGCCATGTAAGTTTCCTCAATTCCAGTAGAGGACTCAACCTTGGTGCAGATCTTCACAGAGCACCTTAACTTTCAGTTGGCAATGCAAAACATACATTGAAACTTATCTCACTTAGCAATGCGTAACATACTTTGCAGCTTACCTGACTCATACCCATACAACTAATGTGTGCAGCTATTTTATTATTGGGGCACATCAGAACTTTAGCAGCCATATCAGTACACAGAAGGTATGCTGTCTATATATTTTGCATTGTCCTCTGTTTTGTAGCTGTACTACCACTGGGATTTGTGTTTTTCAGAGGGGTGCATTAATACATTTAGCAGTATTTATGTATTTCTCAGGTGCTTCAGTATCAGAGTCCACTATTGTGGATAATTGCATTTCTAATGTTCAGGAACTGTCTGAGCTTGACAACACAGTGCAATCTGATGGCACAGTGGCATTGCTAGACATGGGTAATGTGGCAAGAATATCATCTCCCTTCCTTGGACACAGCCCCTGTGCAACCCACTTCTCAGTCCCAGGATGCCACAAAAGTCTAACACATCAGCACAGGGTGCATCCATTTCTTCTATGGCAGGTTGGGTTGCTTATCTCCTTTTGGTGTGGGGGTAAAAGTTGGGGTTGGCATACTGGTGATCAGCAAAGCCATGATTACTGTCTCATTCTTGAGCTGAATGCCTCAATGGACACTCCACAACATATGTGTAGAGCTGTCATACAGGAACAGGCATATATCACTGCAGCCACAACAGAGCTTGTTGATGTGGTACATGATCTGTGTTATGACCTCCATGAGGGTCTGGCCCATTTATGCAGCATTTTTGGAAGTGAACATAGGGAGTATGCATGCTGCAGATGTCCCTATGTGGCAACACATACCGGCCAGCACCAATTTCATGGCTACACTAATAGCCAATCCTCTTCCACTTCTGGTGGGAAGTCTCCTATAGCTGGGCAAGGACGCAGTGTAGGTCCTGTAGCTCCACCACCTGTGCATCTCCAATTAGTTTTGAGAGAACTTTGGGTTGCAACAGATGCAGACAAAGATGGGGGGGGGGTCATCCTGAAAACACCCATAATACATTATGCCATTAGCTTTCATGGAGCACTCAACCTTCTATGCATGCTGTATATTGTGCCTGTCACAATCTGCAGTAAGGTTACCAGTCTGGATATTGACATACATGACTGGTGCACATAACCTTTGAGGGTGATCTAGAATTTTTTTCAGATCCTAGCATTGTGTACCATTGTCTGCAGGAGCTGCATCTATGCACACTCACACACACCCATCAGCACCACACACCTCACCCCAAGTATACTGCATAGGACATACAGCCTCCTCTCTTGACAGTCTTCATGGCTCATCCCAGTCAATATACCAAAAACATACCCGCACACAGTTGCAATGCTCATTGCTGATACTTGTTACTGTGAGCCTCTCTCCAACTGTATGTATGATGACAACAGAGTCCCATCTTCAGTGTTCTGTTACCAAGGTCTGATGCAGAGTGTGGCCAGTCTGTGCATGATACTGAATTGCATGCATCATTGTTACTGTATGTTATAATTAATGTGACCCATAGTTGTGAACCAGATGCTGCCTCTTAGGCAGTGCCATGGAATACTGCACCCACCTCTGCTTTTCATGGTCATCTTCTGTGCCTAGTTTCTCCATGGGCTCATCAACAGGTTCCACCTCCACTACTAACTTTGAGATTTCCTCTTCCTGAATATCAATTTGCATCCTTATCTGGTTGGGTAACATCTTGTTGAGTACAATTCCTCTTCTCACCAGTTTGAGTAATGCCAGTTACATCACTAAGTGTCTTTGCAAGACAGTGCTGGGCATCAACCTTATATTGGAGACCACAAAAACTGCCTGCAAAAATGCTTCCCATAGATATGATGTAAAAAATACTGGAGGATTTTACTTTCCTATCTGCATCACCAGGCATCAATCCAAAGGGCATTAACCTCACTAGACATATTTCATTGCTGACTCATTGCACAGAAGTATGATTTACATCACCTGGCTGTGCTTGTGATCCATTCGGAGATTTCCATTGCAACATAGAGTGACCTGGCAGCACACCTCAAGGAATATCATAGATCATACCATTGCAGTGTACCAGAACAGTAGACTATGAAGTGTGAGTAATAACAGCCTTGCTGTTGCAGTGCAGAGATTATATGAGCCAGGAATGCAGCAGGCACTTCAGCCATTAAATTTCTACTTGTTATGGCATAAAACTGCATATACTTTCCTTTTGCCATAATCTCTGCCATGCATGCTTGAAGTTCCATACAGATGCTGAAGTCTGTACACAATGTCATGTTGACCTTGACATGATGTGAATAGAAAGAGCAATTGAAAGAGCAATTCAGAGACATTAATGAGCTGTGCCCTCATCTGCATAATCATCATGCTCAGAGGCCCAAACTAGTAAAATATAAAACATTGTAACTACAGAAGGCATAATCATGCTATGGAAGAAATTGTAGAGCTACAGTTACAGAAGACACTATACCTACTAGAGTTAATTGCTACTAGTTAAAGCAATATTCCTACTTATAAAAAAATAAAATAAAATAAGCAAGGCTGAAGCAAAGTGCAAATAAAAAAAAAACAACTACAACAATAAAAACATACTTCAACGCACTAGGAACACGAATAAGCAAATGAAAAAAGAGACATTAGTGTAGTTTCTTTTAATATCTGCTTTCAAAAAGACTTCATAAGAACGCATGCAATCAGTGAAACACACTCAATTTATACATCTAAAAGTTTTAATGTGATAAACAATAAAACAACTCTCCTTTTAATAGGACCAATAAAACAATTAAAGTTGCCTAAAATTAACAATTAATAGCAGGTCACTTTAATTGCCTATCTTTCAGAAAACATGTTTATCTGTTTGTTTAAGCCTGGGGAAGCTTCAGCTTTTAATTTTATTTCCCAAAACAACTCTGGGCAAGATTCACGATGGCTTGCACGGAGTCTAAGAGTCATGTAAGACTCCATGCAGCCATCGCGATCCAGGAACAGCCCGAAATCCCATGTAAGAAACCAACTAAAATGACTCTTACACGGGCAGGGCAGGGATATGCTAATCACCTCACTTGCAGCCGAAAGGCATACAAATGAGGTAGATTAGCGATCCACGAAGCTGAAACCAGCCCGTGTAAGAGTTGTGTTAGGTGCAGAAATGTACTCAGTTGACAACTAAGTACGTTACTGCAAATAACACAATGGAGCCATGACAGCTCCAAATAAAGTGTGCATATGTTGCAGTCAGCATGCCAATGTCCAAATATGTGGCCATTGGAATGGTAACCCGATGCAAACATTAAATAAAATAATTTTTTTTTTTCGGCGATCGTCGATGTTTAAACGCAGTGCAGCCCAGCGCAAACAAGCTGCGCTAAATAAGACATAAAAATAAAGGTTTGAAACCCACAAATGTGGGTTTTATGTAATGCATGGATTTGCAATGCAGGGACAAGCAGACCTAAAACAACATGGCCACCATCTAGTGGTTGCTAAGGGGGGAAGCTGAGTGTAAGGCATGTAACTAAGCATTAATAGGCAATCCTATGTAAATGAGTGGTAGGATAGTGAATCACACTGTCACATAGCAAATGAGCACATTCCATGTAGTGTAAGAGTTAGATAAGGGGGAGTAACAGAGTAGGAGATAGGTGACACTACAGGGGGGAATGTCAGGAAGAAATCAAGCTCATTGGAGCAAAGTGTTATGTGAAAGATGTCAATCACACAACATAAAAAGAGGAGTGTCAACAGATAAGCATGGGAAAGTCAAGAAATGGAAGGTGTACACTGTGGCCAACACCAAAGTTTCTTGCTGTGCGTGCATGTGCGCGTGTGCGCTCTGGGAGGCGCGAGTAAGACAGAGTGCGCGCGTGTAAGGCAGAGTGAGCATGTAGGAGCTTGTGTAAAGATCTATTAACCTGTTTGCGCTGGTGTGCACGCATTTTAACCCGAATAAGCAGATTCTAGTCCATGTAAGCATGTGTGCGTGCGTGGTAGCCACTGTGAGCGTGTTTTCATTGGTATGCGCCCTGCTCCCCCCTGAGGAAACAGAGAGGAAAAAGGAAGCAGAAGAAATAGTATTAAGCTAGCAGGGAATACTGGTAGAGCTAGCAGGTGAAAACAATTAGAAGCAGGCAATTACACAGGCAGAATACTAGCCCAGCCCAGCACTTAAAACACTGCAAACAGCATTGCAGTATGTTTCTCTCAAGAGACACTGCAAGACAGGAGTAAGCTATTAGAAGTGAAAACTGAAAAAACTGCACTCAGACCAAACATGCTAGGGGCTGCCATAGCTGTTATAAGGAGACATAGGAGACTTGCTGAGGGTGGTGACAATACAAATGCTGCCAGACAACCCACAGTGAGGAGACAGAGAAGAGTGTACAGGCCCAGGGTCACCTACCAGGGGTTACATGAGCTGGAGATAGTGGAGCACTATAGCGTGGACAGAGACCTCCCGCAGCAAATTGTTGAGCTGTGCAGGCCATGCCTCACACACAGAATCAACAGAGGGGAATCCATCCCAGTGGAAACCAAGGTATGTGTTGGCTTAAGAATACTAGCAACAGGTACCTTCCAGAGACCAACTGGTGATATGATGGGGATATCACAGGCATCAGCCTCCAGGGTACTGCACCAGTTCCTGGATGCCATGTCAGCACATGTCGGTGAGCATGTATATTTCCCCAATGCCCGTGAGGTATTGGCCAGCAATATGCATCTCTTCCAGCAAATAGCGGAATACCCTGAGGTAGTGGGTGCAATAGACTGCACGCACATATGCATCAAAGCACCAGCCAGTGAGCGGGGTAGGGCCTACATTAACTGCAAGGGCTTCCCCTCCATCAACTGCCAGGTCGTGTGTGATGCCCATGGCATAATAATGAATGTGTGTGCTGGCTGCCCTGGGAGCTACCATGATTCCCATATCTGGCATTTGACGCAGCTGTACCAGACATTTGCCAATGGGTACATCCCACATGGTCACCTAATGGGGGATGCAGGATATGCACTGGAGCTGTGGCTGATGACACCCATCAGAAACGCACACACACCTGAACAAGAACGCCATAATGAGGCACACGCACAAACACGTAATGTAATAGAGCGTGTGTTTGGGCTGCTCAAGTCATGGTTCCGGTGCCTGGATACATCTGGTGGAGCCTTGAAGTACTCACCAACTACATGTACCCAAATTGTCATGGTATGTGCTATGCTACATAATATGATTCTGTGAAAACAGCTGCAGCAGGACCAGCACAGGGCCGGGCCAAACAGCCCCCCACCATTGCCAAGGCCATCACAGGCAGAGCGTGACTCAGAGGAGGAACAACCTGAGCCTGCCCCAGTAGGCAGAAGGAGGCATGCCCAGTATGCCCTGGCCTTGGCAAAGAGGCAACGCATAGCACATACACTGGCTCAGTAGGAACCCTGGGAATGATACCCCTCTCTGACTCACTCATATAGTAACAGGGACGCCTAACATGACACAACCTGCTCTCAAACATGTACAGGGAGTGTAGTATGTGCATCTGACAGAGGCAGCCCTGCAGCACCACCTGAGGCATGATTGCCATGTGTTAAGCAATGTAACACCATCTAGTATATGCAAACATGAAGACCCTGCCTAACATCTCACCCTCACCAAGCATGGTGCCATACTATGAAGACAACAAGATCAAGTACAATAATTGGCTGAAGTATTGCTGTTAGCAAGGGGGAACACATGGCTGACAGCCTGGGCTGACATGCCGAGCAAGACATGATGCCCCACCTGCTAGGAATGGCATGCACCCAGCACACCTGGCTATGTGGATACTGGCAAAGGCTGTTGTCACCCCCACTGTGCCTTGAATAGGTAAGGCTGGAAACACAAACCCACCACCATAGGTAGCACAAGGGATAACAACCTGGACGTAATGCTACCCAACACCAGAAGTCTAACCAGCAAGGTGCATGCAGACCAAACCCACCACAGCATGGAGAATGATAATATCTGTTCTGTAACAGAAACCTGGGTCAAGGCCCAGAAGAGCACCCTAATACTACCAGGTTATGCCTCATACCATGCTCTACAGCTCCAAAACATGGAACACACTACAATAGGAGTGTGGCTATCAGTAATTGTCAAGGATAACCACACCCCCAGGTTGGTACCACAGCAAGAAGCAGCATGGACTATCCACGGGCAAGTAACACTGGCTCAAACTGTGTCCCTGTTTGAAGCCTGCTACAGACCACATTCACAAACCCAGGTACCCCAGCCAGCCTTCCTGAAGACACTGCAGAGTATGAATGTCTCAACAAATACCAAACAAGGCACACACAAAGTATGACATAGTTGGCAATCCATTATGTATGGAAGAAGTAATCAGGGACCTAGGGACACAAGTGGACGGTAACCTGTCATGTGACACTCACATTGCCAAGGTAGCCAGAAAGACCTGCTATATTGCCCACCTTAATATGAAAGGATGCACATGTAGATGAAGAGAGGTCACTGTGCCCCCATACTCTTCCCTTATCAGGCCCATACATGACAACAATGCCCCAGTTTGGATGTACCTTACCTTACACCTGCAGCAGTCAGAAAGACCCCAAATGTACCTCACCAACAGGATAAAGGGTCCAAACATTTGACATCTGCAGCCTGGCTGAAGAAACCACACCCCAATTTAGAAGCATACTGCCCAGTCAGAGGTGATGTATGCCTGATGTACAAGGCCATGTCCAATCCAGAATGAATGGACATGCTCCACTGCAGAAACCCCAAATTCAGCAGAGACACCACAGTGAGATATCTGAACCTCCACACATAGATAAATAGGATGTGCTGGAGGGACATATCCATAACCCAGAGGCTCCTTACACTCTGGAACAGAATCCCAGTCCATGATAGGCTGAGCTCCACACTCATACACAACAAGAGAAATCTGGTGAAGTGCATGGGACATAGTAGGTGTACACTAGGGGCCATCCCTGTGTCACATCTAGTAAAGTACACCCTACATGGGCATAATATGCACATTGCAAGGGGTGTCGAAACTCACACACAGTCTGTCCATGCTCAAACAAGGCCAGGGCAGATAGCCTAGTATGAACCTATGAACCTATGACGATACAAATTGTGCAGGACACAAAGGATTATCACACAGCTGTCCTACCTGATGGTAGGAACCATGGTGATAATCCACAGATATGCTCTGCAGCACTCTAATATCACAAACAATACACCAAACCCACACACATTGCCAACATCCTACCTAACAGATTATTTGCAAACTCCCCACCAGCATCTAACTGCCAAATATCTATCCCAGCAGAGTGCTGGCCCCCTGACATTGCAGATGCTGAGGTAACAGCCAGCATCCACAAAGCACAGCACACAGCATCAATGGTACCAGATGGTGATCTGGGTTGTGTCCAACAAGTACTGTAAGAAGAATGGAACACCAAATAGCAGTACTGCGCACTATCAGTCCTACCACAGGATATGTACCCAAAGAGCAGTGTACAGCAACAGTGGTCCCTCACCACAAAGGGGGTGCCTGAATGGATACTGCAAACTATCACCCCTCAACCCCGACTATCTAGGTTGGCAAAGTAATGGAGAGGATGATCATGGATCCCAGGAATAACGAGATTGGGTACCTACAGACATTGGACCCTACCCAGTGTGGCTGTCATAGGGCAGATCCTGCCCCTTACACATGTCTGACTCATGTGAAATGTGCACCAAGGCCATTGATGTGGGGAATGTGGATCACACAGCCTATCTGGACCTTGCTAAACCCTTCCATACAATACCCTAGTTGGCAGTACAGATAAGCTCACCAGCCTAACTGTAAACCCCTATGCAAGTAGATGGGTTGCAAACCAGCTCAAGGACAGAACTGACCTGGTCAGACATACTGCAGCCATGTCAGACTGCAAACCAGGTACAAGTGGCATCCCACAAGGCATGGTCCTGGGACCTCTCTTGTATGCTATATATGTCACATAGGTACAGGCCAACATGGAAGGACTCTGTCTGAACAGGTTCGCAGAGGACTACAAACTGCCCACCATATCGGACCCTCTAGCTGACACAAGCAACCTACAAAAGGCACACATAGAAACAGACAAATGGTGCCACAGCCATGTCAACAAGCTAAATGCAGAATAGTGTATAGTCATCCCCTGTGGAAACACAGTACATGGCCAGAAATTACCACATAGGTGTTAACCCAGTAAGTACATCAGGAGCAATAAGAGACCTGGGGACACAAAGTGATAGATATCCTGCATGTGACAACCATGTGTCTGTAGTGGTTACAGAAAAATACCATATACCCACCTAATCATGAAGGTAAGCACAGCTCGGTCAGGGTAGGTCAATGTGCCTCTCCAGTCATCCATCAGCAGCCTCACAATTGTGTACAATGGCCCTTCAGGGATGTACCTTAGCAGACACCTGCATCAACTGGAAAGACCCCACAAATACCCCACCAGGAGGATCGCAGAGCTGTAACAGATGCCATGTGTCGCCTGATTAAACAAACTGCAGCTCCACACAGTGCCATACTGCCTGGCTGGAGGTGAACTGTGCCTGATGTATAGAGCCATGACCAAGCTGGTATCAATGGACATTTGGCACCATGTAAAATCTGAATGCTGGTGACCTATGCAGCTGACAGGCCTGAACCCCAGCACAGACATAAACAGGACATGCTGTACCGATTGGTCCATAACCCAGATGCTCACTCCACTCATGACTAAACTCCCAGTACAGGTTATCCAGGGAGTCCCTCATTGACTGTCATCCAGAGGAATCATGATGACTGGATGGGAGATGGTAGGTGTACCCTGAATATCACCTGTATGTCACGGATAGACAGAGCACAACACACTAACCTTGACATATGTCATGGCAAACACCAGTAAATGTGTGTTGAAGGACAAACACTCTCTGACTAGCATTACAAATGGAATAGGGCTCATGGCCATTGTTTTTCACTGTCCACACAAGTTGTGGAATACATTAACAATGTCGGACAATCATGTACTATGCTGTCCATATCTGAACAAAATGCAACATGGTCATATCTGCACAACTGGCCCTCAACCAGTCTGGTGTGCTCACTATAAATATTACAAGCAGTGATAGGACTGAAACCGATTATACTGTCCACCACAGTGAAAGTACTGCACCAGTACACTATACGACAATACAACTGTTTGGTCAGTAGGAAAGGATGTTGACAACTGTATGCAAACTATCCCATGGCGACCCTGCAGGCACAGCATAATGCCTGTTAGGATCAGACACAAAGCAGTTGGGCAGTAAGAACACAACCTGATGTCCAACACTCAACAGTACATGTGAAATATAGATGGTGTCCACACACAAACACAAATGTGTTTGTCCACAGATCCCAACATAAGGAAAAGTCACACTGGGCATGCTCGCACACTTAGATAAATGAGAGGTGTCAGTCAAGAAGCCATAGAAACTGTGAACTGGGCATGCTCACACACTTAGGCCATGTCACAGTTCAGCAGTTGCACAAACATATCTGGCTTTTGTATGTGTTAACACAGGAACCTCCCACAATACAGAAATCTGTCCAGTGCACACAGTGAAATTACAACAGAGACATAAGTAAAGTAATGGATCCCACTCATATGCAAACATCTTCCACAGTACACAAGTTGTTCATAGAGATAGGGAAGGCTATGGCAATAAAGACCCACAAACAGTATATGAGCAACAGATACTTGCATCTGACAGGTAAACATATGGCCGTAGAGTGCAATACTAGGCTGTTGTCCCTAGGGAATACAGAAGGCTATCCACAGTGTATTTGGCATTTGCCTCCACAGTACAGTAGGCCACTGTGTCTGTGCAAAGTTAATGCATAGATATGCTCTCCCCTGTACTGGTGGATAGTAACAGATGTACATACCTCTTCATACATAATGATGTCAGCACACTATACATATGTCAGGAGCAGAGCTAATACCTAGGAAATTGAATAGCGCCCTCCGCTACTGCGTCTCTCACAAGTGTCATAACATAGTTAGGTAGGAGTTTGAATCCTGCAAGTGCTCAATGTGTGTAGAGGAGTAGTGTATGCAATTCCATGTGTAAAAGAAATGTTCATTTTGGCAACTAGTACAACACAACACATGCTGCATATTCCACTGTCTAAACACTGATGATGTCAGCACCCTATAAATACAGCAGGAGAAAACAATCCTCCCAGTAATGCAAATAGCGTGCTCTGCTACTGCGTTTCTCACAAATGTCATAACATAGTTAGGTAGGGGTTTGAATCCTGCAAGTGCTCAGTGTGGGGGGGAGTCGTGTGTGTGCAATTCTATGTGTAAAAGAAATGTCCCTTTTGGAAACTATTACTACACAACACATGCTACATATTCCACTGTCTAAACACTGATGATGTCAGCCCCCTAGAAGTACAGCAGGAGAAAGTAATTCTCCCAATAATGCAAATAGCGCGCTCTGTTACTGTGTCTCACACAAGTGTCATAACATAGTTAGGGAGGGGTTTGAATCCTGCAAGTGCGCAGTGGGGTTGAATAGTGTGTGTGCAATTCTATGTGTAAGAGCAATGTCCCTTTTGGCAACTATTACTACACAACACATGCTGCATATTCCACTGTCTAAACACTGATGATGTCAGCACCCTAGAAGTACAGCAGGAGAAAGCAATTCGCCCAATAATGCAAATAGCACACTCTGCTACTATGTCTCTCTCAAATGTCATAACTTAGTTAGATAGGGGTTTGAATCCTGCGAGTGCTCAGTGTGTGTGTGACTGTGTGGGGGGGAGTAGTGCATGTGCAATTCTATGTGTAAGAAAAATGACCCTTTTGGCAACTATTACTACACAACACAGGCTGCATATTCCACTGTTTAAACACTGATGATGTCAGCACCCTATAAGTACAGCAGGAGAAAGCAATCCTCCCAGTAATGCAAATAGCACACTCTGCTACTGCGTCTCTCACAAGTAACCTAACATAGGTAGGGGTTTGTATCCTACAAACGCCATGTGTATTTTTGTCACACAGTTTGTCCATGTGTGTGGGGTGGTGTTCCCAATATTGCACGACATACATTATATCAGTAATGTCAATGCACACATGATGTATGTGTGTGCCACCTACACATATGTACCTGTGAACTGCAATAGTTCCCAGGTCCGAAGCCTGCCTCATGTGAATACATGGAATATGCATTAGACTACTGTATGACTGTGGTATTCTGTGCAGGGGCTGCATGTGGTATGTGAATATACAGTGTGGGTTGTAGATGGTGCCATCCCACCAGTGAGGGATACATGACTGGTCTGGAGCATATAGTCCACATGTTGGTGATGAACAGGTGCAGCATGTTGTCACCTCTTGTGGGAGTGGTAACAAGTTGTTCCATAGCAATGCAGAGAATGAATGCTAAGAAGCCTTCAGATAGGGTCTTGGAGCTAGAGTAAAGCTCACACTGTATGTTTGGGTAGTCGCAGTCCACCCATATAATGGTGTTTGTAGAGACCATCATATTCCCAGTGTTGTCAGGAAGGCCAAGTGGGTTTCCTGGGTATGGGAGGGTGGTGTGTGCCAGGCTATGAACCTGAAGGCAGTCTAACCCACTGTTAGTTGCACATGGATAGGCTCTGATGCTTTGTGCTGTGCCACCAACCTGGGGGTGTGTGTATCTGAGGTGCCTTTGGATACATCCCCCCTGTTCTGGTTTGGTGCATGTGTAGGGGACGACAAGCACGGTATGAGGTATGACCTGGCAGTGATGGTGTGCACCTGGGAGCCTTGTACCAGGAGTCTGTTACTGCATGGATATTGCTGTACCCCATGCTAAGGACAGTTTCCACTGCATGCATCTTGAGGTTTACACTGCTGCTGTTGAGTAGCATTTCTATTAGTGTCCTATCCCGTGTGATACCTGTGTAGGTGGCTATGTAATGTCAGCCTTGCATACAAAGGCACTATGTGTGTAGCAACAGCCTCTGCCAATATACAATGGCCCATGGGTGACAGGTGCAAGCTGCCCCAAGCAAAGCAATGTGGCTTGTCCAGCATGTAATCCCACACTGACAGGCATTGGATCCCCTTTGAATGTCACCAAAACATACGTTAATTGTAGAAACTGATCATCCTGTCTACATATTGTGGCAGCATTCTTGGTGAGGGTAAGATGCTACTCAAGGTCAGGGTCATACCAGCCTGTGCCACAAGCTCAGACAGCCCCTCTATGTCCCCTAACATGTAGTCCAGGGAGGTGCGTCAGAGGTCATACACAATGGCACAGACAATGATTGAGTCATACTTCTACATGCCTTGGAGTGACCGGTATGCTTGTGTTATGTGGTGGATCATAGTGCCCGACGGGCATCTCAGCGTGACCTTCACCTTGTTCAGCCTGGTGAGCAGGATCTCAGTGTACCTGACGATAGAGGTACCTCATACAACTGTAGCAGGTGTGTTGTCAAGCCATATGGCCTGCGACTGTTTGGCACACAGGCTTTGTGAGCTATGTGTTGCACGTGCTCTGCTCTGGCTTAACGTTTGCTTGTGTGTCTGCTTTGCAGGTGTCAGCTGCTCAGGCAGGATGCTATTCTGAGAGTCCAATAATGTACCTGTGTGTTTCTGTGTTTGGATTGCGGTCGTGGCAGGTCTATGGGAGACTGGTACTGTATTCACTGTAGTATCCCACTCCACCTGACAGGGTATGCCAGTACTGAGTTAAGAGAGCTTAGCCCCCAGTTTGGCTATGTGGTTGCATCTCTCACATGTGTTGTAAGTGTATGGGAAGGGGAGAGGGTTGTCTGTGTACATGAGGCAGCTGTAACTTTGCCACAAGACTCACAGATTCACCAACTGGACCTGAGAGTAGATTGACAGGTGACCTTTGCACATGCTACCATAGCGTTGTGAATCCCATACTAATGACACATAGGGCCAATGGGGAACAAGGTACTCAAGGTGAATATGTGAGGATGTAGTGCTCCTGATTTGTTAGTGCTGGCATATACGAATGCTGTCTTGAGCAAATGCGAGGTAAGTCATATGCAATGTGTTACAGGCAAGCTACATGCAAACAGGACAAACAGTGGCATTCTGTCAAGTGAGACATGGACATCAGTACAGTAAGCAATACAGATGTCACTAGAGATCCACAGAGGCACTGTAAATCTGCACTGCAGGTGGAATCAGTGTTTCAGGAACATAACAAGCAAACATGCATACAATCAAAGCTACAGTCAGCAGGCCTGTATGTAGAATATGCTACAACAAACAAGGTGTACGACTTCCAGTAGGTAACAGTGCATATATGCAGGCACTATAAGCCTGTACCCAGACATTCACAGGTCAGACGGGCTGGGTCCAGCCACACCCCCCACAAGTGTATAGACCACGTACCTTCGTAATGTTGAAGAACTGGCCTGATACCCAAGTGCTCATACCTGTAATAATACTCATATCAAATAACAGACACTGAGCCCTCACTCAGCAGTTCCAGACTTAGTATGATGTATGCTACCTGTCCTGGCACCACAGTATCCTTGACATGTATGGAGACTCTCCCTCCTGTCATAGTTAGTTCTGTGTTTTGGTGCTGTCATGCATGGTATGAGGTGTGACCTTGTAGTGCTAGTGTGCTCTTGTGAGCCTTGAACCTGTTGTGTAGTTCTGCACAGATATCAACATCCTCAAAGATCCTCATTGCAGAGTCGAGTGTGGACAGCATGCAACTCGCAGTTGACATGACCATCATTGAGTATCAGTATGTACATTGTTGTATCCCCTGTGCTACCTATGTAGGTGGCCATCTCTTGACAGCCTCACCACTAGTATGCAAAGATGTGCAGACAGTACACTATGGTAATTACTATGGGTGTACAAAACAATACAATGACATTCATACTTTAACTGCATCAGGCATGCTGGTATATACACACAATGATATCATTACACTGCACTGATGTCAACATCATACTATTACAACACTTCTATGTAGTCACCCTGTGCATCAGCAGCATGTTAACCTGTTCCTGCACCGATGTTACAGATTGCAGGAGGTGGAACAGTTTCATCATATGCACAGGGTGTGTACCTGGTATGCCTGAGTCTGCCACTGATACAACCAATTGACATGTCTGTGTGTGTGTGTGTGTTGGTGAGGGACAGCAGTACAAGATGGGGCAATGTTGATGCAGTGTGTGCGTGTATGCGGTAGCCCTAGGTGTTATCACTTTGCATGTGTGTATGCATGCACACAGTCCCACCTCATGGCTGCCATATACAGGTGTTTGTGGACAGCCACAGACTGTACCTGCCAGGTCATACAGATCACTGTCTGTGGCCACGGACACGGTACCTTTGCCTGGCAGGGGTGCTACGGACAGTATCAGGTACTAAGCCAGACTGGGTACTGTCATCAGAAGCAGGTGGTTGGTGACTGGAGACAGGTTCCTGTTGGGACTGTCCAGCGCCACGTGCACGTGGTCTCCTGGGGCGGTCTGATGACAGCACAGACCCAGCATTGCTGGGGCTGCTGCTGGCACTATGTGAGCGGCCGCAGGCCTGTTGTCATCCGTGATGGCTGCCAGCTGCTGCTGTTGCCCTGGCAAATGGACATGTAGTTGTGGAACAGATCTAATGTGTCAGCCCAACATCTGTCAATGACCTCGGTGAAGTTACGGATGGCAGCTGCAACATCACACATACTGTCACTCATAGCTGTGCGACATGCTCTCAGCTCCCTCAGACCCTGTCTGGTGTACCATTCCATACGTGACTGTGCCTGCATTACAGCCCAAAACATAGCTGAGGTTGAGAGACCTCTGTGGGCACGTCTGACAGGGGCGGTACGCCCACGGATGCTCCCATGAGAACCCCTGGACGTCTGCCTGTGTGGTACCATGTCAGGACCCTGGCCATGGCTGGTGTGTGGGGATGCATGTGCCACTGATACCACATTACCCTGGTCAATGCCCACTGTATCCTGTCCATCACCTAGGGACATTGGTGACAAAGGATGTATTGGCAGGATGACTGTGCACATTGATGGGGTCGACAGCTGTGTAGTGTCAATTGGCTGACCAATGACAGACCCTGGCACACCTACCTGTGCCATTGCACAGGTATCATCATTATCACTATCCGCAGCAGCTGATTCAGGTTCCCTGCTGCACAACACCAGAGCAGCACCAGAACCTGTGGGAGTAAGACAGGAAACACAGTTTACAATGTGTACACAATGTCACCACTGATACACACATGCACACATGCACATATGGGCACATGCACACATGCACACATGCACACATGGGCACATGCACACATGCACACATGGGCACATGCACACATGCACACATGCACACATGGGCACATGCACACATGGGCACATGCACACATGCACACATGGGCGCATGCACACATGCACACATGCACACATGGGCACATACACACATGCACACATGGGCACATGCACACATGCACACATGGGCACATGCCCACATGCACACATGCACACATGGGCACATGCACACATGCACACATGCACACATGGGCACATGCACAGATGCACACATGGGTACATGCACACATGCACACATGGGCACATGCACACATGCACACATGCATACATGTGCACATGGGCACATGCACACATGCACACATGCACACACCTCAGTATATGAGATATCAACACACAGACACAAACACACCTGCAATCAAACACATAGCACTACTGCTTCAGCCTATTATTACTGTTAGTATCAAGAGTATTGAAGGTAATGGTATTACACACTCACCAGCATGGATAGGCTGCCTTGCTGTTACACCAGAGGGACCTGGAGAAAAGAGACATTTATTGTCAGTGGGCACAACTGTGCCATTGATACTGTGGGCATGATACAGTTCAGTAGTGCAACAGTTAGCTTCCACAGGTCTACTGCTGATATTGAGAATATCACTCTTGCACAATAATTACCAAGATTACAGCTACAAAACGAGGACACACCTCAGACATGCATAACCTAACAGTGTACAGAATGGTCAACTATACACATGGCATGTTACCTGCACGCTCCGTGTCCTGCTGCTGGGTGGCTCCAGCCTCCATCATTACACATGTATGCTGCTGCTGTTGCTGTTGGGCTGGAGCCACAACACTTAGGAGTAGTCCCTCCAGTCTGGTGAGGGGGGGATGTCTAGACACCCCACCACCTGTGGCAAGCTGCTGCCTGTGAATATCCGACGCACGCTGAGAGACATTTCTAATGAAATCACTGCAGTGATGGCGTACCTGCTCATATGTCCATTTATGTGTGCCTATGTCATTTACCCGACGGACCAGGTCTTGCCACAGTGCAGCCCTCTCCTGCTGGTTCTGGCTGGTGTGGGAAAAGAGTATTGCAAAATCCAGCACCAGGCTCTGGTGTATCTCTTCCTCCTCTGCAGCAGAGTACACAGGGTTCCGCTGGTGAACCATAGCCCTGAAAAGGAGAAGGAAAATATGTCAGTAATATCTGTCAGCAAACTATGGCACACATAATACACATAATACTCGACTGTAGTGATATAACTTAACCACCATATATAACATCTGTCTGTCTATTGGGGGATACACATGTAAATGACCAGATATCAGTGCTCATCCGAAAACTGTGCAACAGTACCTGGCACACTCCATACGACAGACTAGTATACTGCAGTAGTCAGCACACTGGTTCAGGTACAATGCACAACCTCACACTGGGGGTTTGTATTAAGGTACTGTATGGGGAACATTATCAGCCCATGCCTGCACACACTGCACATTACATATTTCACTGGAAATGCACACTACTCTTACTTGCCATAACCCTACCTACACCACAGTGACATACAGGGTAACACAACACAACATATGGCAATGTAGTATGTGTTGATCGCAATACCTCACACATCTGTCTCTGGCCTCACACCAAGGACACACACTACCATGACAGACAGACAGTCATGGTGAGCAATCACACCACTACATAACATGCACCCAGTCACTGGCACACTCATTCCACCTCACATATTCCGTTTGCAATGTGTTCATGGGTGTGCATTGTGTCTTAGGTAGGTAGTGTGCTTTTGGCCCTGGTCCTACAGCAGCATACTGTTATGCTACACTACCCCTTGTGACACATGTGTTATGATCGTACCTGCTCCTTACAAACAGTTACACAGGGTGACTCATATGGCATATTACCTATCTGCATAACATTCAGCAGGGGTATGTCTGACATCTACTCATGGGGAGCCTTGCTTCTTAATTCTGTGTGGTTTACTACAGGGTATGTCGTATCTGTGGGTAGGGTCCTGTACCTCCACCATGTGCTCTATACTGCAGTGACAAGGACGACAGACATAGGTAATTTGTGTTGTGGATGTTGGAGGTGTTACCATGGTTGTTGGGTGTGAACGAACTATGTATCTCCAGCAGTGGTAACCTCTATGTAGGTAGTCTGTGTGCACTCTGTGGTCTTGTCAGTCACTCTGCATAGGTATTGTGTTTGAGTGCATTGACACAGTTACTTGCATATGTCTGTGTCCTTCTCCATATCTGTAGCTGTCATGGGAGGTACATACCGTGTAGGACATTGTGGGGTGTAGAGGGGTACAGTGACCTACATGTCCATAGCTGACACACCATGTCCGCTGACACATTCCATGTACAGGTATTACAGAACTAGTGTGCCACTGTGTATATCAATGGGGAGCCTATTGTACACTTGTTGCCCCTGTTCCCCCATGACACATGCAGTGGTGGGCAGGCATGCACATATGTGGTGGTTACTGGTGTCAGCGTTTTTGAATGGGGTATGGTACTCCAGTATCCACACTGGTGTTCACTCCATGCCTTTGACACCAGGCACCTGTTGCAATACATCTGCACACATGTACCTCACACAGTATATATATATATATATATATATATATATATATATATATATATATATATATATATATATATATAGATATATGTGTATATATATATATATATATATATATATATACATATATATATGTATATATTAATATATTTATATCTGTATAGATATATATATATATATATATATATATGTTTGTATATATGTATATAATATGTATATATAGATGTAGATATATACATATAGATGTGGGGAGAGAGGGGGAGAGACTGAGAGAGAGACAGAGGGAGAGTGAGAGTGAGAGGGGGTGGGACAGAGAGAGAGAGATAGTCATATACAGACATATCTGTTGTCAGTCAGATCTATCTGTATATGTATATGTATCTACATATATCTATATATGTATGTGTGTATTACATATATCTGTTCGTACATATTCTACCAATCTCGATGTCTGTGCAGTAAGTGAAACCTGGTTCAAGGCTCCTGAGAGCACACCAGCAGTACCAGGCTACCTCGTATCATGCTTTTTGGCCCCATAACTCGGGACAAAACAAAAAGGGAGGGGGAGTGTCCATATTCATGAAGGACACCCACACCTCCAGGTTAGTGGCAACACATGAAGCATCAGAGACCATCCAGGTGCAAATAACCATAGGCAAACCTGCTATACAACTGGTAGCATGTTACAGACCACTCCCCCAATCTCAGGAACCACAGTCAGCCTTCCTGAAGACATTGGAGGATATGAATGTCCCACCACACACCATCATATTATGAGACTTCAACTACCCTAACATACACTGGGTGCATTATTCTAGCCCAAACACCCTAGCCCAAAGGTTCCCGGAATTCACTAAGTCAAATGCAATGGAACAGCCAGTCACCTCTCCCACATGGGGAGATAATATACTAGACCTGATCATTACAAACATGGGGACAATGTGCTACACACCGGAAGTATACCCCTCACTAGTCACATCTGACCACAGACTAATCACCCTGGATATACATATCCCACCTCCCCCACAACACAAAAGACTACAGTGGGAAACCTCTCACATGCCGACTTTACACTTCTTAAAACTGAGCTGGTATCCTTTAAGCCCACTGGGCCAGTGGAAACCACATCCCACAATGCAGACTCCTTCACAAATGCTTTCTACAGACATCTCCAAGAATGCATGGATCATGCAATCCCAAATAAAACCAAGACCCTCTCCACCAAGGGCAGGCATCCTGTCTGGTGGACCCCAGCCATGAACAAATTGTAAAACAACAGAAGGTAGCTACTGCACGGCAGAGCAGAATTCCATAAAGATAAGGCATCTCTGATCAGCACTAGTATAAAGATATGTTCTCTCATACAAACATGCAAGGCCAACAATGAGAGGGAAATCGCTATGGACACTACAGATAACCACAAGGCCTTCTTCTGCTATGTTAGACACCTGGGTGGAAACCCTCAGATATGTTCAGAGTTAGTTCACAGTGACAAAAGCTACACTGAACACACAGATATTGCCAACATTTTGGCAGACAGGTTCAGTGCAGATTTCTCCCCTCCCTCACCCCCACATGAGGAATTACTTATCCCAGCTGACTGTAACCTCCCTGTCATCTCAGATGTCCAGCTGAGAACCGCCCTCAGCAAAGCTGTAAACACAGCATCAATGGGACCCGACGGTATCGCAGGTTGCATGCTACGTGAACTCCAAGAAGAGCTAAACCCGCACATAAAATGCTATTCAACCATAGCTCTACTACAGCATATGTACCTGGACACTGGCATACAGCAACAGTAGTCCCACTCCACAAAGGAGGCACCTCTACAGACCCTGGTAACTACCGTCCCATAAGCTTAACCAGCCTGGTCTGCAATGCTATGGAAAGAATTATTATGGAACTCATACACAGAGACATTGGGGACTTACAGACACTTGATCCCACCCAGTTCGGCTTTGTAGAGGGCAGATCCTGCCTTATGAACCTGGTTGACCTTTTCAAATCAGTCACTAGAGCCATTGACGAGGGCACAGCAGTCCATACAGCCTACCTGGACTTGCCTATGGCTTTCGACACAATACCCCACTCTGGCATCATAGACATGATCAACAGCTTAAATGTAAATCCATATGTCACAAGATGGGTTGCAAACTGGCTAATGGATAGAAACCCTAAAGTCAAACTCACTGGTGCCATGTCAGACTCAGAGCCAGTCACAAGTGGTGTCCCACAGGGCTCTGTCCTGGGACCGCTCATGTTCAGCATTTATTTCTCAGATGTGGAAGCAAACATGGGAGGGTAGTGGCTAACAATGTTCAAAGATGACTGCATACTAGGCGCCATAGTCGATACACCAGCTGATACATACATCCTACATAAAGGCCTCACGGAAACCGGCAACTGGTGCCGGAGTCATGGCCTTAAACTGCATGCCAAATAATGTATAGTCATACCCTTTCGGATGGACAAGGTACCCACATATTATCACATAGACAGTAACCCACTGAGTACAGACAAAGTAATCAGTGACCTGGGGACACTAATCGATACTGACCTCTCATTTGACACCCACGTTGCCAAAGTGGTTGGATAGACTTCCTACCTTGCCCACCTTATCATGAAGGGATTCACATCCAGAACAAAAGAGGTCATTGTACCCCTATACTCCTCCCTTATCAGGACCATGACTGTGTACTATGCCCCATTTGGTATGTACCTCACCTGGCACTTGCAACAGCTAGGGGGACCCCATAAGTACGTCACCAGGAGGATCAAGGGTCTCCAACAAATGTCATATGCTGCCAGACTAAAGAAACTCATGCTCTATTCCATAGCATACCGCCTACTTAGGGGTGATCTGTGCCTGACGTATAGGGGTGATCTGTGCCTGACGAACAAGGCCATGTCCAATCAGGTATTGATGGACATGTTCCACTTCATACAATCCAAATCCATCAGAACCACAACAGCTACAAATTTAAACCTCAGCACACATATGAATAGGACATGCTGTAGGGACAGATCCATAACTCAGAGGCTTCCCATACTGTGGAACAGGATCCCAGTTCATGTTAGGCAGAGACCCTCATTGACACACTTCATGTGAATTCTTGATGAGTGGATGGGATATCATAGGTTTACACCAGGGGTCATCTCTGTGTCACTACTAGACAGAGGCACAGTAAACTAATGCTATTATGTACGGGGGTCTTCACTGTGTCACTACTATACAGAGGCGCAATTTTCTAAATCTATTCTATACACTGTCTGCAGATAGCCTAGTACTAAACTATGACACTGTGAAACTATATATGTCTATGTATTTCTACATCCCTCTCTGTCTATGTATACACATATGCATATTATATATATATATATATATACTTCTTTTTAGTTCCACATATGTATACACACAGTAACGTACTGATGAACATCCATTACTGTACAACCTACTTGTACATTGCACTACAACCTACATTGCTATGTGCACATAGCTACCTTCACATACATATGTATGTAGTGCACTACAACCTACATTGCTATGTGCACATAGCTACCTTCACATACATATGTATGTAGAGCCTTCAGTGACAGTTGCAGTATGTCCCCGGCCCTATGTATATCTTCATATACATAGATACAGATCATTAACACATCTGGAGGGTTCACAGTATGTAGACTATTATAGTAGTACTTTACATTACCTGTGTTTGTTGCAGCTGTTTGCGTAGGCTTGCAGTTACTTGGCCTGCTGTCAGCCTCTTTGTTTTGTTGTTACTGTTTTTTTTTTTCCTCTTTCTCTTTCTCTTTCTCTTTTTTTCTCTCTCTGTCTCTCTCTCTCTCTCTCTCTCTCTATCTGTCTCTACCTCCAGAGGGTGCAATGAAAGTATTGCATGTGTGGACTGGGAGTACAGGATGCTTTTGTAGGTATCTGCACATGTCCATGTGATGGCCTCTGCACCAATTGTTAGCCAGCATTTACTAATTGCATGCAGCCTGTTGTGTAGTGATTGCAGTTCTCACTGTGATTACAGGACAGTGCTATAAAAAGGTCTGTTAGGTAGGCATAGCCATTTCAGATTATCAGGGTGGGGACTATGCTGGTTTGCTGTGGACACTGTTCTGTGAGTGTAAGGGTTGGTATGTCTCTCATATTTCAGGCTGTGTTGTAGACACTGCAATGCATGTTGTTCTGTAAGCTGAGTATTCCTTCCTCCAGTGTCTTCTTTTCCGTGTGTATGTAAACTGACACCTACGACTAGTAATACTGTGTATATGGGTGTGTGTGCTTTCCTGTGGGGATTGTGGTGTAACTGATATATAGCAGTGGCTCTTGCAATCTGTTGCTATGGCTTCAATATTTGGCCTTGACATTCACTTCTTGTATGCCTGCTAGGTGTCTTTCCTGTAATGTGTTGCTATGGCTTTCCTATTTTCCATTTACATTCACAGCTTGTAATGCTTGTAAAATCTGTTTGGGCAACAATTCCCTATGTGTTTGTTGTGGTAGGGTGTTACTGCATGCAGTGTGGTCTGGCCATGGTGTGGGCCTTGACACTTACAAGGGTATTTGATCATGCTGCTGAGCATGCCTCAGATACTCTCAGGTGCATCTTTTATTAGCCTCATGGAATGGTACATATCAGT
The DNA here is from genome assembly GCF_019279795.1 of Protopterus annectens. NCBI lineage: Eukaryota > Metazoa > Chordata > Ceratodontiformes > Protopteridae > Protopterus > Protopterus annectens. Next base: position 1,845,885,602 of record NC_056743.1, on the reverse strand, counting down.
GGGATACTCCAATGAAATATTCTGATATTCTGCAGTTGTGACTGTGGGTTATTTCGAGCATATGTATTAGTACACCATTTGTGACGTGCAAGTGGTGCATACTTTCAGTCATTCATAGTTACCATTGCATGTGTAGTTACACCTTTCTGCCTACTGTTGGTACATTTGACAGGGTGTCAGTGGGGCACAGTTGACATTTGTTTTCACATCAGGGACATCCCTGCAACTCAGTCACAGTTGTTATGTCTGATCTCTTAACTATTCAACTATGGCAGTGTTTATCCTGCTCTGAGTATGTGTGTGGCTTGCCAGATGCTACTGTGACATTATTACCTAGTAGCTACCAACTAGCATGGCTGTTTCTCATTACACAGTACTATTTTACAAATCCACTAGATTTGACAGTAAATATACATGACATGCTTTGTGTACTAGACTTGCTATATTCCCTTTACATTAATTCCTACTATTCTATGATATATTTCTTTCAGCACAATGTTCTTGTATAACAGTCGTGGCTTAGTGGTAAGTCATGCGGACTAGTGTTTCCAAGGTCCTGGGTTTGAGACTGACGGAGGTATTTTATTTTGCTGCTGAGAAAACTACAGGCCTTGTCATTCAGAGTGACTAAGGTACTTTTAAGCAGTTGTAAGTGGGTTAGCGCTGGTTTGTGTGGAGCTCACGCATGCGCACTGCCGCTTAGCTTCGAGCACACACGCTTAGCTAAGCGCACAGAAGTGCACTCCCGCTTACTACTGCTTAAAAGTGCTTACTCTCGCGCACACCCGCACCATTTTCTTTTAAAGAAAAGAAAATGGGGAGATAGGAAAGTGGTGAAAAAGGGGGCACAAAGAGGGTAGGACAGTAGGAAACCAAGCTTGGGTTTTGCAGGAGGGATGTTGGAAAGGCCCATAGCTGCCCATTTCTTCGTCAGCAACAGCTGTGCATATGTTTGTAATTTGGTGTGAAATTTGAAACCTTCCACCCCTAAGAGAGGTGTGAGGACAGCAATAATATTTGTTGTACAGCCAATTGTAATTGCCAGTTTACATGTCCAGCAGACATGTGTGCAAAATGGGCAGCTATGTATGGGGCGTAATTTTTTTGTGGGTACAGAGTGTCCTTTTTTTTTTTTCTTTCAGGTGAGAGTGGTATGTCAGGTACAGGAAGTCGGTATAGCTGGGGAGGTAGGTAGGGGAGGTTAACAGATAAGACAAACAAGACGCATACAGGGGTGGTGTATGACATGTGAGGGGGGTTACACAATTGACGGGGACGGATGTTTGGATATCTCGATCCCATGAGCCCACAGATGGCAACAGTGGAACTGAGATCCCCACCCATGGGCAGCTGCCACTGTGCCTTCACTGCCCAGGGCGGGGTTGTGCTGGGGGCTGTGTAGAATGGGCAGCAGGCAAGCCCATGAGTTGTGCCACCCGTGCCTCAAGCTGGCGTAGGGGCCCAAGCACAGCGTGCCAGATCGCCCTACGCACCACAGTCCGGACACTACAGAGGGTGAGTGGATGTTCTCCTCCGGCCACGCTTGCAGAGGGGGGACGAGCCCCATCCCCTGCAGCGCTTCCACCCACAGGTGGCACAGGGCCACCGGAGGAGGGTCCGGCCTGGGCACTACTGCCAGGTGCACTCGCCAGCTGAGGTGGGAGAGGTGGGTCCGCTGGAACCCGCCTTCCCAGTCGTCCTATGTTTTGCATTATTTAATGACAGTTTGGGTTAGTAACATGCAATACCATTCACAATTAGTTGTAACAGCATGCATTAGTATTCCCATTAACCAAACACCCATAAATTCAAGCCGTTGAACAGTAAGCATAACACATGCATAATTTGAACAACAATACACGTTCCAACAACATGCAGGGTTGAGTGATGGCAACAGGCCATCAGGTTTGGATGTATGAACAGGGCACATGCATCAACGTACATGCAAATATGTATGATCCAACAGGACAATTGTCCAGGGGAGTTAATTGTAAATACACATACACATTTCACGTGGAATGGATTATTTGTGGTTATAGGGTAGGGTGAAGAAATATTTCATTAACAACTTCAAATACCTATACATATGCTGTACATTTCTACTAGCTGCAGATATATACACACTACAGGTCTGACTACAGTTTCCTATGTGTAAACTTATGCATTTGGTGATAGGAATGTTACTGCTACATCAATATACATCTCATTTTTATTCATACACATTCATATCTGGCTCTGTTCAGCTACATCATCCTGCTACATTTGCTTTATATGGCTCTAGACAACTGTGGATGTTTGTTATTTCATACCACCATACTATCTGCATATTGCAAACTGGGAGCAACATATCCAGATTTTGGGACACACACATTCCAGCTTCAGTACTTTTTTCCACACATTTTGCTGTTTGGTTGTGCCTGTCACATTCATTTCATTCTGTACTGACTGCAGTATACTTTATTCAGGAGTTATTACTACTTTATTGGTGGATTCATACCTCTTTCTCACACTCTCTCACTTGTTTTATTTTTACAATTCAGGATGGTACTTAATTCTAGGCTTTAATGACATGTTTTACTTAGTTATAACAATCCTTTCCAACAGTCTCACTTGTGGCATGTTTCAGACTTTAAAAGGGGATACATTTCACACATGTGTTTTACTCAGCTTGTGTAGCTGTACTTTTCAGCCTGCTGCAGGTTATGTACTATTATATTACAGGTGGAACATCTTTATTTCAGACTTGTTTCATTTTTATTTTTGGATTACAGGCTGCATCACACTTATGTAATCACACAGTACTAGCAGAATCTCTCTTACACTGTTACTTGCACTTTATATTAATAGGTGACTACACTGCACTCTTTTGCAAGCTGTCATACTTTTATTTTTTAACACTTACAGGGAGAGAATTACTAACCTGCCTGGTGGTGCGCACAAGCCTATCGGCATAGGCTCGACGATTCGCAGAACGGACACCTGCAGCTGCAATATAAATGAAGTAATATTGGAATACACATCTCCATAATATCAGCTAGGTTAACTTTCTACATAAATAACTACATGTAACTTACTCAGTAGTGGGGTGTTGGGCATTTGCCGGGCCTCCTGGATCCAACGGTTCAGTTGGTCCTGCTTCCATCTCTTCAGGTCCGCATGGTGGTGACGGACCTGCTCACCAGTCCTTGGTATTCCTGTGGCACTGGTGAGATCATGTGCCAACTGGTCCCATGCCTCAGCCCTATATGCTCCCCAAAGTACCTGGCCCTGCATGAGTTGGGCCTCATGATCATGGACGAGGAGCCAAACCATATATTTGGACTCCTCAACACCCCACCTCTGTGCTCGGAAGCAACTACCCTCTCCTACACCTGCCATCCTGACTGCAAATCGGTTCCACAATCAGTTATGCTGTGTATTCTCGCCTATGGGGCTTATATATGCCGTTTTTCCCAAACGTATCTGTGATTGGCCATTTTGGAAATTTATCAGCTTCACAAAACCTGCTTTGTCATGCTTCTCTTTCCATTCATTCCTATATATATGCTATTACTGCATTTCTAAGAGCAACTGTCATGGCTTAGTGGTTCAGTACTTTGACTATGGTGCATGGTATCCTGAGTTCGAGCCTGGCCATTGCCTTTTATATTTTATGACTGTCTACACAGGCTAGGAGGTGTGTCTGTGTAAAGGCAGTTTTGATACAGCTTGCTCAACGTTGCCCGTCGGTTAGCTTGCTGGCGCGGTGTGCAGCTCCACGCAAACAGATCACGCTGGCTTATGCGCCGTTTGGCTGTCAGCATGCATATTACGCTCAGCTCAGCTACGGGCACACAGTTTCAGCGTGTTAGAACTCTGCTCAACCCCAGGCACTCATTTTACACCTGTTAAACCACTGCTCACCTATGGGCACTCATATTACACCTGTTAAACCACTGCTCACCTACGGGCAGATATACTCAGCTTGTTAGAGTGTAGCTCAGCTATGGGCACTTCTGACATTTGTTCTTTTTTTTTTCACACATTTCTTCATAATACATGGCCCATTTCATTACATTTTACATAAAAATAATTTTATACATGTACATATATGTCAGGGAATTGTTTCGTGCTTATTTCACTAAAAATAAAAATTGATGTTGTGGGGGTTTGAACCATGACTGCCTCCTCTTCAGCCAACATCTCTACCGCTATGCTATTGCTTCTTGGCTTACTTTGCATATTTAGTTCTTATATGCTTTTCCACTGACTGCCAACTGTGGCTGAGCGACGGGCACGCCTGCGCAAATGAGCGCACTCACGGGCAAACATCTTTAAAAAAATATAACATGTTAATTTTTACATTTTATGTTAATAGTCTGTGGGGGCATGTGTTGTGTTGTGTTTATTGACATTTACACGGACTCTGTCGTGGGGGTTTAGTTTCGGGACTGTTATTCTTCTGGGGGCGTGTCCGTTTGCAGGGCTCACCCTACGGACATGCCCCCTACTGTCTTACACGGACCGTGTTAGCCTTAGATGTGAGTCAGCATGCCCTCATGCATATGCATGGCATGCTGACGTCACACCATTTAACTGCAGCCTCCGTGTAAGCCTTGTAACTCTTACACGGAGGCTTTGTGAATCCTGCCCTCTGTTTTTTCTACTTGGTTTTTAAAGTCTCCACCCCTCTTATTAGCCAAAACCTACCCTAATACTGAAAAATAAAACTTTTTGTATTTAGGACACACCATAGTGTGTTTGCTCAATGCATTGCTGTTGTTCTTGATCTTAATTACATACACATGCTCCTTAATCCTATCACAAAGACATCTGGTGGCCATGCCTACATAAAAACAATCACACCCTGAACAAATTCCAATGTAAATCACACCCACAGATCCACAATTAAACTTGCCATTAGGTTGAATTGTACATGCTATATGAGGTATATAAAGAAGGACTATCCAAAACTGGATCCTAACCAACAAGCCTTAATCTGCCAATATATTACATTACCCAACTCCCTCAGTGATCACCTACCCACATTCATGCTAAGACATCACACAAAATCTATAAACCCCCCCATCCTACTTTCTATCATTAGTTCCACAAATGTCCTACCAGACCAATTTATCAACACCTTAAAAAGAATTGGTCACCCCTTAAAACTCTACCATTAGATGAAGCCGTGGAGTACTTTAATACTACCTTCTTAGGTATCCATAATCTTATGGCGCCACAGCGTATAATTAGTACTAAAACCAACCCAGCCCCCTGGATCTCAAAGGACACAAAATCCCTGCTCAGACAATGAGATATAGCTTGGGCCAGACTGGAGTACAACAAAACAAGTACAAATCGACAATACTTCCTAGAGCTCAAAAACAAAGCAAAAAAACAAATATGTAATGACAAAAAAGTTATTATATCCAACTACAAAAATTCACTACAACAATCCACAAAAATTCAGGTCCGCAATCAACCACATTCTCCAGCCAGGTAAAATCACCTCCCCAAACTCTAACAATGAAGGTGATAATAATGATATTGTCACCCAGTTTAATGACTATTTCACCTCCTCCATCCAAAAGTTATTCAACAATTTCCCCACTACTATGAGAAATACCCCCAAAATACAAAACTGTCACCGTAAGACCAATGCCCAATTTTCTCTTAAACTAGTTCCAATTGAACTAATTCATAAACACCTTGCCAAAATGAAACCCACCACTCTCACTACTGATAAACTCCCCGCTGATTACCTTAGGATTTCAGCCTCTTCCTTTGCCTACCCTATTTTCATACTCATCAATAGATCCATAAGTGAGCACACTGTCCCCTCTGTCTGGAAAATTTCTTACGTCGTCCCCCTACACAAAGGTGGTTCCCCGACATACCTTAGTAATTATTGCCCGATATCTATACAATCTCCCATATCAAAAATCTTAGAAAAATGTCTAAACAGTCAACTACTGAATCATCTTCTTCAATATAACCTGCTAGCAAATTCCTAACATGGATTTCGGCCAAACGGTAGTACCACCTCTGCCCTTATATCCTTTACTGACCACATCGACTAACAAAGAAATCTCGGTAACTTAGTATCTGCTGTCTTCCTAGACCTGTCAAAGGTATTTGACATGGTATCACACTGCAGATTACTATTGACTCTCTCTGAGCTCAGTTTGAATAACTCCTCTCTACTGTGGTTTAAAAATTATCTGTCCCTCAGGCAACAAGCTGCTAAATGGCATAACACTCTCTCCCCTCTTCTCCCAGTGGGACAAAATTACTATTTTCCATCTTTACCAATAGCCTCCCCTCAGCTACCCAACAAACTAATATAGTACAGTATACCGATGGCATCACCCTTATTTGCTCAGCCTCCTCTCTACAATTACTCCAAGACAGAACCCAGGAAGCCTCAACTACTATAAAAAAATGGCTAAATTCCTCCCAACTCATACTAAACCCATCTAAGACCAAACTCATTGATCTCCCACCCATCCAAAACTTTCACCCCTACCTCGCCATTCTCAATAGCATCCTCCAACAAAACCTTATCACTCCAGTAACTCAAGCCAAGCTATTAGGGGTTACTATTGACAAAAACCTAAAATTCAGTAAACATATAGCACTAACAATTGCCAAAGTTCATAAAAAAACAGGTTCACTCTACCACTGCAAGAGCTTCCTCACACAGGAATCCCTAGTCACTATCTCTCATACCCATCTACTCTCCGCCTTACAATACACTTCCTCACTTCTAACTATCCTAAACAAATCTGACCTTCTGAAATTATCTACCTTCTATAATAAAACCTCAAAATTTGCAACTAATGCTAAGTTTCATTCTCACCATTGCCTCTCCCTAAGACAACCAGGATGGTTAGAACTCCCTAACCTACTAAAATACAATCAACTTCTCCTGACCCATCCACTGCTATATCAGTCAAATAAAATCCCTGCCCTCTCTAGTCTTCTCATCTTCCATAATACTGTGCGTCAACTAAAATCTTCCAATACTGCCCTACTGACTGTTACCAATTGCTTACATAGTTCAGGTGAATCTCTTTATTCCTATGCTGTTGCTAAGGCCTGGAACTCTCTACCCCATGACATTAGATGTCTAAATAATAAATATACTTTCAAATCCCTACTAAAAGAGCTTCTATTCAAAACTTGGATATGTTCATGTGCAGAACCAGACTAATTTCCCCTTTTGCTGACTTTCATCATCCCTAGATCATAGGAATGCTGTGTAGTTTCAATTAATGCATAGTACTATGAACCAGGTATTTAGGCCACCTTTATAGTTATGATTTCTAGTTATTGACCCTGTTTGTCTATGGAAACCTATTTTTGAATTTATGTTAAAGTAATTGTATATTTGTTGTATACTATGTTGTTTAATTGTTTCTCAATATTCTAACCACTATATGCTGCATCATTTGTAAAACTTTGATTTTACTCATTTTATATGTTCTGTGCTCTTTGTACAAAATAGCTATGTTTATATAATTTTTTGCTATGTATCTGAAGCTTTTCTTCCCAGGCCTCCACTGAAAATGATCACCTTGTGTCCAGTCGGACTAACCCGGTAAACAAATGGAAAATAAAAATAAAAATAAAATAAATAAAATGAATCTTCAAACCAAACAATTGTAACATTTGCAAGTGTCTTTACCCTTGTCTGTGCCAGATTGTGTTAGCTTACAATCATTTTTTTCCAAGTATTTCAAGCACACATCTTTTTTATACACAAAGGAAACTGGTCTAAAACCTCAACTAAATCTTTATTCCCCTTAATAATTTTCCAGTTATCTTCTATTAAATCTCTAATACCCCAGGTGTCCACTGACATGCCCAGGGTATGGCTGGGGAGAGGTGCAACATCACAGTTATAATTGAAAGGGTCCTCATGAAGTCTTACCCCTTTACCATGGTTGTTTTTATTCTCAAACCCCATCAAGAAGTATAGGCTTAAAAGTGGCATACCATTTAACAAGTACCTCTTGTGCTGTCTTAGTCAAATCTGTAGAATTGTAGCCCCTTTCTATAAATAACTCCATTATAAATTTAATTTCCTCTTCAAAAACCTTGTCATCACTAATCATCCATGAGGCCCTAATAAATTGGCCTCTAGGAATATTCCTTTTCATTTGATAAGGATGGTTACTTGCAAAATGAAGCTATCTATTAGAAAATGTGTCATTCCTATGTAAACCAGTTTGAAATGCCTGTGTATGTTCATCCCATGTAAGTTTAACATCTAAGAAAGACACCTCCTTTCCCAAGTCTCCTGTAGTGAATCTAAGGAATGTGGAAGTATCAATAAAACTAGCCACAAAATGTGCTATGTCCACTTCACCTTATAATATAAAAAATGTCATCAACAGATCTTTTAAAAGAACAATCTTACAAAAAACATAGTGTCAGGAAGTACTCCTTAGATTCACTACAGGAGAATTTGGACAGAAGGTGTCCTTCTTAGATGTTAAACTTGCATACTCAGACATTTCAAAGTGAGATACATAGGAAGGACACCTTTTCTAATTGCTATCTTCATTTGGCAAGCAACCATCCTTATCAAATGAAAAGGAATATGCCTAGAGGCTAATTTAGTAAGGCCTTATGGTTGAATAGTGATGACAAGGTTTTTGAAGGAAATTAAATTTATAATGGAGTTATTTATAGACGGAGGCTACAGTTCTCCAGATTTGAATAAGACAGCACAGGAGATACTTGTCAAAAGGTATATCACTTTTAAGCCTATCCTTCTTGGTGGGTTTGAGAATAAAAACAACCATGGTAAAGGGGTAAGACTTCATGAGTACAATGCCAATTATAACTGTAATGTTATACCTGTCCCCTGTTGTACCCTGGGTATGTCAGTGGACACCTGGGGTATTATACATTTAATAGAGTATAACTGGAAAATTATTAAGGGGAATAAAGATTTATTTGAGGTTTTAAGTCAATGTGCTTTGTTTCTGTATAAAAAAGATGTGTGCTTGAAATACTTGGAAAAAGATGATTGTAAGCTAACACAATCTGGCACAGAAAAGGGTAAAGAAAATTACAAATGTTACAATTGTTTGATTTGCAGATTTATTTTGGATGGTCCTTCTTTATATACAGTGGCGGCTGGTGACTTCATATCAAAGGGGGCTGCAGGAGACAGCTGAATGGGTGGGGCCAATTGGAAGGGGTGTGGCCAACCAGAAAGGGGCAGGTCTATGCTCAAAACCACAACAACTGTAACTTTAATTAACTACAGCTGCCCTGGGTGCCAAACCATCATTACAAATGTCTGATCAAGATAAAATTAAGTGTAGAAGAAAAAAAATTTCAGTGCATTGGCTACCTGATAGCTTATTTAATATCTAGAAGGAAACAAAAAGGTTGTGAGGCATGAAAAAATTAATTACTTTTTAAATACATTACTGGAATGCCAGTCAAAATCAAGTATAAAAAAAAAAACAAGCAGCACTCAACTCAAATCACTTCTCCTTGCACTGCAGTTCTAATTATAATTTATATTCAGCTTTATAAAAGTACCAAGTAACATGCTAAACGTAGCAATCTCTGTGATACCATCACTTATAAAAATGTTTCTTATCCAAAAAAGACCTGCTGCCTGACAACTATCTACTTGTTTCATGGGGAAAACATGATCAAAGTAAAAAATGAACAGCAAGCAGTAAACAAGCTCAAGATAAATTGCTTAAAGGATTACTGCATAGGTTATGGTCCACACATGATAGATTGTCATTCTGTTTAGTTTAAGAGTAAAGCTTGCAAAGAGGACTGCAAGTCTCCAACAAATGTAATGAGCCTCTGAAAATACTGTAATACTGTCCTTTATTCCAAATACTTGCCATATGCATTTCAATACCTAAGGCTTATACATTATCTAGTTATGTAAATATTCTTTGTATGGCAACAACAAAAAGGCTTTCAGTGTTGGTAATTCTTTAACAGTATGCATATTAAAGCTTACTTCCATCTTACAATCTCAGACAAGCTTATCTAATGGTCATTAAAGCATTACTACTTAAACACACAGCAACAGGGCACTGCAACAGCATGCATTTTTTTAAATAATAAGCATAAATCAACAGTATAAAAATATGTCAGAAAACCAGAACATTCTGCAAAATCAAGGACAGATTAAAAGCCACTGTCGTACTTGTGTCTACCTTGGATGGGTTATACTCTGCACACTTACACTGCATAACTGCTCCTTGTTTTTCTTGGACACATGCAGAGTAACTACATGGGGGAGTGGGGTGCAAAAAGTATGTCACAATCTGAAATGACTCTGGCTGACAGTGATGGCTCTGACACATTTGTCAGACCTCTCAACCACAGAGCAAGAAATCAGGACAAAGCCATACATAGAAGTGGGACAAAGGCCCAAAAATAAGGACAATTTTTAAATATTGCTCTTATAAACTTAGAAAGATAATAGAATAGTAGTGGGTCTTGCATTAGTATGAATTTTCTGAAGGGTATGAAATCTGAAACTCAAATGTCTGTCATTATTTTTTAACTTCAGTCTTTAATGATTTGCTACAAATTTGCCAGAAAACCACAATTTTATGAAAAAATGGACCAAAAATGTGATAAAAATATAAAATTGCCACACAATACAGCTGGGAACCTGTCAAAGAAGGGACACTTTTTTAATATTAGCACTGTTAATTGAGCAGCTGACAAAATAAAAGAATCTACATGCATTTTGAAATAAAAGTAATCTATAACTCTGATCATTACAGTTATTTATAATTGTAAATCCTCCACGTTTTCTTCCAAAATTGCCATTTTGCAGAGGGATTATTAGCGGGGAGAGCAATGTTTAGAGCCAAAATCTGGAACAGTTAAAAGGTTTGGACATTTCTAATTCTATAAAGCAATTTATTTGCACGTACCTCTCAACCTCTTAATGCAGGAAATCTGGACAAGGCCAAATATATTGGGGGAACATGTAAACAGTACTAAAAATCCCTCTTGTATGAACTTAAACAGTTGATAGAATAACAGGTCTTGCTTTAGTATGCATTTTTCTGAAGGTTATGAAGGCTGTGTCATTATTTAGTGACGTAATTCCTAAATGATTTGTCAGAAAACCACAAATGTTATGAGGAAGAAACCAAAAATAAGAAGCAAAAATGTATTCATTCTGCAAAATTCTGGACTGTTGAGAGGTATAGTTCAGCCGAGGCTGTCTCTTCTTTTGCTGCCCTTCCCCTCCTCACAAACTCATGGTCAAATGGAGCCTCCCTCCTGCAGCCATTCCATTGCCCCATTACTTGCCTATTTTGTCCCATTTACCATAAACACTGTAATGTTCATACTGCTTTACTTCTGTGATGATTTGGATTTCATATGAAAGTTTTATTTTGCATTTTACAGCACAAACGCTAATAAACAATCTGCTAAACAAAGCAATGCAGTTTCACAATGAAAATACTTAGCATTAAAACTTATCTGCCCTTGAAACTCACATTCATTGAAACAGTATTGAAACCCACATTCAAAGAAAATATATTTTGCCAGTGGCAGATAAAGATTAACTTTGGGCCTTTTTCAAATCATAGGCCCCTTGAACACGAAACATACATGTGTTCTTTGATACACCTTCCTGATTGTATTAAATAATATTCCTTGTATAGTATAGTGCAGTTGCTAGAGGGCATTTTAATTTATTGTTTTGAATATTTTTCCAGTAAACAATGAAACAAAATGCATGCACCAATAAGGACAAAACTGCCCAATTCAGAACATTTCCATGATAAAAGTCTACTCAAGCTTCTACAATCCACCAGTATCAGTAAATATGCACAATCTCTGAAGAAGTCAAAGTCATCTAAATAATTCCACATTAAAGAGATCTGTAACTAATGAAGAGGTTGCTACTAGCAAACAACTTTATATGTTATTGTTTCATCTACAAATAAAGTACCTGTTGCCCTTGAGGAATAAATTGCCTATGTTAAATTTAAAAAAAAGATAAGCTAGTAATATTACAATAGGGGATGGATGGCAAACTGATAACAGGTTGATAATTACTAGGTATCTTCCCCAAAAAGGACTGCAGCATCCACCCCTTTTACAACACAGTACAGTATCAGCAATGTATCTACATACTGTGGAAGTGGAACCCACAGCCTTCTGCAACAAAAGCAAGTACACTACCTGCTGTGCTACTAACAATGCAAACAGACTCAGCATAAGCAGCACTAATCTTCTCTTCCCTGCATCTCTCAGTTCCTTGTAAAATCTACTAGACACTCAGCTGTATCTCTCAACTTTGCAGCATAAGAAATCTGGAAAAAAACAACATTTATTGGGGGGGGGACAAAAGCCCAAAAAACAGGGACACATTTTAAACATTGCTTGTATAATCTTGGGAAATTGCTAGAATAAAATACTGTGTTATTACCATACATTTCACTGGCATATCTTTGAACCCAGCACCTCATGCAAAACAGTCAAAGCAACATACCACTATGCCAAATGTGCTTTTTTAGAGAGGAAGACTGAAACTTAAATGGCTACTCTATAGTGAAGTCAGTTCTCCCCATAGCTCCCAACCTTAGCACAAAAAACCTGGATGAAGCCAATAATGGGGGTATACAGTCCCAAAAAATAGGGACAAATTTCAAATATTCATCTTATAAACTTAGAAAATTGGTAGAATAAAAGGTTTTGATTTACCATGTACCTTCTGAAGAATATGAAGTCTGAAATTCAAATGTGTGTCATTTATTATTTATTTAACATTTGTTAACCAGGAAAGCCTGGCTTGGAACAAAAGTCAATTTTCAGCAGAGGCCCAGGAAGAAACACTCCATACACATGTCTTTGTAACATGGGAGGACACCAGAGCAAACCCATATAAACACAATGCAGACTCCATACAGAAGGCACCTCAGGCAAGAATCAAACCAGAAAACCTTTAACTGGGAGATAACAACCCTACCACTGCACAACTACACCATCAACTACTTATTGAATTAAACATCCATTCCAGAAACCACAGTTTTTATGAGGAACAGAAGAAAAATATGAGGCAAGATTCTGCAGAGTTGTCACAGATGGTAGGATGGGTATGGAATTTAGGCTCTTGCTACCTGACTCTCGGGTACACACACACACACACACACACACACACACACACACACACACACACACACACACACACACACACACACACACCATTTTAGCTGCAGTAAATCCACCCTTGTCTCCATACTTGCACTCCACCATTTCAGCTTTGCAGTAAATCCACAGCTTTCTCGCCGTCAGTAACAGCTTCAATAAACCCAAGCTTTCTTCTCTCCTGCGTACACACCAGAATGCACACTTCCGGTTTCTCGGCTCGGAATGCACACTTCTGGTTTCTCAGCTCTTTCCAAGACTGATGACTCTGCAGTCCAACCCCCTTCCAGTCTATGTGGTTAGCATCACATAGACTTCTGTGGAATAAGCAGTCTGCTTCCTTCTTCCTGAATCCAGACTGGAAAGGTAGCAGTCCGGATTCACTTTGTATGGAGGACTTCTAGGACTTTAGGACGGTACCATTGTGGTTCACAGCTGGGGGGGGGGGGGGCTGCAGTCCTGCAATCCGATATCACGAGCCACCACTGTTTATATACCTGATATAGCATGTATAATTCAACCTAATGGCAAGTTTAACTGTGGATCTGTGGGTGTGGTTTACATTGGAATTTGTTCAGGGTGAGATTGTTTTTATGTAGGCATGGCTACCAGATGTCTTTGTGATAGGATTAAGGAGCATGAGTATGCAATTAAGATCAAGGACAACAGCAATGCTTTGTCCAAACACACTATGGTGTGTCCTAAATACAAGAAGTTTAATTTTTCAGTATTAGGGCAGGTTTTGACTAATAAGAGGGGAGGAGACTTTAAAAACCAAGTATAAAAACGAGAGTTTTTGGGAAATAAAATTAAAAGCTGATGTTTCCCCGGGCTTAAATGAACAGATAAACATAAAGTGTTTTTAGGAAGATAGGAAATTAAAGTGACCTGCTATTAGCTGTTAATTTTAGGCAAGTTTAATTGTTTTAGTGGTCCTATTAAAATTAGAGTTTTTTATTGGTTACCACATTGATTTTAAATGTCTTTAGAAGTCTTTTTGAAAGCGGATATTAAAAGAAACTATGGTAATGTCTTTTTTCTTTTGCTTATTCATGCTGCTAGTGCCTTGAAGTCTTTTTTTTTGGTCAATATTCCTAATTGCTCAAGGTATGTGCAATATCGTCCCTGCTAATAGCAATCACGTTATAGTGGACGTGTAAGCTTAAATCTTTTAGGGAGTTTTGGCACACAAGTTATAAAAGTAATAGGCTATAAGAGGACAAGTTGAGATGTAAGAGTGGTGTGTACAGATAACAGAGAGAAAGTACAAGAGATATAGGACTAGTAAAAAGGTTGTTTAGTAGAAATAGTGGAGTGCGGAAGTATAGTAGGAGTGAATGTAAAGTGAATGATCTAGTGGAAGACAAAAAAACTAGGTTATAGGAGGAGAAGGCTGAGTACAGTTACAGATCTAGGTAGAGGTGAGGTGTTTGTCAACAGCCATTTTGAAGGAAACAGCACTTTGGGTGGAGCAAATGGTCAGGGGAAGGTTGTTCCATGATTTAACTATTATCCAGGAGTATAATAGTTGGCCAGCAGGTAATTTGGGTTTATGAACTTGCAGTAGGTGCTGGTTTTCTGATCTTAGGGACCAAAGTTGTAGTAGTTGTAGCATTTCCATAGTCAGGCTTGTATTTGGGCCTAGTGTTTGTGGAGGCTGTGTGTCTGAGCACATAATTCAGGGACATCTTGTTTTAGCCAAAGCCATCAGGCATTTCAGTGAGAGAGAATTGTTTGAGGTCATTGGCTGACTGAGGTCTCCTGGACTACAGCTTAGACTAAGCACCTCATTGGTTCTTTTGAGATTTCTTTCTTAAAAGCTGTCTCAGGTTTCAACTTTCTGTTACCTAAGAAGCTCAGTTGTGAGTGTTCAGCCATTTTACAGTGAGCTGATCGAAGGAAGGACACTCAGCAAACTCGGAGCTACAATATATAACATTAAGTATCCTGTTTTTTGTTTATTTTGTTCTTTATTTCTTTGTTGTTTATAGCACTTTGTGTACTGTGTATTTTTTCTAGCTAGTTTCACTGTCTGTGAGGTATTTACTGGAAATTGTCCACTCTTATTAAGCATCTGTTGGGTTGTTTGTTTATGATAACTTGTTGCAGTTAAACTCTTTTTTTCTAGTGGCTCCTTTAGCTGTTTAAAACTTTCATTTAAAGGCTCACTGCTGCTTTTCAGCTGGGAGTAACATTTCTGCTATAGTTGGTGGCTTTGCAGTTGCCCGCCCCTAGTGTAAATTTGATCTGGGACCCTCCTCCCAGTCTAGTGTCATTACCTCATTCTACCCAGTACAGGGAGAGCATTTGAGAAGGCCAATCAGCTTAGTTTCTGCTACTCCTTTCTCTCCTTCTTTTCTCTCTTTCCAAAAAAAAAAAAAAAAAAAAAAATATCTGCTTTTACTGTATTTGTGTTTTTTCCTACATTATTTTGCTTTTGCGTCATCTTAAAAGTACTCAATTGTATTTATTACTGCTTGGTGTAACTCATTGTAAGCCTTTTAGTTTAAGCACCTGGGCTTCAGACCAGTTTTACATTAGGAAGGTTTGTGGTCTGCACTGTAGTGGCAGAACAGGTAGCTTACATCCTTCTAAGTTGGGAACTGCTGATTGAGGGCTCAGTGTCTGTTATTCTAAAAGTGTATTAATTCTGCTTTAAGCACTTGGGCTTGAGGCCAGTTATTTTACATTAAGAGGGTTCGTGTTCTGCACTCTTGTGGGAGGAGAGGCTGGACTATGTCCTTCTGAGCTGGGAATTTCTAGTTAAAGCTTATAGTGCCTATATATTTGAACTGCTTCTTACTGAAATTGGTACACCTCATTTGCTGTAGCATAGACTAGATCCAGGCCTGCTGAATCTAGCTTTGTTTGTATAACTTGAGCACTAATCCAGGCATTCTTTAAAGTATTCAGTTGTATTTATTACTGCTGGTAGTAACTTGATTAAAGTGTAGCTATCATTTTGAAGTATTTTGGATTAAGCACTTGGGCTTCAGACCAGTTGTTTTACATTAGGAAGGTTTGTGGCCTGCACTGTGGTGGCAGGACAGGTAGCTTACATCCTTCTAAGTTGGGAACTGCTGATTGAGAGCTCAGTGTCTGTTATTCTAAAAGTGTATTAGTTCTGGTTTAAGCACTTGGGCTTCAGGCCAGTTATTTTACGTTAAGAAGGATTGCGGTCTGCACTCTTGTGGGAGGAGAAGCTGGACTCTGCCCTTCTTAGCAGGGAATTTCTGGTTAGAGGCTTATAGTGCCTGCATATTCTAACTGTTTCTTATTGAAATTGGTACACCTTGTTTGCTGTAGCATAGACTAGATCCAGGCCTACTGAATCTAGCTTTATTTGTATGCTTGTTGTTTGTTTATTTCCCTGAAATGCTAATTCCACCTAAAACGTGGCCTTTTAGCACTTCTGTGGATCCCTAGTGATATCTGCATTGGTTACTGTACTTATTTCCTTGTTTCACTTGAAAGAAAGTTACTGTTTGTCGTTTTTGCATTTAAGTTACCTGGCACTTGCTCACTAAAGCAATTATATAAGTCAGCTCTAAAAAATTAAAAGCACTACACCCTCACAAACTCCCCTTGAGTACCTTGTTCCCATTGGCCCTTTTTTCAATTATAAAGGAATTCCCAATACTATTCTAGCATGTCCAAAGGTCAGTTGTCAATCTCCTCTCTGGTCCAGCTGGTGAATCTGGGAATGTTGAGGCAATGTTACAACTGCCTCATGTACACAGACAACCCTCTCCTCCTCCCAACAAATTCCAACACATGTGAGAGATGCAACCATATAGCCAAACTGGAGGCTAAGCTCTCTCAACTCAGTACTGGCATAACCAGTCAGGAGGAGAAGGAAACCACACTCACTACAATTCCAGTCTCACATAGACCTACCACGACAACAAACCAAACACATAAACACACAAAAACATACTGAGGCCCTAAATAAAAATCTGCCTAAGCAGCAGAGACCTCCAAAGCAGACACCCAAGTAACCGCTACCCCAAAACAAAACACGTGCAACACATAGCTCACAAAGCCAGTGTGCGAACAGTCACAGCCCTTAAGGCTAAACAACACACCTGATACACTTGTAATAGGTGACTCTATCATCAGGCACACTGACGTCCCACTCACCAGGCTGAACAAGGAGAAGGTCACGGTGAGCTGCCTGTCGGGCGCTAGGATCCGCCACATAACACAAGCACTCAGGTCACACCAAGGCAAGTACAAATATGACTCAGTCATTGTCCATGCTGGTGTGAATGACCTGAGACGTACCTCCCTGGGCTACATGAAAAGAGACATAGAGGAGCTCTCTGAGCATGTAGCCCAGGCCGGTATGACCCTGACCTTAAGTAGCATCTTACCCTCACCAAGAATGATGCCACAATATGAAGACAAGATGATCAATTTCAACAATTTGCTTAAGTGTTGGTGTCATTCAAAGGGGATCCAATGCCTGTCAGCCTGGGATGACATGCTCGACAAGCCACAATGCTTCGCTAGGGACGGCTTGCACCTGTCACCCCTGGGCTTTCGGATATTGGCAAAGGCTCTTGCTACCCCCATAGTGCCTTTTTTAGGCAAGGCTCAAAAGACAAACCCACCTCCATAGGTATCACAAGGGATAAGAAACTAAGAGTAATGCTACTCAACGCCAGAAGTCTAAACCTCAAGATGCACGCACTGAAACTCTCCTTAGCATGGAGAACATCGATATCTGTGCAGTAACAGAAACCTGGTTCAAGGCTCCCGAGAGCACCCCAGCACTACCAGGTTATACCTCATACCATGCTTTTCGGCCCCAAAACTTGGACCGAACCACAAAAGGAGGGGGAGTATCAATATTTGTCAAAGATACCCACACCTCCAGGTTGGTGGCACAGCACGAAGCATCAGAGACTATCCATGTGCAACTAACTGTGGGTAAAACTGCCTTCCAGTTTATAGCCTGCTACAGACCACCCTCCCAAACACAGGAACCCCACTTGGCCTTCCTGAGAATACTGGAAAATATGAAGGTCTCTCCAAACACCATTATATTGGGCGACTTCAACTACCCAAACATAGACTGGGAGCATTACTCTAGCTCCAACACCCTAGCCCAAAGGTTCCTAGAATTTATAAACTCAAATGCTATGGAACAACTTGTTACCACTCCCACAAGAGGGGAAAACATTCTGGACCTGATCATCACCAACATGGGGACACTATGCTCCAGACCAGAAGTGTATCCCTCACTGGTAAGATCAGACCCTAAACTAATCTCACTGGATATTCACATCCCGACCCCACCCCCTGCCCAGAAAACCACAGTGAAAAACTTCTCTAAAGCAAATTTCACACGCCTCAAAACCGAGGCGAAATCCTTCAAAGCCCCGGCCTGTGGAAAATACGCCCAGACCGCAGAATCCTTTATAAACGCATTCTATGAACACCTTCAGGAATGCATGGATCATGCAATCCCAAATAAAACCAAGACCCAATCCTCCAAAGGCAGACGTCCTGTCTGGTGGACCCCAGCCATAAACAAACTATACAATAGAAGGAGGAAGCTACTACATGATAGAGCAAAATCCCAAAAAGGGAAGGCATCTCTGATCAGTATTAACAAAAACTACGGGCACTCATAAAATCGTCTAAGGCCAGCTTAGAGAGAAAAATTGCACAGGACACTAAGGATAATCACAAGGCTTTCTTTAGTTATGTTAGGAACCTGGGTGGGAATTCCCAGATATGCGCAGAATTAGTCCAAAATGACAAAACATACACTGAGCCCACAGACAGTGCCAACATCCTAACTGACAGGTGCAGTGCAAACTTCTCCCCTCTCCCCACCAAAAGGACAAATATCTATCCCAACAGAGTGCTGCCCCTGACATCTCAGATGCTCAGGTAAGAGCCGCCCTCTCCAAAGCAAAAACACAGCATCAATGGGACCAGATGGTGTCCCGGCTGCGCCCTACATGAACTCCAAGAAGAGCTAAACCCAAACATAAAACTACTGTTCAATCTTAGCCTTACTACAGGATATGTACCCAAAGAGTGGCGTGCAGCAACAGTGGTCCCTCTCCACAAAGGTGGTGCCTCAACGGATCCTGGAAACTATCGTCCCATAAGCCTGACTAGCTTGGTCTGCAAAGCTATGGAAAGGATCATCATGGACCTCATAAATAAAGATATTGGGGACCTACAGACACTGGATACTACCCAGTTTGGCTTTGTTAAGGGCAGATCCTGCCTCTTAAACCTGGTCGATTTCTTTGAAACAGTCACCAAGGCCATTGACGAGGGAAGGTGGTCCACACAGCCTACCTGGACCTCGCAAAGCCTTCGATACAATACCCCACTGGCATTATAGATAAGCTCACCAGCTTAAATATAAACCCCTATGTCACTAGATGGGTTGCAAACTGGCTCAAGGACAGAACCCACATGGTTAGAATTGCTGGAGCCATGTCAGACTCCAAACCAGTTACAAGTGGCGTCCCACAAGGCTCAGTCCTGGGACCTCTCTTGTTCGGTATATATTTCTCGGCGGTACAGGCCAACACGGAAGGACTGTGGCTGACCAAGTTCGCAGATGACTGCAAACTGGGCGCCATAATCAACTCTCCAGCCGACACAAGCATCCTCCAAAAAAGCCTCATAGAAACAGACAACTGGTGCCAGAGCCATGGCCTCAAGCTAAACGCCAAAAAGTGTATAGTCATCCCCTTTGGCAAAAACAAAGTGCTCACAAATTACCACATAGGTGGTAATCCATTAAGTACAGAAGAAGTCATTAGGGACCTGGGGACCCAAGTTGATAGCAATCTCTCATTTGACAACCACGTGGCCAAAGTGGTTAGAAAAACATTTTATATAGCCCACCTAATCATGAAGGGATTCACATCTAGATCGGGGAGGTCATCGTACCTCTTTACTCATCCCTCATCAGGCCCATAATTGAGTACAATGCCCCTTTTGGGATGTACCTTACCAGACACCTGCAGCAACTGGAAAGACCCCAAAAGTACCTCACCAAGAGGATCAAAGGGCTCAAACAGATGCCATATGCTGCCCGGTTAAAGAAACTCCAGCTCTACTCAGTGGCATACCGCCTGCTCAGAGGCGATCTGTGCCTGACATATAAAGCCATGTCCAACCCGGAATTAATGGACATGCTGCACCTCAGAAAATCCAAATCCCATCGAGCTATGCGCTCGAGAGACTTGAACCTCAGCACTGAAATAAATAGGACATGCTGGAGGGACAGATTCATAACCCTGAGGCTCCCTTCACTCTGGAATAAAATCCCAGTCCAGGTTAGGCAGAGTCCCACATTGACTCTCTTCAAGAGGAATCTTGATGAGTGGATGGGAGATCGTAGGTTTACCCCGGCTATCACTTCTGTGTCACTGTTAGACAGAGGCACAGTATACTAACCTCAAAAAAGGCATAGCAAAATTAATTTAAAATGGGTGGCAAAAGCCAAACACACTCTGGCTAGGCTTATAAATGCCCCAGGGCAGATAGCCTAGTATGAACCTATGAACCTAAAAGGGATTATATTAAGAAAACAGGGAATTTGGGACAGGGCAGTCTTAAGGTTTATTGAGAATTGTATGTGTGGTAATTAGTTGGAGATAGGTGAAGTACTAGGGAAGTTCAGGCCAATTTAGGATTTTTAAGGGTATACTGTGGTAAGTGGAAAGACTAGTGTTTGTTGCGAATTTGGCTGTTTTGTTGTAGCATATTTTTAATTTTGTTCTGAGTAAGGATTGGAGGTTGGTTAGCAATGGGGCACCATAGACAAGTGAAGATAGGAGGTAGGTGGAAGCAAGTACTTGTTTTGTAGGTTGAGAAAGGAATAGATTATGTCTGTAAAGAAGGCCTAGTTTTGTGTGAGACTTACTGATGTTATTTTGTATATGTAGGTCAAATTTTAAGTTTTCATTAATTATGAGTCCTAGTAGTTGAGATTTGTTGATAGGAGTATTTTTCTTAGGAGTGAATATTATGAGCTTGGTTTTATTGGGGTTTAGAGATGAGTGGTTAGTGTGGAGCCAGACCTCTATCCCTGAAAATGCTGATTGAGTGATGTGTTGTAGTTGTGTTGTGTTTTCAGGAGAGTAGATGATAGTGGAGTCATCTGCATACTGAACTAAAGACCCTTGTTAAAATGATAACTGAGAGTTGTTGATAAAAATATTAAACAGTAGAGATCCTTGTGTGGAGCTTTGTGGAAAACCAGTGGGATTGTAGATATATGGGGAACTGGAGTGTTTCTACTTTACAGCACGCTGTCTGTCTGATAGGTAGCTTCCAAACCAGTTGAGGGATGGAGTAGACAGTCGATTTTGGAGAGCTGTGAAAGGAGAGAATGAGAGATGGTGTCAAAGGCCTTTGATACGTCCAGAAATAATATTACTCTGTGATTCTCCTAGGAAAGATTGTCTATTACAAACTATACACCCAGAAGTATGATTATTTATTAGGAGAGGGCTCCCTACTTTAATGTCAGCACTCGAAATGCTGACTGCTGAAAATCTTAAAAAAAGACCAAAAACACAAGAGAACAGCAAATCTCAAAAAGTTAATCTTCTTCTTAAAACTTCTTTTTGTAGGGGGGGGTATTCTCCCCCTGCCATCCCCACAAACAACCCAAACTTATATATACCAACTCCAAGATCACAGTAGCTTGGAGAAAATGGAATTTTCAGAGAAATGGCATCTCTGACTTACTATACACCTTTGATGTTTCTTCCATTCAATCTCCACATTTTGGAACTCACTCTAGATTGTCCCGCCATTTTAAATGGTTACCTGTTTGGGGGGGAGGGGGGTGTTCCAAATGTAACTTCTTGCTCTGATAAGCTATTTTTTTTCCCCAGGAAGGCTTTCTTTATCTTTCATTTGTGTAATGGATACTGTTTCTAACCAAGTATCATAATCAAAATAGGTCTGACTCAGACACAAAGTCAGTATCTCCTGCAAGTAGTAATAGTTGAGTCAGCCATTCTTTTTGGTTACTGGGAAAACAAACATGAGGCATTACAAGGATTTGCATTGTTACAGTAATAACAGCAAAAATATTGACCAAGATTAACACCCACAAATTGAGTTTGAAATTATGAAATTATGCTGCAGGGCCTCCATCTCCATGGGCAACATCTGTTTGGGAATGAGAGTGCTGACTAGGCATATTATAACCATGCTTTACAGGATCTCATTCTGGGCATTAAGGCCATGAATGGGCAGGAACCCACATATGAGCAGGTCTGACATGGGTCAATGACACCACCTGTGATGATGAGAAACATTCTTATCTCCTTGCACAGGAAAGAAGGGGGATGGGAGGAGACCTTTCTGGCATCTCTTAGACGGGGAAAAGGCTCCTTAAAATCATAAAGTTCAGTGTTAGATTTTGGAGCTGCACTTCAGTGTGCCCAAAGGGTATCTATGTGGGAGGCCAACCCCAGAATGATGCCCCAGATAGGTACTGGTATGCCTGTAGAAAATCAGAAACAGTACAGCATTCTTCATTTACTGTTGGACACCAACCTGATGTTTATTGCATGTGCTAAAAGTACACCCAAAATACATCCTCCACAGGCAACTCAGGAGGCAAGGTAGATTATCTGTTATCGTTGGTAAGCACAGTAGTATAAACTGTACAGTGGAAGTAAGGCCAGGGGAAATGGGTACAACTTAAAAATGGTCTTTACATTACACTGTCATCACAGGTAATTATCTATCCATCATCACTTGTGTGAAACATCCACTGCTTCTCACTGGACACTTGTCAGACTTTGATCATGATGATGGTGAATGTCTGGCACTGTCAGAGCCACATTGTCACTGTTGGAGATAGGAGATTTGAACACAAAACCATGGACACACCCTCTGTTCCTGTGAGCACCCAATAATCACACAGCACATATAGGACAGGTTATTGCTGGCACTTGTTTCTACCACAAGCCTTATAGGGTGGGGAGGAGATAAGAGGGATGTACACACTGGTGCATATCAAAAGCTTGGGTACAGCCCTCCACAGAAGCTGGCTGTGCCAATGAATGAGATGCATTGTGTGTCCAGGACCATTGCACGGGCCCTGACTAGTGTCACCTCAGCCTGTGGTTTGATTACAAGGGTAAAATGATGTTTGGGATGACTTCTGGGAGTGCACTTCCCAGATAACTGGCATCTTTGACAGAACTGAGCACATACTGTCTCAAAGCAGGTCCTCCCAAGGTTGCATGGACCTTGGCATGTGTGTGCGCTGCAGCCCATCCATATCTGCCTCAGTAGTTTGTAGCCATTATAGACATGGACAGGTAATGCCACAGCCATGCTGTGCTGCAGCAACAACAGTTATTAATGTACAATAGGTCATGGTGTGTCTGTTAATTGTCACACAGTACTCTTATATCTAGCCAGGACTGGAGTACTACCCTGAGACTCCTGGTAGGGGCAGCTCCCATGTGGCAACACATGGGATGGCAACTCATTTTCTATGCAAGCCATGGACATGTGCATGACACTGAAATACAATACTGCAACTGTGTCCCAGCAATCTCACACACACACACACACACACACACACACACACACACACACACACACACACACACACACACACCTATACCCCTAGTGCTTCACACACTCAAACAACCACTGACAGTGGCTCATCCACATGCCTTTCCCAGCAATCCTGTATTCATTTTCCACAGCACTCAGGCACCTTCCTTTGGAAGTTATTACATATCTGTGCTCCATTTCACCTGTACAGATGATGATACCTGCACTCTTCCCTTTATACAGTGTTACATAAGTTGCTAATGTATGAGTTGCAGTGTGGCTATCCTATGCATGGGTAAACAGTGTCTGGAACTGAATTGCTGTGAGTGCTCTGTACTGTGGGCCAAAGCACTGTGCTGACCACTGCCTGCCTGTTAGTATGACAGTGTACTGTTCCCACCACCATCTAGCATGTTTATCACGTTTTGTTCATTTCTCTACTGACTTCTCACCTGGCTCAGCTTCCACTTTCTGCTGTACTGTAGCATGTGCATCCTGCAAGAGGCATCCCTACTCTGACTTCCTTCTGTTAATAATGTTGTATAAAATGGCACACACTGAAAGTATTTTTGCACATGTGCCAAAGTCAGATAGCAAGAAACCACCAGATACATCCAGGCAATGAACTATACCTTCAGCATCACAGACACGCCCTGCACAATGACCTTGGATTGTGATATGGCATAGTTGCAGGCACTGTGTACTAGACCCTGTGGATTTAAGATGGATGTCAATCATGGCTCAAGGGCATTGCCAATAATATGTCCATGATGAAAATCACCCCTTAGAAAAAGTGGCATAGGTCACAGCTGTGCCTTATATGGGAGTCACGGTAATTCCTGTATGGCCTGCATAACATTGCAGCTGATGATGCTTGCATTACTGACCATCTGGCAGTTAATGGAGTCTTAACCTTTATGGTTAATATACCTTCTTCCCAAGCCACCAGCTGAGCCCTTTATTTTGATGTGGGTGCAGTCACTGGCCCTCAGTACTTCAGGAAATAGTCTCTTTCATAGTCCTCCTCCATAGTATTGGCACTGTGCTCCATGGTACATGGAAACCATATATGCTGTCCCACCCACTCAAATGTGGCATCGAGAAACTGATAGAGTATTCCTGTTGTTGTTGCCTGAGATCTCCACACTATGTCACCTGATGGTTGCTGAAAGATCCCTGTATCTAGTATATATAAAGCTACACATTTCTTTGTATCCATTGGAATGGATAATCCACAATTTCATGGGCCTGCAGATGAAACCTACATAAACCACTTCCTGCATGGTCTCCTTATTCACATGGAGCTTGTCTACAGTGTCATTGTCATGAAATATTTCAAATATTCAGGGTGGATGAATGATGCTGCACCTCCAAGGGTGACAGTGAGCATGACCATGGCCTGTTGTCACAATAATGGATTGTTGCACATACACTTCTACTAATGTGCAGCAATCCCAAGTATAGTTCGGGCCTCTACTGCATGCAAATGAAAATTTAGCGGTGGTCAGTAACACTAGTTACTAGCTTACTGGAAAGGATCACCCAGACTCTACTAAAGTTTGCTGTGAGGGAAAGGTTAGTTTGCTTTTTATTTGTTGTATTTTGTATTACTTTATTGCCTTTTTATATTACACTGTGTTTTACTTGTATTCTGTTTTTAACTGAATATTAAAACTTGAAAAGAGACCACAGCTCTGTCTGTTGTGAGTCAGGAAGAAATTAGATCAGGTCAATTAAGGAGTCACACATATGTTAGAACAGGTCAGTTAAGTTTAATCATCTGTGAACTGAGGGGGTGGAGCTTTGAACTAAACCTTCTATTTAATAGGTAAAATAAAACATTTCAGAGCTTTACTAGAAAGGTTCACCCAGACTCTGCTACAGTTTGCTGTGAGGGAAAAGTTAGTTTGCTTTTTTATTTGTTGCATTTTGTATTACTTTATTGCTTTTTTCTATTTTGTGCAGTGTGATTTGTTTTCTTTACACTGTGCTTTACTTGTATTCTGCTTTTAACTGCATATTAAAACTTGAAAAGAGACCAGAGTTCTGTCTCTTGTGAGTCATGGAGAACTTTTTCCCACCCAGTTACTGTTGTGTTCTTAAACAC
Organism: Protopterus annectens; assembly: GCF_019279795.1. Taxonomy (NCBI): domain Eukaryota; kingdom Metazoa; phylum Chordata; order Ceratodontiformes; family Protopteridae; genus Protopterus; species Protopterus annectens. The sequence goes on along the minus strand of NC_056743.1, from coordinate 1,845,859,777 downwards.
TACTGTCTTTTTAGTTGCCTGCCCCTTATGTTAATTTGACCATATATCTCATTTCCTCTCTGCTTTTACTGGCTGGTGTGAGTAAGCACAAAATTATCATTTTGTGAAATCATTCCCCTTCAGTTCTTAAATTTATTGACCATCCTACTGTATTCCATTGTACCAGAATAAAAAAGTAACCACCCCTTTCAATCTATCTTGCTGTTTTAAAAATAGTGACTCTCCATTAAAACTTAACATTTTAGACAGGTAAAACTTAAATTACCTACTTATGAAAGAATATAAGTACTCTGTTCTATTTACTATACACTGTCTTAACTGTTGCTAGCATGATTATTAGCTTAAGCAAAAAAGCTGCAAGAATAATCTGAAATATAAAGGGTTAATTTACAATAGTGTAAAATGCTGAGAAATTAAAAAAAAAAAAAAAAAACAGTAAGTGTGCTGGCAAGCATATATAACTTAGTTAGATGTTGGCATCCATGTAAAAAAATATGTTATTGAGAAACAACGTTTGTAAAATAGCTATGCAGATGGCAGCTGAAAGTACATTGATGTAACTTTAAGCAAGATAAAGCTGGAACACAAGCAAGATAGTGCTGGAACACTAAGTTTCAGATAATGCAAAACTGAATTTCCTGGACCAAAGAATCAAGGACAAATCATAAATTAGAAGAACAAAGAAAAACTGTTATACAAAGAAAAACTGTATTACATCAGACTTTGAGAAAAATACCAGACCGTTTTGGTATAAATGTAACTGCATACACAAGCTTTGGGAATTTGCTACAGAGAGCGAACATATTTGTATTGCTTGCTTGTAGAACCAAAAGGAGAATATAATAGTATAGCCTATCAGCTGAAACATTTGTCTCCATGTATTTATTGTACTCAGTACAATACAGTAATAAGACTAGTTAATTACAATAAATAGTTAAATAAACTGTGGTATGCTTGCATGCAAAGGCAAGTAACAGAATGAAACCAACAGGAAGGCAGTACAGAATTCTTCAACTTTCACATCTAACTCCTCTAGTTAAGGATAAACCATTTTTTTCATCTTACCTTTAAGCATCTATTGCAAGATGACCAGTTATTGGAGAGCCCACATTCTGCCTCTCAGTAGTCATCTTGGGATCAATGCTTGTTTTCTCCTGGTGAGAGAAGGAGTGAGTTACATTATTTCTTGGAGACTGCTGATCACCAGAAAGCTTAATAACTGCTTTATTGGTGACAGCTTGGAATCTATGCTTATATTCTGATCCTGGTGGGAGTAGGAGCAGAGTGCATTGATTCCTGACTCTTTCTGGTTGGATAGTGAGTGTCTTTGCTTAACGTACCTGATTGGTCTGGTTGCTATTCAAGGCATCTACCAGAAAAAGGCTACAAGCCTGCAGACCCCTGCATCATCTGGGACAAGACTGTGGACCACCAAATTGGCCGTGGCCTGCTTCTTTACTTAGGATTGGTGCTAACATTTTGCTTCTAGTGAGAGAAAAAGCAAAGGAGTATCGTATCCCAAAAGAGTGAAGCTGTGCTGAGACCAGCATTAGTAGTAGTAGCCAGGCAGTAGCCATTTATGTGACCCCCCTCTTTTCATCATTCTTGACAAGCTAATTCTTTATTTTTCACTAAGTACTGCTTGATTTCTTTCTAAATTCCGAATATATGCCTAAATACTTCTTCCTTAAATTTTCAGGGTCTATGTATTAGTTTCCCCTCAAGTGTTTGGCAGTGCTTTGTACAGATGCAGACACCATGAGTGAACATTTTCCTGTAAAAGGAATATATAAGGAAGCAGCTCCAGTACTTAGTAATAATAGCCACCCCTCCTGGCATGTCTAAAGGTCAGTTCCCTATGCTTTCTCCCATTATCTTGGTGAACGTGGGCATTCTGGGGCAGTGTAGCAACTGCCTCATGTACACAGACAACCCTCTCCTGTTACCTCCCAACACTCAGACTTCTGAGAGATGCACTTATATTTCCAAATTGAAAGCCATGCACTCTCAAGCCAAGACCAGAATAGCTGGTCAAGAGGAGAAGGTCAACACCTGCACCACACCACATGCAACACATAGCCCTCCAGAACAACCACCATTGCAGCTGTCACATAAAAACACAAACCACATACCCACCTTTGCAGAGGGTCTCAACAGAAATCTACCCAAATAGCAGAGACCTCCAAGGCAGAAATGCACTCGACCACCACAACACAGCACAAACCACAAGACACACAGCTCACCTACACAGTGTGCCCCTCAACTTAAGTCCCTAAGGCCAAACAGCTTGCCCAATACACTAATCATAGGTGACTCGATAGTGAGGCACACTGATGTCTCACTCATTAGGTTGAAAAAGGAGAAGGTAGCAGTCAGTTGTCTATCAGGTGCCAGAATCCGACACATAACACATGCACTCAGGTAATTCCACAACAAGTGCAAGTATGACTCTGTCACTGTCCATGTGGGTGTGAATGACCTGAGACCCACCTCTCTGGACTACATGAAAAGAAACATGGAAGAGCTCTTGGATTATGTGGCCCAGGCAGGTATGACCCTAGCCCTGAACAGCATCCTACCATCACCCAGAATGATACTGCAGTACATGCAGAAAATGATTGACTTCAACAATTGGCTAAGTTTCTGATGTCATTCTAAAGGGATCCAGTATCTGTCTGCTTGGGATGACGTGATTGACAGACCTCTATGCTTTGCCAAAGATGGCATGCATCTGTCACCCCTGGGTTTCTGGATACTGGCTAAGGCTCTTGCCACCCCTTTAGTTCCTTTTTTGGTGATGTTCCAAAGACCAAATTACCACTGTAACAGCTATAAATAAATGCACTCTGAGGGTCATGCTGCTCAATGCTAGAAGTTTAAATCTCAAGATGCACTTGCTCGAAGCACTCCTCAAAATAGAGAACATCGACATTTGTGCTGTAACGGAGACCTGGTTTAAAGCAGCAGAAAGCACCACTGCGCTACCAAGCTATAACTCATTTCACACCTTTCTGCCCCAGAACATGGTCCAAAGCTTCAAAGGTGGTGGTGTCTCCATATTCATAAAGGATATGCACACCTCCAGACTAGTAGCCCAGCATAATGCATCTGATATACTTCAGGTACAATTAACATTGGGTAAGACAGCGATTCAGGTTGTAGCCTGCTATAGGTCCCCAATTATGTCCCAAGACTCTCACGTCGTGTTCCTAAGCACCCTGGAAGCTAATAGGGTCCAACTCAACACTCTAATACTAGGTGACTTCAACTACCCCTTCATCAACTAGGAAAACTACTCATAGGTTCATAGGTAAGTACTAGGCTATCTGCCCAAGGGCATTTATAAGCCTAGCCAGAATGTGTTGGCTTTTGCCACCCTCTTAGATTAGTTCCCTGTGCCTCTGTCCAGCAGAGCCATCAGTGCCCTGCGCCACTGTCCAACAGATCCATTAGTTCCCTGCACTACTGTCCAGTAGAGCCAGTGCAGTGATCCCCGGGGTATATTTTCTGTTTCCCATCCACCCGTCAAGGTTTCTCTTGAAGAGTGTTAGCAAGGGGCTCTGCCTGATGTATATTGGAATCCTGTTCCAAAGCATGGGGAGTCTCTGGGATAGGAATCTATCCCTCCAGCATGTCCTATTTATCATTGCGTTGAGGTTTATATCTCTAGAGTGTGTGGCTCTCTGGGATTTGTTTTTTTTTTTAGGTGGAGCATGTCCATCAATTCTGGGTTGGACATGGCCTTGTATGTCAGGCAAAGATCACCTCTGAGTAGGCGGTATGCAACTGAGTACAGCTGGAGTTTCTTGAGTCGGGTTGCATAGGGCATCTGTTTGAGGCCAGTAATCCTCTTGGTGAGGTACTTTTGTGGCCTTTCCAGCTGTTGCAGGTGTCTTGTAAGGTACATCCCAAATGTATTCTATGATGGGTCTAATGAGTGATGAGTAGAGAGGCACAATAACCTCTTTTGTTCTAGATGTGAACCCTTTTGTGATTAGGTGGGCCACATAGAAGGATTTTCTAACCACCTTGGCAATATGATTATCAAAAGAGAGATTACTATCTACTTGGGTCCCCAGATCCCTTATTACATTTTCTGTATTTAGGGGACTACCACCTATGTGGTAGTTTGCGGGTATTTTGTTTTTTCCAAAGGGGATGACTATGCACTTTTTGGCATTTAGCTTGAGGCCATGATTTTGACACCAGGTATTCATCTCAGTGGACCCATCTGAAGGGTGTCTGTATCAGCTGGAGAATCAATTATGGCCCTTAGTTTGCAGTCATTTGCGAAGTTGGTCAGCCATAGTCCTCCTATGCTTGCCTGTACCTCTGAGAAGTATATACCTAACAGGACGGGACCTAGGACTGAGCCCTGGGGGACGCCACTTGTAACCGGTTTAGAGTCGGATGTAGAGCCTGCAATTCTCACCATGTGGGTTCTATCCATGAGCCAGTTGGCAACCCTTCTTGTGACGTAGGGGTTTATGTTCAAGCTAGTGAGCTTGTCTATAATACTAGAATGGGGATGGTGTTGAAAGCCTTTGCGAGGTCTAGGTAGGCTGTGTGGACCTCCTTTCCCTCATCTAATGCCTTGGTAACCGTCTCAAAGAAGTCCACCAGGTTTAGGAGGCATGATCTTCCCTTAACAAAACCAAACTGGGTAGGGTCCAAGGTTTGGAGATTCCCAATGTCTCTGTTAATGAGTTCCATGATGATGCATTCCATAGCCTTGCAGACCAAGCTAGTCAGGCTGATAGGGTGATAGTTCTCGGGGTCCGTTGTGGCTCCACCTTTGTGGAGCGGGACAACTGTTGCTGTGCGCCACTGTATGGGTACATAGCCTGTAGAGAGACTGAGTTTGAACAGTGTGTTTAGGTGCGGGGCTAGTTAATTTTGGAGCTCTTGTAAGAAACAGCCTGGGACTCCGTCCGGTCCCATTGAAGCTGTGTTTTTGGCTTTGGATAGGGCTGTTTTAACCTGTGCATCAGTGATTGATGGGGCCCTACATTTTTCTGGTATGCTTATGAGCCCTTTAGGGGGTGAGAGGGGGCTGAAGTTTGCACTAAACCTGTCTACCAGAATGTTTGCAATATCAGTTGGTTCAGTGTATTTTGTGCCATTCTGCACTAACTCAGAGCAGATCTGAGAGTTTCCACTTAGGTTCTTGACATAGCTAAAGAACGCTTTGTGGTTATCTTTGGAGTCATTGGCAATTTTTCTTTCAAAACTAGCCTTGGATGATTTAATGAGGGATCATAGTTTCTTGCTGATACTGATCAGGGATGTCTTTCCATCTTGGGACTTCACTCTTTTCTGTACTAGTTTCCTCCTTCTGTTGTATAGCTTGTTTATGGCAGCGGTCCACCAGACTGGTTTCCTTTTCTTGGAGGAGTGAGTCTTGGTTTTACTTGGTATAGCATGATCCATGCATTCCTGCATATGCTCATAGAGTGCCTTTGTAAAGGTTTCAGCAGCTTGGACAGCATTGTCCTTTAGCATGGGGGCTGTGAACCTTTCCACCTCGGTCTTAAGTAACATGAAGTTTGCTATTGAAAATTGTTTTATGGTGGTTTCCTTAATTGGGGGTGGGGGCAGAATGTGGATATCCAGAGTGATTAGTCTATGGTCTGCTCTAACCAGCGAGGGGTTGACCTCCGGTGTGGAACACTGGTCGCCCATGTTGGTGATGACCAGGTCCAATATGTTGTTCCCTCTGGTGGTTGTGTTGACCAGTTGTTCCAGGGCGTTCGAGTTTATAAATTCTAGGAAGCATTGGGCAAGGGAGTTAGTACTTGAGTAGTTCTCCCAGTTTATGTTTGGGTAATTGAAATCCCCCAGTATTAAGGTGTTTGGTAGGACCTTCATATTTCCCAGTGTCTCCAGAAATGCGGAATGGGGGGTCCTGGGCCATGGTGTGTGATCTATAGCAAGCTACAATTTGGATTGCAGTTTTTCCCATTGTTAGTTGCTCATGGATGATCTCTGTTGCATTGTGCTGCGCCACTAACCTGGAGGTGTGGGTATCCTTGATGAATATGGATACACCCCCGCCTTTTGTGTTTCGATCCTGGTTCTATGGCCGAAAGGTATGGTATGAGTTATGTCCTAGTAGTGCTGGGGTGCTCTCAGGAGCCTTAAACCAGGTTTCTGTTACTGCACAGATGTCGATGTTCTCCATACTGAGGAGTGCCTCGAGTGCATGCATTTTGAGGTTTAGACTTCTGGTGTTGAGTAGCATTACCCTCAGTTTTTGCTTACTTGTGCTATTTATGGTGGTGGGTTTGTCTTTTGAGCCTTGCCTAAAAAAGGCACTATAGGGGTGGCAAGAGCCTTGGCCAGTATTCGAAAGCCTAATGGTGACAGGTGCAAGCCATCTCTTGTGAAGCAACGTGGCTTGTCGAGCATGTCATCCCATGCGGACAGATACTGGATCCCCTTTGAATGACATCAGAAATGTAGCCAATTGTTGAAATTGAACATTTTTTCTTTATACTGTGGCATCATTGTTAGTGAGGGCAGGATGCTACTCAGGGTCAGGGTCATACCGGCCTGGGCTACATGATCAGAGAGCTCTTCCATGTCTCTTTTCAGGTAGTCCAGGGAGGTACGTCTCAGGTCATTTACACCAACATGGACAATGACAGAGTTGTATTTGTACTTGTTCTGGAGTGACCTGAGTGCTTGTGTTATGTGGCTGATCCTGGCACCTGACAGGCAGTTAACCATAACCTTCTCCTTGTCCAGCCTAGTTAGTGTGACATCAGTATGCCTGACTATAGAGTTGCCTATTACTAGTGTGTTGGGTATGTTATTTTGCGTTAAAGGCTGTGATTGCGTGGCACACTGATTATGTGAAGTATGTGTTTCATGGTTGGTGATGGGATGTGGAGGGTTGCCTGTGTACATGAGGCAGTTGTAACATTGCCTCAAAATGCCCAGATTCCCCAGTTGGATTGGAGAGTACACCGGAAACTTCCCTTTGGACATGCCTGAATAGGTAGAGTAAGCTGTTTTTCTGATTGGCTGGTGGGGACGAATAGAGAGCCTTGTTCTTCTGGACCGTATAGGGAGGTCTAGTGCTAGGGTTAATTAGTGCTTGTTATGAGTTTTAAGCAAGTGCTTGACTGTGAAATGAGTGGTTTGAGTGCTAAAATTGAAGGTTTGTCTAGTTTCAAGGGAAAAATTGAAGAGTAGACTTCGTGGAGCTGAGAATAGTTTAACTCTAGCTAAATGGTGCTGCCTGGTGCACAAAACCGCACAAATGTGGTTTTTATAGCAGGGAAGTGAAAGAGATAGAAATTAGCCCAAAATGGCTGATAAACTACTAACTTCTGGGCTGAAACCACTCCTCCAGGGACAGAAAGGCTGCTCAAAGCTCCCCTCTCTCACAGGTGAACCGAGAAACTTCCTTCTATCCAAGTAAGATATGGGCAACACATAAACTTTTAACTCAGCCCTGGATTCAGCAATAACCTGAAAACTGGACTATACTAGTTCAGAAAGGCAGGTAACAATTATATATATTTTTTTCAGAAAATAGAGTAGATACAATCAAAACAACACTTTAAATGCACAGAAAAGCCTATCTTACTTTAGTGTGTAGCCTACAACAGTTAAACAGATTATTTAAACACAAAAATGACTTAATTCAAGTGCAGGCAGCAAATAAGTACAATATGTAGCAATAACAACGTTTTAAATCACAGATTCGCTAAACTAACTGGCGTTTTAGGTGGAATTAGTTAAGACAGAGAAGAAAAGCAGAAAAGTGATACTTAATCACTCCAAAGTCACTTTTCTGTCTCTGTGTTGCTGTAAACGCTGCAGAACACCTGGAAGGTACTTGCTGAGCGGAATACAAGCGTAAAAACTGTGCAAATGAGGCTTTTATAGCAGGGAAGTGAAAGAGATAGAAATTAGCCCAAAATGGCCAATAAACTACTAACTTATGGGTTGAAACCACTCCTCCAGGGACAGATAGGCTGTTCAAATCTCCCCTCTCTCACAGGTGAACAGAGAAACTTCCTTCTATCCAAGTAAGGTAATGGCAACACAGAAACTTGTAACACAGCCCTGGATTCAGCAATAACCTGAAAACTGGACTATACTAGTTCAGAAAGGCGGAAAACAAGTATATTTATTTTTCAGAAAATAGAGCAGATAAAATCAAAATTAGCCCAAAATGGCCAATAAACTACTAACTTTTGGGCTGAAACCAATCCTCCAGGGACAGATAGCCTGCTCAAAGCTCCCCTCTCTAACAGGTGAACAGAGAAACTTCCCTCTATCCAAGTAAGGTATGGCAGCACAGAAACTTGTAACACAGCCCTGGATTTAGCAATAACCTGAAAACTGGACTATACTAGTTCAGAAAGGCGAGAAACAAGTATATATATATTTTTTTCCAGAAAATAGAGCAGATACAATCAAAACAACACTTTACCCAATTAACCAGTTAAAAAGCTTAAAACTGAGCCCTGTTCCAGCAGTCTTCAATCAGACAAGTTCTAACTGCGCAGTCCTGCCACTAGGGTACAGAGAAACTTTCTCCAAAAAAAGACGGCCTGGATCAGTGCACAAGTTATACAAACAAAGCTAGATCCAGCCGGCCTGAATCTAGTCTATGCTTCAGCAAACAAGGCATACCGATTTCAGAAAAAAACAGTTCAAGTAAGCATGCGCAATAAGCCTTTAACCAGAAATTCTCAGCTCAGAAGGGCAGAATCTAGCCTCTCCTCCCACAAGAGTGCAGACCACAAACCGTCTTAATGTAAAATAACTGGTCTGAAGCCCAAGTGCTTAACCCAGAACTAATACACTTTTAGAATAACAGACACTGAGCCTTCAATCAGCAGTTCCCAACTTAGAAGGAAGTACGCTACCTGTCCTGCCACAACAGTGCAGACCACAAACCTTCTTAATGTGAAAAAACTGGTTTGAATCCCAGGTGCTTAAACTAAGGGCCTTAGAATAACAGTTACAATTTAATCAGGCTACTAACAAGCAGTAATAAAGGCAGCAGAATAAATTAAATTGAGTACTTTTAAGAAGAGGCAAAAGCAAAATAAGGTAATAAAGTAGGAAGAAACACAAATACAGTAAGGCAGATGAAGTGCAATTTATTTATTTATTTATTTATTTTTGAGACAGAGGAAACAGAGCAGATTAAGACCCTTCCCAAGTGCTTTCTTTGTACACCGCAGAGGAGATGGGACTGGTAGGAGTATCCAAAATCAAAATATGATCTCACTGTACTCAGTTTAGTGAGCAAATGAGATGGGTCCAGGAGGAGTGTGCAAAAAGAGATTTACAGCAGGAGTGGGCAATTCCAAAGCCACCAAGATTAACACCACAACAAGAAACAGAGAAGGGGGGGTGGGGAACTAACTGCAGACAGACAGAGACACAATATTTACTGACTCAAATCTTAAATAAGTGCAGAAAATATACTTAAATCAGCTTGTGTCCAGTTGATATATACAGACAAGTCTCAGTAGCTAGCAACTCGATTTAAAATGATTACTAGAAATGTAACCAACACAGATTTTAATGCTAGCAGAAACCCCAAGCTAGCTAACACTAACAAAGGAATTTCAAAGCAGTCTAACAACTTTCAGTGAGCTCAGATGGCTACACTTTTTCACACTTCAGGCAACTTAACTGCAGAGAGATAGAGACACAATATTTACTGAATCAAAGACACACAATATTTATTGATTCAAATCTTAAATAAGTGCAGAAAAATATACCTAAATCAGATTGTGTCCAGTTGATATATGCAGACAAGTCGCAGTAGCCAGCAACTCGATTTAAAATGATTACTAAAAATGTAACCAACACAGATTTTAATGCTAGCAGAAACCCCCAAGCTAACTAACACTAGCAAAGGAATTTCAAAGCAGTCTAACAACTTTCAGTGAGCTCAGATGGCTACACTTTTCACACTTCAGGCAACTTAACTGCAGAGAGACAGAGACACAATATTTACTGAATCAAAGACACACAATATTTACTGAATCAAATCTTAAATAAGTGCAGAAAAATATACTTAAATCAGCTTGTGTCCAGTTGATATATGCGGACAAGTCTCAGTAGCCAGCAACTCGATTTAAAATGATTATTAGAAATGTAACCATCACAGATTTTAATGCTAGCAGAAACCCCCAAGCTAACTAACACTAACAAAGGAATTTCTAAGCAGTCTAACAACTTTCAGTGAGCTCAGATGTCTACACTTTTTCACACTTCAGGCAACTTAACTGCAGAGAGACAAAGACACAATATTTACTGAATCAAAGACACACAATATTTACTGACTCAAATATTAAATAAGTGCAGAAAAATATACTTAAATAAGCTTATGTCCAGTTGATATATGCAGACAAGTCTCAGTAGCCAGCAAGGCCCCATGCTTAATGGAATTCATCAGTTCCAATGCCCTGGACCAGCTCATTCTTACCCCAACTAGAGAAAGCAACACCTCTGACATGGTTATTACAAACAAGAGCAACTGTTGCTCTACACCAATAGTGATTTCTTCCCTGGTTAGATCTGACGACAAACTAATCACCATTGAAATCCACATCCCACCGACACCCGCCCGCAAGGCTAACCACCATGAAAAACTTCTCCAAGGCTGACTTTGGGCTCCTAAAAACAGAATTGGCTAAATTCATGACTCCCATGTCAATGGAAAACAGATACATGACTGCCAAATCATACACCAATGCACTGTCCGAACTTGTACATAAATGCATGGAACTCGCCATACCCAACAGAACCAACACGCTCTCCTCCAAAAAAGGTAACCAATTTGGTGGTCCCTTGCCATTAGTAAACTGTATGGCAGAAGGAAGAAACTGTTGCATAAAAAGGTGATGTCCCAAGATTGGAAAAACTCCCTTATTAGCCTCAACAAAAAGTTGAGATCCCTCATCAAAACCTCTAAAGCCAGCTATGAAGGCAGAATTGTGGCAGACACTAAAAACAACCACAAAGCCTTCTATAGTTATATCAAGAATCTCCACGGCAGTATCGAGGTCTTCTCTGAGTTACTCCACAATGGTACCTCCTATACTGAGCCAACAGATATTGCCAACATACTGGCTGACAGATTCAGTGCCAACCCCCCCCCCCCAAAGGACCAATCACAATACTGGAGGAATCCCAGGCACCCAACATTACTGCAGCACAGGTTAAAGCTGCATTGTCCAAGGCCAAAAATACAGCTTCTATGGGACCTGACAATATCCCTGGATGTGCTCGACATGAACTACAAAGTGAACTGGCACCACATTTGTGTACCCTGTTCAATCACAGCCTCCACTCAGGCTTTGTCCCTACCGAATAGCATACTGCTACAGTCATTCCTCTCCATAAAGGGGGAGCGACTACAGACCCTGGGAATTATCACCCCATTAGCCTGATGAGTCTAATATGTAAAGCTATGGAGTGCATCATCATGGACATAATTAACAAAGATATAGAAAATATCCAAACTTTAGATCCCACACAATTTGGTTTTGTGAAAGGTAGATCATGCCTGCTCAACCTGGTTGACTTCTTTGAGTCAGTCACCAGAGCTGTGGATGAGGGCAAGGCAGTTCGTACAGCCTACCTCAATCTGACCAAGGCCTTTGATACAATTCCCCACCCAGGAACTATTAATAAACTCACCAAACTAGGCCTCAACCCCTACATCACTAGGTGGGTTGCAAACTGGCTCACAAATAGAACCCATAGTGTGAAAGTAGCAGACTCCAAGTCAGACTTGTGACCAGTCACAAGTGGAGTCCCACAGGGATTGGGGGTCCTTTCCTGTTTGGCATCTACTTCTCAGAAGTCCAGGTCAACACAGAGGGACTCTGGCTGACCAAGTTCAGAGATGACTGCAAGCTGTGAGCCATTATTAACTCCCCAAGTGATGTAGACATCCTACAGAAAGGCCTCACTGAGACCAGTGTCGAAACCACGACCTTAAGCTTAATGCCAAAAAATGCATCATCATCCCCTTTGGGAAAAACTCAGTTGCAACTAATTACCACATCAATGGGAGCCCACTGAACAGTGAAGTTGTTATAAGAGATCTGGAGGCACAGGTTGACAGCAACCTCTCCTTCGACCACCACATTGCCTCTGTGATCAGAAAGTCCTTCTATGTGGCACATCTCATTACCAAGGGTTTTGCATCCAAGATGAAAGAGGTCATCATCTCTCTCTAGTCCCCTCATTAGGCCAGTCATCTGTATAATGCCCCATTTGACATGTACCTCACTAGACACATGCAACAGGTGGAAAGGCCACAAAAGTACTTCACGAAGAGAATCCTAGGCCTTAAACACATGTCCTACATGGACAGGCTCAAAAAACTCCGGCTGTTCTCTGTCTCATATCGTCTACTAACAGGCAATCTCTGTTTGACTTACAAAACCATGTCTGATCTAGCTCTGTTAGAAATGCTGCATCTAAAGAAATCTCAATCCCTCCACACCACACACTCCAGTGACCTCGAGACTGCCCATGCTCTGGAATAGACTTTCTATAAATGTCAGGCAGAGCACCTCACTGGCCCTCTTCAAGAGAAACCATGATGAGTGGATGGGAAATAGAAAGTTCACCTAGGGGATTACTCCAGTGGTTCTACTTGATAGAGGCACTGGGAACTAATGTCAGGCGGCACAATGCCAGGGCACTTCTATGGGCTAGGTTTGTAAAGGCTCCAGGGCCATTAGCCTAGTAGTATGAACCTATGAACTAGTGTTTGCTCATCACATCATGGTCTTGATACATCTCTGAATCATTCCTCCATCTTATTTTGTTTCATTTGCATACACAGAGAACCTCATTTTAATAATTTTATTTATTACGGTATGATTTTAAAGCCATTAGTATATAATACAACCAGCTATGCTGCTCTCTCTCCTCCATTTGTGCTCAAAGTGTCTCTGAGTCACAAGCACATGCTTTGAGAATCTCTGGTCATTGCCTACAATTGCTTACCATGATGCAGTAAATGTTTTTGAATACCAGTTTATATTTCTTTACAGTGCTTAAAACAGGGAAATAAATTGCAGGCTTCAGTAAGGACCAAAGAAAAAGTGAAAAAACAGTTTTACAAACAACGGGTTCTCTTCACCATGCTTAAAAATGACAGCTGTTCTGTTTATAGTGGACATAGCAATGTACTGCCACAAGGAATTGTGAAGAGAGAATTTCAAAAATTAAATACATTTAAACAATGCAATGTCCCGTTACATACATGTGAAACTGCAAGCTAAGACTGGACAACATTACTAAATTGAAAACATAAAAATGGCAAATTCACAAAGTTAAATACATCTAATGCACAGAAAAGAATACAGCAAAGAAATACCTAATCGAGTAAACTAAAATAAGACATGCTTACAAAAAAATGGATGGGAGTTTTTTTTAACCAAGCATCTCTTCACAACATATATATATATATATATATATATATATATATATATATATATATATATATATATAGATATATATATATATAGATAGATATGTGTGTGTGTGTGTGTGTGTGTGTATGTGTGTATGTATATGTACACGCACACAATAAAACCTCGGGTTACTTGTAGCAATATAAAGGTTACGGCTGTTAACTCCCAAGCATAAGGTACACCGTTTAATTTTCACCTGCAGCCTTTGTGGAATTTGTATGTTCTTTTTGTGTCTATGAGAGGATCCTCCCAAAAACATAGTGGTTCCTTTACCACAAGCTGTAAATGTGAAAAGTACATAAAGTGTTTCCAGAATTCAAAGCAGTCATGGGTAGCAGCTCATAATCTAGATGGTGCAGATCAACTACTTGGTGCAACAGTTGTAATGCAAAATGAATCCCAGACCATCTGCTGTGTCAGGTCTTGCCACTGAAAAGTGTGAAAATTGACTCTATGCGTTTTGGTCACAATGACTAATGATGCCAAAATTGGAAAAGTTGGCAGTGAGTTGAGGATCTGCCTACACACCAGGGACCCATGCTAACATTGTGAGGGGTCTATGTGCCCCTGTGAGTCATTGTGCACCTGTCATGTTGGGTTAATAAGCTATAGGCTGGCCAGTGTCCAGTTGCTGAGCCTGGGATGGCTGGCATAGCTCTGTTGAGTAAACTTCTGGATATAAAATCAACATACCTTCCAAAAATGAACTAAGGATTACACCACCGAATACAGGCTCACTCACAGAACAGGACACAGCTTTGTAGATGATATGACAGTAAGGAGAAGAAAGGGTATCCATCAGACAAGGTGGAAGAGTCATGCAGCAAAGCCACTTGGACTAGGATACAGATTCTATTACTCGGGAGGAGGACAGGCAAGTAATGGTGTAGGAATCAGGGTGAGGAAGAGTCTTTTTAAGGCAGTGATACATTTTATCAGAATTAATAATCGATTCATTGCAATCAGACTCCAGTGTAAAGATAGAGCAGTATCCATTATCTCAGCCTATACTGATGACAGGGTTATGATGGTGAGAAAAAGAGTGCAATCAGGCAACAGTTGCAGGACCTACACGATAACGCAGGACAACGTGATTTGGTGCTGTCAATGGGAGTGCTAAATTTTCAAATCAGGACAAACAGAAAAGTGACCAGCATGGGTGAGGAAACAGGAATAAACAAAGAGAGATTATTCTAAACTTCCATCTGGACGATGGGTTGATTGTAGTTAGCACTTAGCTCACCAACAGAGACAGTTACACCTTGTTTTTTCATTTGTATGATATTTTATTTATTGATTTATTTATTTATTTATTGCATTTGTTTGCCAGGAAAGTCCACTGGGCCTAAAAGAGCCCATTTTCAGTGGAGGCCCGGGGAGAAAAGCTCCAACGAGATACAGAAAAAAAATATAAACATTAATTAGTACAGAAGTAGAAACAGTGTTACAAATACTAAATGTAGGAACATACACAGAATATATACATAAAAGCAGGAATCTAGTTTGTTTGATTGCAGTAATATATACAGAAAATATACATTAAAGCAGAATTCAATCAGAGTGGTATAAACAGAGATATATTAATCAGTATTATTGTGCCTGTATCAAGTGAAGATAAAAATAAATATGGAGAAAGTATCATCGGTCACAAGCAGCAAAAGACATTTGAGTTTAGTAATCATATAAGAGAGTGAAGAGGTTATGTTATAGAGCAGGAACATAGCCAGGAAAAGTTGAGATGATTTTTCAGTATTTGTTTGAAGGTGGTGGTGCTGCCTGTGTTTCTTATAGAAGGTGGAAGTGAGTTCCATAGTTTGGCAATGGTGAAGGAATAGAGGCGTTGACCAGCAGGTAAGGTGGGCTTATCTACTTTTAGAAGTAGATGATTTTCAGATCTTAGATGCCTGCTGGGATGGTATTTGGCAAGTAGAGTTGAGAGAGCAGGACAGTCCATGGGTCTGTAGATTATTTTGTGCACAGTAGTTTGTTGGGTGAATGAGAGATGGTGGGGGAGTTCCAGACACCCTAACTGTTTCAGTGACTTACAGTGGTGGGATGAGAATTTGGCCTTGGTAGCAAATTTTGCTATTTTGTTGTAACACATAGCAAGTTTGGATTTTGTAGAATTTTGGACATTAGTACAACAAGTGAGGAGAGGGGTACCATAAAGGAGAGAGGGTAATAAAAAGGTAGTTGCAAGGGTTTGTCTAGTAGAGAGTCTAAGAAAGTGTTGGTGCCTGTAGAGCATACCAAGCTTTTGGTGTGTTTTATATGTTATTGTTTATGTGTAGGTCAAAGTTAAGGTTTTCATCTATAATAATGCCTAGTAATTTAGTGTGTGGGACAACTTCTATAGTGGTATTGTCTTAGGCTTGTATAGTGAAGAGTTTTTTATCAAATATAGTGGCTTTTCTAGGAGTAAAAATTACTAGTTTAGTCTTTTTTTGGATTTAGGGCAAGATGATTGTTAAGCATCCAAGATTCAGTAGATGTGAGAGCATTCTGGGTAATTTGCTAGAGCTCAGAGCTGGAATTTGCAGTGAATATTATTGTAGAGTCATCAGCATACTGGATTACTGAGCATTGTGGGAAAGTGGTTTGAAAGTTGTTAATAAAGATGCTAAATAAGAGAGGACCAAGTATGGAGCCTTGGGGTACCCCTGTGGAAGTATTGAGGAAGGGAGAGGAAGATTGTTGCCATTTGGTGGATTGCTGCCTATTGGCGAGATAGCTGTTGAACCATTGTAGGGTAGGGGGAGAAACGTGGAGGGTGGATAGTTTAGAGATGAGGATAGTGTGGGAAATGGTATCAAAAGCTTTGGAGAGGTCAAGGAAAAGTGAAGCAATTATTTTACCAGAATCCCATTCCCGGTTAACTGTATAAAGGAAGGATAGGAGGGCTACAGCACAAACACAGTGACTGTAGTCTGCTCTGTGGAACTATAGTTGCAAAACAGAAGCAAAAGAAAAATAAACAGAAAACACAGAATGAATGGAGAAATGTTGTTTACAGATTATATTATCTCATAAAAAGTCCTTTCGAGAACTTATGGTAAGACAGGATCCATACTGTACTGCAGTGACATTTTTCATACCTCTCAACATTTTAGCATTAAAAATCATAGCACTGTTAAAACTTATACCAGTGGGTCAGAAAGAGGCGAACATTCTTATTTTTCACAATGGAAGTTCTTTGTATACTAGACCCTACAGAGTTAGTGGTACTTTATCTTAGTATAGGCTTAGTTTATGTATTTAATCAGGTCTGTACCCATAAAGAGGCCTAACATATGAAGAAGTTGTAAATCCAGGAGAAGCAAGGCTAAACGTTAAGACTGAAATCATAATGCTATGCCTAATTCATAGCAGTTGAAACATATGCTTTCGTCACCAGCGTACTTTCAATAGAACACCCCCCCCCCAAGTTCCAGGGTACTTATCAACACATTTATTTCATTATAACACCTTGTATGAGAAAAGATATAATGCATATTGCAAGGACTCTTCAGATATAGTTGCAGTACTGAGAATTACAGCAGTACAGAAAATGTAGTAGTGTGCAGTATAGACCACACGAAGCTTAGATTTTTCCCAGTCCATGTAAAGCAAAATAATTCACTTTCTCTATTCAAACTTAAATTGGACAAATGGATGGGCAACTGCAAATTCACCTTAGGTTTAGCACCCCTGAGCCTCAAGGATAGGAGAAACATGTAACTGTCCCAACATATCCCTGTTCATGGTTATTCATATGCAAAATAAATGAGCTAGAAAATATCATGGGAATGTATAGCTAAACTTCTGAAGATCCGTATATAGATAGTAGCCTAGTAAGTACCTATGAGTCTGCTGTCTGTGTCTTACTTTTTAGTCCACATGATACAGCTAGGCATCAGCAGTGCTTATGCATGTCAGAACTAAAAAAATGCATCTGAGGATACCAACAAACATATCAGCTGTCAACACGTTCTAGTTTTTGCATTGCACAGAGGATCATGAGTGACTCACTGATGATAACCCGTTTATTATCTGTTCGAGACATGGATGCCAAGAAATTCAAGACAAGGTGAATCTTGGCATCCATGTCAAGAACACATAATACAGAATTACAGTCAGGGAGATGATCATAAGTCTTTGTAGTGCATAGAGTTCTTGTCCATGTACTACTAGTTACAGGGGAACAAAGTGTTTGTTGACTTTCAAAGCAGGACAACACTTCGCAGACACTGACATAAATGCCGTCAGTCAGCTTTACTGTCTTGATTTTGACAGAACGTCCAGATTATTGCTTCGTATTTTGGTCTGTTCCTTACACAATCTGTGGTTTTCAGGCAAACTACTGAGGACTGAAGTCACTAAATAATGACATACATTTAAGTTTCAGAGCTCGTATCCTTCACATTATGCAGGAGAACACATCCTATTATTCTAGCAGCTTTCTAAGTTTATTTTTTACAGGAAGCTAGGACCAGAAACAAATCTTTTGCTCAGCCGCTGTCATTTGCTATTCAGTGCAGGCAGATTTTACTGTTGAGTGCCAGAACTGACCTTTACTGACCTTTGCAACATTAGCAGAGGGTGATAACAATTAAGGTCAGGTCATGCACCACTGGAGCTTAAATAGTCCCCCCCCCCCCGAATATTGGAGTGTAATCATAATTGTCCATGTACTACATAAGTAGAGATCACGTTAGAAATCTGAATCTGCTTCAGACTATAAGAACCTTGAGCTGCAGGCTGAAAGAAGGAAAGCTAGCTGTAAAGTAACTGCTTTGGAATCAGAAATCTGATTTGTCCCTCACTGCAAGTGCATTAGCTGAAAACGTCTACTATGTTACATTCCTGCTTGTTGCAAAACAAGCCATAAAAGTATTTATCTCTTAACTTTTCCTACTAAGGAGAAAGATGAAGCAGTAACACTAAGAGAAAAACTGAATAATTACTGCCAGCCCATAAAGAATTTGTCATTTATTAAACTGTATTTCACAACAGCATCATGTCCTAAACAGACTACAGATGCAAATATTTCTGAACTGTAAAATATAGCTAGTGACTGTGAATTTAGTAAGTTGCTTTATTTATTAATGAGATGGAATACACTGTCATGTAAGAAAATGAATAAGGAGTGGACTTTAAACAGAAACAGTGGTAATCTCCCAGTGAAGTACCTCGTGGGCGGTTTCGCGCAGCTTTGGGCGGGGGGTGGACGTGGCTGAAGTGATTGGCAGTTGTACGGAATTCGGCAAATGTACGGAAGCAAGCATACTTTGTAATAAGAGGATTTAAGAGTTTAAATAGTCACAAGAATTGCTACTACTAATGAATGTACATACAACATTCCGTCCGTTGTAGCCCCTCACAAGCATACTTAAATTCAGCATACTGAATGTACATACAACAAGAATTGCAGATGTAATAAGAGGATTTAACAGTTTAAATGTTCGATGGTTAGGCAAATGAATTCGGCAAATGTACGGAAGCAAGCATACTTTGTAATAAGAGGATTTAAGAGTTTAAATAGTCGCAAGAATTGCTACTACTAATGAATGTACATACAACATTCCGTCCGTTGTAGCCCCTCACAAGCATACTCGAATTCAGCATACTGAAAGTACATACAACAAGAATTGCAGATGAAATAAGAGGATTTAACAGTTTAAATGTTCGATGGTTAGCACCTTATTAGCAGTACCTACAAATAGCCCCTCACATGTATTTATTAGCACCTTATTAGCAGTTATTAGTAACGTTAGATAACATGACAATGGTATAAGTGAAAACCATTTGTCTGTGCCACACATTACTAATCTTCACCCGACATGACAATGGAGTTTGCAGCTATAAAAGGTGGGATGCTTTGGCAAACTTGTTTGCTAAATCCAGCCTAAACTAAGAGAACGTCACTGACATGAGCCGAATCGACGATACCTACCTGTCCTCCGTGACATCTTCCCTTCTGCTGTCTTTTTTAATGGTGCAATAACCTGTGAGGTGATGGTGCAATAACTTGCAATAACTTGTTTCTGAAACAGTGATTTTAACTTCTGCTGTCTGCTCTGCTGTTTTGATGGTGCAGTTACCTCTTTTAATTGATTTACTGGGTTTATTTCATATACTATTGAATGTTTTTTTCGACAACTACGTTAAATAAATTGCGTTCTGAAACGGTGATTTTAACTTCTGCTGTATGCTCTGCTGTTTTGATGGTGCAGTTACCTCTTTTGGTTGATCACTGCGTTTATTTCGAATACTATTGAATGTTAAAATTGCGTTTCAATTACCGCATTGTCAAGAGTAGCCGATGTACTTTGAAAGTTCAATTGAATGTATTTTCAACAATTACCTTAAATAAATTGCGTTTATTTCAAATCCAATTGAATTTTTTTTTCCTACAATTACCTTAAATGCGTTTACGTGTCAGGGTTACTAGGAGGCAGGCTTTGCTACTGTGTTTACATGTCATTGTGTGTCTAGGAGGCATGTCCGGGGCAGGCTTTGCTACTGCGCATCCTGCGAGGTACTTCACTGGGAGATTACCGAGATCCAGGGTTACTAGGAGGCGGGCTTTGCTACTGTGTTTACATGTCATTGTGAGTCTAGGAGGCGTGTCCAGGGCGGGTTTTGCTACTGTGCATCCTGCGAGGTACTTTACTGGGAGATTACCGAAACAGTCCTACCCTTATCAAAAGCTGTGGTTGTATGCTGATTAAGCAAAGTTATCGGGTAAAGTTAAAAGAATTAACTAATGGGTCAATAAAAACCTTCTCCAAAGCTGATTACAACCTCCTGAAGGAAGGTATAAACAGCTTCACAGCCCCCTCCCCCTCCACAGGAGCTGGCACATATTTCCAAACCTACATCAAAGCACTATATGAGCATTTATATAGCTCATGGAATCAGGAATACCCAAAATAACTAAATCCTCCTCCTCAGGGAAGAGTAAACCTGTCTGATGGACATCTGCATTAAATAAACTCAATAATCAAAGGGAAAATAAAATGTTGTCCAGAACCAAGAAAGAAGAGGTGCCTAATTGGAAGCAATCTCTCCTTACCCTGAATGAGCAAATAAGAGCACTAGTGAAATCCTCCAAAACAAACCTCAAGTCCAAACTGGCCACGTCTACTAAAGACAATCCTAAGGCCTTCTTCGCATATGTCTGCAATCCCAAAGGAAGCAACCAGATCTGCTTAGAACTTGTGGTTAAGGACACCAAATACACAAACTCCATAGATATCGCCAACCTGCTGGCAGACAGGTTCAGTAAAAACTTCATCCATCTGTCCCCCATCAGTAAATCAGGACATCCTCAACACCTGCCCCCCCCCCTCCTTATCTCTAGGGAGCAAGTCATCACTGCCCTCTCAAAGACAAAGAATACAGCCTCCATGGGACCTGATAACATCCCAGGCTGGATCCTACATGAACTCAAGCAGGAATGTGCAGCACCATTAGGCACCCTATTCAACCAAAGCCTGAATACCAGCTTCATCCCACCCGAGTGAAGAACAGCCACTGTCATCCCTTTGCACAAAGGTGAAGCGTCTACCAGTCCAGGAAATATAGACCCATCAGCCTAACTAGCCTGATCTGCAAGACCATGGAGCAGATTATCATGGACCTCATTAACAAGGACATTGGCAACCTCCAAGCACTCGATCCCACACAGCTTGGTTTCATCAAGGGGAGATCATACCTGTTTAATTTGGTCGACTTCTTTGAGACAGTCAACAAAGCCATGGAAGATGGAAAGATGGTGCATACTGCCTACCTTGACCTAGCCAAAGAATTCAATCAATACTATGCCCTACTCAGGTAAAATAGATAAACTCTCTCAACTATGCATCAATCCATATATTACCAGATGAGTAGCAAACTGGCTCACTGATAGAACCCACCTAGTCAAAATAGGGGGGCCACCTCAAGCAGTAGACCTGTAATGAGCAGTGTACCTTAGGGATTGGTCTTGGGGCCTTTGTTGTTCGGGGTATACTTTTCTGAGGTGTAGGCCAAAACCAGTGGGCTGTGGCTGACCAGGTTTGCAGATGACTGCATGCTGGGTGCTGTCATCAATTCCCCTAATGATGTGGACATCCTCCAAGTGGTTCTCACTCAAACAAATGACTGGTGCCAGAAACATGGCCTCAGACTGAATGCCAGAAAAATGTATCATCATCCCCTTTGGGGAGAGTGATATTGCCACAGATTATCACATTAATAATATGGTCTTAAGCATGCTATCCGTTGTGAGAGTCTTGGTCACCCAGGTTGATAGCAAACTGACTTTTGACCACTATATTGCCTCCATTTTATGGAAAGCTTTCTACATGGCCCACCACATTAGCAAGGGCATCTCATCCAGGCACAAGTTGGTCAGACTATCACTGTATTCCTCCCTTGTAAGACCCATTATTGAGTACAGTGCCCCTTTTGGCATGTACCTTACAAAGTACATGCAGCAGCTGGAGACACCACAGAGGTTCCTCACCAGGAGAATTCAGGCCCTGAAACATCTACCTTACACAGATAGGCTAAAGGCCATGTCCCTCTACTCAGTCTCCTACAGACTCCTTAGAGGTGACCTCTGTCTGGCATAGAAAGCAATCTCTGACCCCGTCTTGATGGGACTGCTGCATATCCGCAAGTCAAGCTCCACTCGAGCAACCCACATGCGTGACCTCAACCTGGTCTGTGACATCAATAGGACTTGTTGGCAGGACAGATTTGTGTCCCAGAGACTCCCCCTTTTGTGGAATAGACTCACTCTCCTCATCAAACAAAGTATTTCATTAACTCTTTTTAAGTACAACCTGGATAACTGGATGGGGAACAGAAAATACACCCCTAGTATTCCACCTATGTCCCTGCTGGACAGTGGCATCAAGTGCTGACTTGTTGGAACATGGGTTAAATTCTCAGCTAGGCTTGTAAGGGGCTCAGGGCCAATAATCTAGTAACTTCCTATGATCCTATGATCCTGTAATGAAATGTATATGAGTAAAGTAAAATGTGAATAAAATGATGAGGGAAAATTAGAAGCAAAGGCAGGATGTGCTACAAAACACACTGATGTGGCACTGCAGATGCAGGTATTAAGAGGTGTGGCCAAAGGAGGCTGTTTCCATGATCATGGAAAATGCAGTTTACAGACACATTAGCCACAATGATGAAATCCTTATTATTAACTAATTTGCATATCTCTTACATGGTGTTACTGTTCGAGCTAATTATCACTTTCCTGTGGTAATCAGCATTAGCGGCCCTTGAAATGCTTTGGCATCCCCCATGCATCCTCTCACACACATGTACATATTCAAATAAACATACAAACACATACACACACACACACACACACACACACACACACACACACACACACACACACACACACACACACACACACACACACACGCACACACCCATGCACACACAAGTACTTCCTCCCTGTGCTTAAGTTGACAGAACATCCATGATGTATCTTTTTATTTTTCCCATCCCTCATAAATCACGGATGATTTCAGTCCATCAACAATGTCAGATATTAGAGTTTCACTCTACCTTTTGTTCAAAAATATACATCAAGATGTTAGACCTGTTGGTCAATTAATATTTCAAGTGACTCATAGTAACACTTAGAAATTCTCCCTGATCTTCTTCTAGCTTTTCCCTGTTAGGGGTTGCTACAGGAGATCACTTGTCCACTCATGATTGGCAGTGGAGTTTAAGGTGTCAAGTTGCCAGCCTGGCACCCAACCTTCCGCAGAAGGCACACACTAACACCTAGGACCAATTTAGAGTGTCCAATTCACCTACAGCTTGTCTTTGGATGTGGGAAGAAACCAGAGCATCTGGAGGAAACCCACACAACCACAGGAAGTACATGCAGACTCCACACAAAAGGCACCCCAGCTGAGGATCAACCCAGAAAAACTCTTGTTGTGAGGCAGCAACGCTAACCGCTGCACCACCATGGCCATCCTCAAAAAAATTCCCCCTGATGTCATCTAGTATTCCTCTCGTCTCTGTGTGGAAGTCGAGAGTACAGCCATTTTGAGATATGATGCCCCCAGCACACAAAGACAAACCCCCCTCCCTCTCAACTGTCCTTGATTTTGCAGAACAACCCTGATTTCACCTTATACCTGCCTTGTCTATCATAATTGATGGACCATTACAGGCAGTCAGTAATGCCAGATAATCAACGTTCATACTGTTTATTGTTCAGAAAGTGCATCCTGATTAAAAAAAAATATACATTTTCAATTAAGTACTCGGTTAGTGCAGGTGACCAAACCAGTGACAGATTTGAAACTTTTCCCTTAGAGTAATATTTAGTTTGCCTGTATGGCATTTAGTGTAAGTACAGAGGACTAAAGCACTGTTTTGTTGACAGGTTACTTTCTATGCAAAGCATATATAGTTTGAATATTTTTGTGAGTTAGGGTGCTCGCACATGCGCATCCATCACTACCTGTCAGCTAGACTTTCTGGTACTTACCTCTAACACAATCTTACTCATTTTTACCTCTAACACAATCTTACTCATTGAAGGTAACAGGTGAAAGTGGAATGTCTACTAATTAGTGCACAGGATTAAGGCTCTAATACAGTATTTGATTCCCTCAGTTTATTTTCCTACTGTGTAACCTTGAACAAGCCACTTGGGGGTTAGGAGGGTGGCCTAATGGTTAAGGTGTTTGCCTTACAAACACAAGGTGCAGGGTTTCAGTTTCACAAGGGATAACTGGTGAGGCTTACAATGGCTCGCAAGGGCAGTTTGCCTAGTACTAGCCTATGAATTTAACCAGACAGTGATTTGGGGCAATTGTGAATATTGTCAGTCTCCTGTACTGCATGTCTATTAAGTACTTATGAATGTAAACCTTTATCCAAGTTAATTAACCTGTCTGGCAGAGCTAAGCTATACAACTGAGCAAGCCTCCAACTGAGCACATGACTAATTAGCATAGGAACCCTCAAAAAATGCTTCATTAACATATGGCTTAGTTAGGGAGACAGCCCACCACTTTGATCCTTAAGACCTCATAGGATTACTGCGGTGGGTCTGTCTCTGAATCAGCAGGGTAGCCTCCAAAGGAGCAACCTATGTTAGGTCGTACTGTTGGTGATGTAACTTTCTGAATCTGACCCCTTGATTCTAGAAAAAAAGCTACCACTATAAAAGAAATTTAAGTTTGCAGTAGGAGTGATTATATAAAGCAGAGCATGCACTATGCAGCTCATAATGAATCCTATAGACCTTCTACTAGAAAAAGATATTTTGCAAAGAAGTGGAAGAGCAAAAAGTGTTCAAAAGAATGTACATGTTATTAAACAGAAATATTAAAATAAACATTATTCATGAGCAAATGGGTGTAACAATGTGAAGTCTGCAATGCATCGGAGACAGTGAAACAGAGATGCAAGGCTGAAAGTTAAAGGTAAATGTTCAAAAGAAATATGCAGAAACAGAAATTCTGCTATGGTGGAAACTATAAAAAGCTACCAGACTAGTTATAAAGTTGGAAATAATGTAAAAACATCAAAATTCATGGAAAAGTCTGAAGCTAAAGTTGATGATAAAGCAGGTAGAGCAAGATTTAGTGTAGCTTGTGGGAAAGATGGAAAAATTATGTTAAGAAATTACATTTATACAAGATAAATACATTAAAGTCAAAGATACACCTTGAAGTGTTACAGCCAGTCCTGTTGCAAGAAAATAGAGGGCCCATTTCAGAAAGGTTACCAGAGGTATCCACCTTACTGTGATCATTTCTGATTCAGAGATAGCGTTACCACACTGCTGCAAGACAAACAGTGGTCTGCTTTTGGGGCTTTAATTATAAATGTAAAAGAAGCATTCAGGGGGTTGAGGCATATGCTAATTAGATATGTGCATTCACTTGTAACTTCCTTTGGGAAGTCATTTATGCAACTCTGCCTGGCTACATAACTCACCATGGCTACTCATGGTTGCTTGCGGAAGTGTGCATGGCCAAAAGCATTGTTCATGTATCTCAGCAGAGGTAAGTGCTGGGGAATTTTTGTGATCAGGTAGTATTAGAGGGTGAGTGAGTGTATGTATGTGGGAGACTGTATGTGTGAGTGTATGGGTGATGGTGTGTCTCCCTGGGAGGTCATAGTAAAGGGGATGAGTGACATGGTACATTGGATGCATATATATATATATATATATATATATATATGTGTGTGTGTGTGTGTGTGTGTGTGTGTGTGTGTGTGTGTGTGTGTGTGTGTGTGTGTGTGAGTGTGTGTGCAGGTGGGGTTTGGTGTGGTTTTCAGACTTCCACATCCATCTGCAGACTAACAAACAATGCCAGCAACACTGGGTTACAGGGACCTCTAGCCACATGGGATAACGTCACATATGTGGTATAGGGACCATTAGCCACCAGGGAAAAACATAGAAATCTAGGACGGGGGACACTAGCCACCAGAGATAACTCTACAGATGTAGGATGGGAGACAACAGCCACCAGGGTTAACCCTGCAGATGTTAGATGGGGGACACTAACCACCA
This sequence comes from Protopterus annectens, assembly GCF_019279795.1. Classification (NCBI taxonomy): domain Eukaryota; kingdom Metazoa; phylum Chordata; order Ceratodontiformes; family Protopteridae; genus Protopterus; species Protopterus annectens. The sequence goes on along the minus strand of NC_056743.1, from coordinate 1,845,833,764 downwards.
GGTATAACTATACAGATGTAGGGTGGAGGACACTACCCACCAGGGATAACCCTACAGATGTAGGATGGGAGACAACAGCCAACAGGGTTAACCCTACAGATGTTGGATGGGGACACTAACCACCAGGGATAACTATACAGATGTAGAGTGTGGGACACTAACCACCAGGGATAACCCTACAGATGTAAGATGGAGGACATTAGCCACCAGAGATAATGCTACAGATGTAGGATGGGAAATCTAGCCACCAGAGATAACACTACAGATGTAGGACTGGGCCCACTAGCTACCAGGGATAACCCTAGAGATGTAGGTTTGGAAACACTAACCACCAGGGATAACCCTACAGATGTAAGATGGAGGACCCTAGCCACCAGACATAGCTCTGCAGATGTAGAATGTGAACACTAACCACCAGAGATAACCCTACAGATGCAGGACTGGGCACAGTAGCTACCAATGATAACCCTAGAGATGTAGGATGGGGACACTATCTAGCAGGGATAACTCTGCAGATGTAGGATGGAGTACACTAACTACTAGGGATAACTCTACAGATGTAGGATGGGGGCACTAACCACCAGGGATAACCCTACAGATACAGGATGGGGGGCAATAACCACCAGGGATAACCCTACAGATGTAGGATGGGGACACTAGCTACGAGAGATAGCCCTACAGATGTAGGATGGGGATACTAGCTACCAGAGATAGCCCCACAGATGTAGGATGGGGACACTAGCTACCAGAGATAGCCCTACAGATGTAGGATGGGGGACACTTGCCACCAGGGATAACCCTACAGATGTAAGATGGGGACACTAACCACCAGGGATAACCCTACAGATGTAGGATGGGGGACAGTAACCACCAGGGATAACTCTACAGATGTTGGATGGGGGACACTAACCACCAGGGATAAACCTACAGATGCAGGATGGGAACACTAGCCACCAGGGATAACTCTACAGATGTAGGATGGGAACACTAGCCACCAGGGATAACTCTACAGATATAGGATGAGAACACTAGCCACTAGAGATAACTCTACAGATTTAGGATGAAGGACACTAACCAACAGGAATAACTCTACAGATGTAGGATTGAGGGACACGTACCACCATACAGATGTAGGATGGAGGACACTAACCACCAGGGATAACTCTACAGGTGTAGGATGAGGAACACTTACCACCAGCGATAACCCTAAAGATGTAGGATGGGGGACACATCACCAGGGATCACTATTCACAATTGTTTGTTTTTGAATTTCTGCCTGTATAAGTTAGTCATGTTTGAACAATGCTTGGCTCAATTACTCAGAGCTTCACAATGCTTGACCACCATAGCAATGGAAATAAATAATTTTAGTCAACAACCAGCCTGAAAATATTTCTGGTAAGTACTTATTTGCTGTTTTTGCATTTAATTCTGCATAACAAAGTTCAAGCCTGTGGGATCTCCACTTAGTTTGCTTTTTTGTTTTCTATAGTCAAAACCTTTGGATTGCACTCTTGTGGGAGGTTAGAGGAATCAAGTGTTTTCTGAGTTTATGATTGTTGAAAGAACACATGGAGATGCTGTTCTGCTATTGGTCAGATGGTCATTTGAAATTTTTGTTTGTACTTCTGTTTGTTTAATTTTGTCATGTTTGAGTGATGCTTTCTCAATTTCTCCAAGCTTTACAACACCTGGTCGCCACACCACTGGAAATACATTGATTTTTGTCATTACCAGCCTGAAAAACATCTCTGTTAACTGCTTGTAATGTTCAGACTTTGCTAGATCTGTACTTAGTCAGGCATTTTTATGACCTATTGTTAGAAGTCTTTAATTTACACAATAGTGGGAGTAGAAAGAACTTAGGTCTTTTCTGAACTTGGGATTGCTGAAATAATTTGTGAGTGCGCTGTTTTGCTATTGGCCAGAGGGCTGCTTGAATTTTTTTTTTAATTTTTGACTGTATAAAGTAGTTATATTTGTGCAATGCTTGGCTCAATTACTTAGAAATAGAGGAGCTGCACAAATACTTTGATAGTTACGGGAAACAAAGAAGCTGAAAGGATGGACTGAGTTAATACTTTCTGTAGGGGAGCTAAGAGTAACACATGGAGTAATTCAGTACCATAGAGATGAAGAAGGAAGCAAAATATTGTAAAATATTGGTGGCAGATAGCTATTAAGGTTACAGGAAGTTAACTACTAAGGTTACAGGAAGTAGACTGAAATCCTGGAATGAAGTACAGGAAGAGTTTGGATTAATAAGGGAAATGGAGTGGGGAATTTCTAAGAGTGAAAACAAAATGGAGAAAGATAAATAGGCAGTGCATAGAGGAACTTGAACAATCAGAAATATTTATTTCTTATTTGTTTACCAGGAAAATCCGACTTGGAATGAGTCAATTTTCAGAAGAGGCATCATCAGTGCAAATTCTGAGTCCTATCCATCTCTGCCTGACATGGATGGGAACCAGAACTCCTCTGGAGGAAACTCAATAAGGGAGGACATGCAGACTTAGTAGATGTACTCCAGCCAAGAACTGAATGACAGAATTCCTTTCCAGTGCCATAGCTACTGCTGCATGAGTGGCAAGACAGATCATATCGGTTATTCATCAGTGGACTATACGTAATAATCATGATTCTGACTACCCACATAATTGACATCATTGACAGCACTAGACATGGTAACAGAGAATATCCAGAAATATCTTGGACAAAGCCTTACAGAAGTAGAGGAAGCAAAGAGCTGTCTACAATGGAGATGGATGGTCACTAGTGCCACTTTATTTTATGCATCTGTAAAGCTTATGGGTAGATGTGGCTATCCATGACTGCTTCTTCAGCAAATCCCTGTCAATATGTGAAGCACTGGAAACAACAGCTGTGGTCTTCCACTGATGTTAAAATCCCATCAGAGGTATTCTATAATAGTAGAGCAGCTGTTATGCTTTAGAAGTGCATGACACCTAAATATGTTCATCTACAAAATAATCTTTACCTGAATGTCAGGCATGATTGTGTCCTAAGCACAATTCATCACATCACAAAAATAACACTATGTGACTGCAAATTAACAAGCATGCAATTTAACAAGCATAATGAGCATTAGGGACAACATTGGCAGACATACTTACACTGTAATCATATATATATAGATATGTATATATATATATATATATATATATATATGTGTGTGTGTGTGTGTGTGTGTGTGTGTGTGTGTGTGTGTGTGTGTAAGGTACACTTTAACATTGCTATAACATACTTTAACATGTTTGCATTCCACTATAGTCAGTATACTTGCAATATATCCCTTCAGAAACCTTAAGCCAAATCATGTAGATACACTAAAAAACTAAACCACACTTATAGGAATTTCAGTAAACAACACACAAAAAGCTACCCTTTTACAAAGAAGTAGGTGTTAAAAGCACTACATACTGTCTGTAAGTATTATTTGCAGAAAAATGTATTTCAGGCAAGCAGGATTCAAACACAAGTCTGTCTTCCATAGCACAGCGATAATATGTGGTTCTCATTGTATCTCTATTGTGCTGATACCACATCTGGGCATGATGATAATGTGAATTAGAGCTCATCCCATTATTGTTTCTGAAATGGTTAATTTGTGATATGATTAAACCTGGTAAACATCATTTTGAGTTCCACATGATGAAGTGTACTCACCTGCAGTTATCAGATCATAATTTTAACTGTTGAAAAAGACTATTAAAACAGACTGGGCAGTGGTACTCTAGGTCACCTGTGCTGCTGAAATACCATGCATGGGAGAACTATGCCAACACAACTATGGACACCGGAGACACTACAAGTGTGACCTCCTTAGCCAGTGGGAGGCTGAAGTTTCAGCATGATCACCACCTCCATATAGCAGGTATAACCTTATTTACCTACCTTTACACCCTGCATACACTGCTTCTTTATTTTCTTTCTTTATCTCAAGTCTGTGCAGAGATTGAGAGGAACATGGAGAGGCATGGGGACAGACCAGAGTGTCTAAGATAGTTCTGGGGTAAGTATAGCTGCTGTTGTGAAAGATGTATCTGTTTGCATAGTGACAAGTAGCAACTAAAACAGTGGTAAATAATATTTATACAGCAGGACAACATGTGTCTGGGTTGGCATTCTGAACTAGAATTAGTATCAGTGGTAGCTGGTGACTTCAAATCAAAGTGGGGCTGCAGGCGACAGCTGAATGGGTGGGGCCAATGAGGAGGGGTGGGGCCAACTAGAAAGGGGGCAGAGCTATTCTCAAAACCACAAAAACTGGGACTTTAATTAAGTAGACTACCCTGGGTACCAAACTGTCATTATGAGAGTCCAATCAAGACAAAATGAAGTGGAGAAGAAAAAAATATTTCAATGCATTGGCTACATGACAGCTGACTTAATATCTAGATGGAAGCAAAAAGGGTGTGAGGCATGAAAAAAATAAATTACTTTTTAAATACATTACTGGAATGACAGTCAAAGTCAAGTATAAAAAAAACAAGCAGCGCTCAACTCAAATCACTTCTCCTTGCACTACAGTTCTAGTTATAATTTATATTCAGCTTTATAAAAGTACCAAGTAACATGCTGAAAGTAGCAGTCTCTGTGATACCTCCACTTGTAAAAATATTTCTTATCCAAAAAGACCTGTTGGTTGACAGCAACTATCTACTTGTTTCATGGGGAAAACATGATCAAAGTAAAAAATGAACAGCAAACAGGAATTATATATTAAAATCATCTTACTGTGGTTATACATTGTGTGACAGTTGGCATACAGAAATCTTGCTTGTCTTCCATAACCACAGAGAAAGTATAGTTCCAATCCTATAAACAAAATACTTTAAACACCTTAAGGATCACTTTATGATCTTCCATCAGTTGTTAGTTTCTTCCATCTAGCACTGCCCGCTCGCACCTCCTATCCACCCTACTATATGCCTCCCCTGTCCTCACTAACCTTAACAAATCTGACCTTAACAAACTCTCATCTAGTTACAATCACATTGCTAGATTCGTAACTGGCTTACCCTATAGAACACACCATTGTATTAACCTGAAAAAGCATGACTGGATTGAACTCCCAAATCTTCTCCAGCAGTACCAACTCATAGAAGTCTTTAAAATCCTTAAATATCCTGTAAACACCCCTGCTCTAAAAAACATAATAACCCCTTATACCAACTTAAGTTCACTTCACTCATCAAACAAACTCCTAGTCCAAACAAGCAAATTCTATAACCTAGGCGGAGACACATTGTATGCTAATACCACTGGCAAGGTTTGGAACTCCCTTCCCAATAACCTCACACTTATAACTTCACTAGTTCAATTCAAAAAAGAGCTAAAATTCCACTATAAATCACACTGGCTTTGTCCTTGCACAAACCCAGACTAACTCCTAAAATAAATTTACCCACTCCAAACCACAACAGTCCTATGAGTAATTCAACCTAAAAAGATCAATCTAGAATACAAAATGTTAGATAAAGACTAGGCCATTTCTTGTCCTACTGACTCCACTAGTTGCTAATTATCTTGAATATAACGAACTGTAACAGATTGCATTTGCTATTGTAAAATTGTTTTTCTTTGAAACTATGTAAACTGTCTATATGTCTTTTCCTAAACTCTATTTATTGTAACTATCTGTCATTGTTAACCCTGTTGGAGCTTTCCTCCCCGGGCCTCCGCTGAAAATGGACTTATATCCAGTCGGACTATCCCGGTCAACAAATGTAAAATAAAATAAATAAATAAATAAATACATACATAAATAAATATTCCTGAGGCATATTGTGCAGAGACATATCATTTGGCATTCTTAAGACTATTTCCTCATTTGTAATGAATGAACAAAACACTCTTTTAACCAAATTATTCAGATCTTGCAGATCAATCCAAAATCAAATTTTGTTTTTCTTAAAAACAGTAACCGTAAGTATTTACCACTTTCTTGGTTATAACTCTTTCTTAATGGCAATCTTTCTACTTGCTTTTACTTCAGAGCTACTTGTGGTTTTCTTGAAGTATGAAATAGCAATTATTTGATAAATTTATGTGATATTTTTGTGGCAGTTTGCCTGTGCCTACAAAAAAAATCAACATTGCCTGAATTTTATAATTGCAGTGGTTCTGTCTGCAGTTGCTCTGCCATATCTAAGATGACTCCATGAATGTGTATCTTATTTTATTCTAGATATTTGCAGTCCTTGCTTCTCCACTGTGAATTCACTTTACCAATGTTTTACTGTCACAAACCAAACAATCCAAATATGAAGAGAATTTACTTCAAAGAGCTACAATTGAAAAAATTCACTTTTCATGTTTATACTCATATAGTCTGACCTAATGTTGCCATCCCATGGCCAGAATTAGCAACGTGCATACGTCTATTTTTTTCCTCCACAGTATAACGGTATTTTCAAACTAAATATTATACTCTATATTGAGTTTAATTTAAATTTAACATTCTTCTCTAATTCTCCTAGAGTTTCCTCTTAATTGTTAGAATATTTTGTCTCAGTGAAAATCAGACTGCCACAAATGCAGGTAAGACATTCATCCTGAGTGGAATCCTTCCTTCATGTCATATAATACCTAAATACAAAGAAAACATAAATTAGTCAATAATGGGTTGAATACCTGGTGTCACTCCAGGAGGAAATCAATATTTGTCAGCATGGGGCAAGATGCTGGACAATCTAGCTTTCTTTTCTAAAGATGGTGCGTGTGTGTGTGTGTGTGTGTGTGTTTGTGTGTGTGTGTGTGTGTGTGTGTGTGTGTGTGTGTGTGTGTGTGTGTGTGTGTGTCAATCATTCCTAGGCTTCCACATACTGGCTAAAGTCTTTAAGCCTTTGCTGCCTTTTGTGCCTTTTTAGTCAGAGTCCAGTTTATGGACATTCCAACATAGCTAATATATTAGTCCCAAAACTGGATTAAATTAAGATGGCGCTCCTCAGTGTTAGAAGTCTAAAGAATAAACTGCCTAATCTCGAGGCACACTTGCATTTAGAAAACATCCATGTCTATCCAATTGCTGAGACTTGTTTTAAATATAATGATGCTACTTCCACCATACCTGGTTTTTTTTTGTTTGTTTTGTTTTTCTTTTTTGCACTTTTCATATGTTCAAACACAATGGCAACTGTGGTGGAGTCACTATATTCCTCAAGGAAAATATTACTTTCAAGCAGATCTCAACGGACCACATTTTGCTGAAAATATTTCAAGCCTCCATAATCTAAAGCAATGCTGGTGATTCCCTGCTGGGTGAAGACAGTAAACCTGTAATTTTTGTCTGCCACTAATGGAGCTCCTTTCTCTTTTACTCCTCCATTTTTTTCATTTTTAAGAAATCTGCTTGGTCTGGTGTTTTTGTTCTGTGTGAGAGCTAGTCACTTACATTATATAGGCTGCACATTTTACATGTGTATTTTATATACTGCGGTGGTGGTGCTGCGGTAGCATTGTCACCTCACAGTTAGACATTGTCCCATTTGATTCTCAGTTAGAGCATCTTCTGTGTGGCAACATGCATGAATTGGCGTTCCTTCGTTGAAGGTTGTGCATCAGGCCTGGCAAGTCTCCACGTAAAAATCTACTGCCAATCATTAGCGGACCCGGGCTAGTTGTTAACCGGGAAAAGCTGAAAGTCACAACAACAACAACAACATTTCACATGTGTATTTTCATGGGTAATTGTCTATTGAGAGATACATAAATACAAAATACATTTCTGTCTTTTGCTAAAAAGATTTCAAGCCTTCGTAAACTAAAGCACTGCTGCTGGCTTCCTGCTAGTTTTTCCCACCCACCCTCCACTTTGTTGATGTGCTGTTTAAACCTGGTGATTTTAATTTGCCCACTCTTACTATAAATTAATCTTAATAAGCTCCTCACTTTCTACATTGCTGTTGATAATATTGAATTATTTATTTGCCTTTCATTATATTTGTATTGAAAAATTACATTTTGCATATCATTGTTCTATTGATTTACTTAATCTGAATTCATTTTCTAGCTAGCTGTTGGATGAAGTAGTGTATTCTTATACTCTACCAAGCAGTTGTTTTTACATCAAGAGGTCAGTGTTTTTTCCATCTAGTACACTGAGAGGTAGCCTGGTCTGTTTAGGTTGAGAAAACACTTGCGATTTCAGCATTAAAAAATAAGTATATTTTGTGTCTGTATTGCACTTTTTAAATTGCATTGCAATTGATTAATGCATTTTTTTTCTTGTCATGACTGCACATTTCCTGCACTTGTTTTCAACCGTATTTTCAGCCTAGATTGCATAGATTAGATTCAGACCTGCTGAATCTATTCTGTTTTTGTTACACTAGTGCACTAAAGCAGCCATCTTATATTAAGAAAGGCTCCCCTGCACCCTTGTGGCAAAATAGTGTGGATCCAGCCTTGTCTGAATTGTGGATTGCTGCAGCAAGATTCATTGTATACTTTCCTATTGGTAGATTAGCTTAAAACTGATGAATTCTGGCTGTATTTAAGCCTAGCATTTGCTTGTCATTATGCATCATGCAATGGGTTTAGCAGCACCATGTATAGATACCAATGCCTTCAAACACAGTTTTCCCTAGATAACTTTCAATGGAACCCTCACAAGCTTCTCTGTTGCACTGAAGGCAACATAGTTGCACACTGAGCAGCATTGCCACACATATCATTTACAACCTCAATTTCACAACCCTTGATTGTCCTAGCACAAAAACTGGTCAATCTAGCCCACTCTTTACCCTAATAACTTGATAGTTCTTGTGCAAAAAACTGTTCAGTCTAGTCCACTCCTTTCCATAATAGCTCATATGGTATAAACCTGCTATAATGGACAGACAGTTTCCCATTATTTCTCTGATCAGCCTGATTGATATGGGAATACTGAGGCAATGTAGTTATTGCCTCATGTATACTGCCAACCATTTAGTTGTACAACAGACAAATATTCTATGTGAGAGATGTAAGTACATGGTGAGACTGGAATCACTTCTGTCATATAGCAACAAACCGGATACTAAACAACTTGTCAGTACACAAACATCACCTGTCACACAACCTAAAGACATGACACATAGACCCATGTGACATCCCCTCTCTGTGCCAGTAATCAAAGAGCCTGAATCCTCACCACTGACACTGGAAAGGGACATTCACTTGGAACAGAAATAGATGCACACAGTATTTCCGGATGCAGCTGTCTGCATCAAGTACAATTTGCCTTAAGAGCAAACATGGGACACACTCAAAGCGAGGTCTGGGTTTCCCTATCTCTCTCCAGATCACCAGTAAGACTCCCCCACTGGCAAAGCAGTAGAGTGGAGTGCTCAGCTGAGTGTTCAAGCCAAGTTCTCCAGCACCCTTTCTGTGAAACCAGTGCTATGTGTTCCTGCTCCAAGCAGCTGACACACACACACACACACACACACACACACACACACACACACACAAACACACATACACGCACACACGCACACGCGCGTGTGCACACACACACACACACACACACACACACACACACACACACACACACACGCACACACACACACATAATGTTGCTCAGATCAGTTGCAGCTTCTGGAAGTCATAAAGCAATTTTAAACCTCTACCTTCCAGAGTAGCAATTAGTTCATCCCAAAGACAATGCAGGAAGCATCCTAGTGCAGACTTTTTGTCTCTGGCTGCACTGAGAATTGTAAGATACAATCTTTATGGTCTAAACCAGGTAATTTAATTTCAAACTATTTTCAAAGTTAGGTGGGTTGAGATTAACATCTTCTCTTCCAGTATGCTCTGTTACAACATATACACTTAAACAGTTACAATAATATATGTATATTTCTTCCTCTGTCCAACAGGACACACTGTTGATACATTTATAACACAAGCAGCTTTACAAACACATTTTCAACACAAACACCTGTACAGATCAGTTTGATATACAAATGACATATAATTGTTTACAGAATTCTAGCTAGTTGTGCTGGCATATGTTGCACATCCACTGCCCTACTTCTCCTGGCATAGATGCAATACCTCACATTGTCATATCTCTCCCCCCTTTGAAAGCTGAAGCTAGTTTTTCAAGTCCCCCTTGAGAAACATCACTTGAGAAGAATGGGCCTGTCTGGGAATACATTAACCCATACCCTTTCTTGAGAGCCCATCTGCACTGGCATTGCTGACCCCATTATGGAGCCTCACTGTCATATAATGTGCCTGCAACCTTAGGCTCCACCTTAATAACTTGGCATTTTGCTGGCTTGCTTGATGTAGAAATGGTAAGTGATTGTGGTCTGTAACTACAGTGAATTTCCTTCCATAAAGATAGGGTTGAAGTTTCTGCAGTACCCATACTATGGCTAAACATTCTTTTTCTACACCTGCATAACATTTCTCCCTAGGTTGGAGTCTATGGCTAGGATTTACCACTTGGTGCTTTTCCCCCTCTGGTGTAAAGCATCCACCAACACAACAAATTATTTCCTGTATTCTGGACTGGCTAACACAGGGGGTCCTCACAAAACCCCTTTATGCTCTTAGAATGCCTGCTCACAGGCTGGGGTACACACCACCTTGTCTGGCCTGTTTTTCCTCATCAGATCTGAGAGAGGAGCAGCTATTGTACTATAACTGGGAACAAATTTTCTGTAGTACCCTGCTGTCCCTAATAATGCCCTCACTTGCTTTTTGGTAATGAGAGCAGGCCACATATGAATAGTTTCCACTTTGGCAGTTTCTGGCCTGATCTTACCATTCCCCACTCTATATCCCAGGTATGAGACCTCTGCCATATCCACCTGACACTTACTAGGCTTAAGGGTCAACCATGCCCTTTGGAGTCTGTCCAGGGCCTCCCTGACATGCTGAATGTGGTCATGCCAGGAATGGCTGTAGATGGCAATGTCATCCAGGTAAGCAATGGCATAATCTCTTGCTCCTGCTCATGCTATGATATGATTACCAGCCTCTGGAAAGTCACTGGGGCATTTCTCATCCCAAAGGGCATATTTGTGAACTCATAAAGTCCAAAAGGAGTCACAAAGGGTGACCTCTCTATAGGGGTGGGAGTCAAGGGCACCTGCCAGTAGCTCTTAGTCAGATCAATAGTGGTCAGATACTTAGCCCCATACAGCTGGTCTAAGGATTCATTTGTCCTAGGCATGGAGTAAGCATCTGACTCTGTTTGACTATTTAGCTTTCTGTAGTCCACACAGAACCTGGTACTGCCATCTCTCTTTGGTACCAGCACCACTGGGGAGGCCCAGAGACTGCTTCTCCTGGATTACACCCAACATTTCCTGTATCATCTCCCTCGGAGTCTGTATGACCAGCCTAGGCACCCTGTAAGGGGCCTGCTTGATAGGCCTTTGTGGTTCTGTATCCACAAGGTACTGCACCGGCTGGGTGCACCCAGGTTTAACAGTGAATATGCCCCCAAACTCCTGTAACACTGCTTGGATTTCTTGACTCTGGGTAGGGGATAACTGCTGAGACATTGCTACCCCTTCCATTGAGGTGTCAGTCTGAGTCTCACTGAGGAGATCAGTCACCTAATCCCCCTCAGACTCCTTCTACCATCCACTGCAAATACTCAGCACAAGGGCCTACCTATCATGGTAACACTTCATCATGTCAACATGGTACAGTTTGTGCCCCTGCCTCCTGCCTAGCAGTTCTACCATATAGTTAACACCAATGACCTTCCTCACCACTTTGAATGTCGTCTCTCCCAAGCTGCCTGCAGCTTATTGTGTCTGACAGGAATGAGAACTATAACCTACTGCACCACAGCATATTCTCTGACTTGAGACTTCCTGTCATACCAGACCTTTTTCTGCTGTTGGGCTCCTGCCAGGTTCTTCTGGGCCAAGACCATAAGCTCCCTAAGCCTTGTCCTGAGGTTTAAGACATATGCCACAACAGACTCCTTGTCGGATTCACACTCACCCTCTCTCTGTCTCATCATGAACCAAATCTAAAGCCCTCTCTACCCTATGCCCATACAGCAACTCAAAGGGTAGAAAACCTGTGGATCTCTGGGATATTGCTCGTTATACAAACAGCCGATAGGGCAAATATTTGTCACACTCTTTCTTAAACTGGTCTGCAAATACCCATAGCATGGTCTATAGAGTAGAGTTTATCCTCTCCACAGGACCATTAGTCTGGAGATGATAGGAGTGATCTTTATGTGCTTCACCCCACAGTGATTCCAAAGACAAGCCAGCAAGTCTGACGTGACATTGACACCTCTGTCAGTCAGTATTTCTCTCGGGAAACCTACTCTGCTGAAAATTTGCAACAAAGCATTTGCCACCTTCTCTGCCTCAGTGGAGGACAAAGCCACTACTTCTTGGTATCCATTAGCATAATATACTATCACCAGGCTATACATCTTCCATGTGAAACCTGGGGTACTCATTGCCCCCACATTATCCATTGTTATCCCGTGAAATGGCTCCTCAATCACAGGCAAAGGCATCAAAGGATTCTTGACCTTGTCACCTGCATTGCCTACTTTCTGGCACTGCTCACAGGTCCTGCAGCATCCTGTTACATCCCTTGCAATCCCAGGCCAATAAATGTTATGTGTAATGCATCGCTTGGAATGTCTTATGCCCATATGACCTGCAAAAAGAATGTCATGTGCTATGGCTAGAAGTGCCAGAGGTTAGGCTCTAAGCACTACCAACTGCTGTATTATCTCACCTTCTAGACCTCCCTCAGAGGTCCACTCCTTCAGGGTGGGGTCCACTCTATATACAGTAACTCTTTGTTCCAGTATACAGACTCCCCTTTTCCTTGAGGATCAGGTGCCTCAATAGCTACCTCCCTGAAACCTTGTAATTTAGGTTCTGAGAGCTGAGCCTGTCTAAACTTTACATTTGTAACTAATCCCAGCTCCCTTTCCACAGGAAGTCTGGTATCCTCTGACAGTAGTGCCTCACTGTCAACCTGGGTACTACTGCTCCCCTCTGCCCTTGCAATCACTCCCTCCAAGGGAACACCAGTGTCTACCAGCAACTGTGGCTCATCTTCAGGCTGAATGCTACAGGAGAGCTTCCTCCTTGAAAAAGCCACTTCACCAGCCCTGGTTTCAAGTGTGGGGTCTGTCTGGGTGTCCCCCAGACTAACTGCCCCACATGCCTGTCTGTAAGCCTGACTGCATGTAACTGCATGCACACAAGGTACTGTAATATTGAAATCATTCTGTATCTGCACATCTGCAAGGATATTCTCAATCACACCTACTTGCTTGCTTACTTTTCCATCTTCCCAGTAAAGGTGAAGCCTGGCCAAAGGCATTTGGAATAGGGTCCCTCCTAAAGTTCTGACTGTAGTGGACTACTCAAGCAAGTACTGCTCTTGTTTAACCACTGCAGGCTTCAGAATGGTTATGCCAGAGGCTGTGTCATTCTTAGCAGTGGCCTGTTTTCCATCCAAGAAGATCGGATATAAACACTGATGATAGTTTGTCACCCCTGTTGTCTCCAGATAGCTTACCACTGGCATACTGTTATTCCCACTTGCTGGCTCCCCCACCTTTTGTTCCCCATCTTACTTTCCTGGCCATGTACCTCAACTAGTGGCTTCCCCTGTTACTGGTGGACTCTGTTGGGGTGGTTTAGGCTGCCTACCATGTGCTCCTTTATATCCATGTGCAGCACTGGGTATCCCTTTCCTGTGCAGTGATTCCCTGATTGCTAAGTAAAACTCTCCTTTATTCCCCATCTCGTCTGCAGAGTTACACTCTCAGTCCGGCAACCATATTCTCATGTCCTCAGGAAAAGTGCTAAGGGCTGTTCCCTCATCAAAAGTTCAGCCAGCCCTTCAAAAGTAGTGACCTGACACCCACTCACCCCCCTTCGAAAATAAGTGCTTAACTCAGCAATATAATCACACACACTTCCATCTGCCTTGCATCTATGTTCACAAAACTTTTTTTCGGTAAGCTTCAGGTGTTATTATAAAAAATTGCAGTAAACATTCTTTTACTTTATCATAGTTTAAACAATCAATATCAGATAATTTAGAAACGGCAGTTACCGCTTTACCATTGAGTAAGGGGGTCAGGAACTGTACGAGGAGCCCTTGGTCAACATTATACTGTTTACATACCATTTACATACCCTTTCAAATATATGAATAAAACTATCAAAAGTATCCCCCTCTGTGAATGTGGAAGCCATTTACTGACCTTTATTGTTTCTGGGGTTCAGTTATTCCCTTCCCCATTACCTCCATGACCCTGGTGAAGAGTCAGCATCTCCCACTCTTGGTGATGCCGTTTTCCTTTTCTTTAGCCTCTGAATGTCACGGTCTCTCATTTTCTTTGATCTCCAAACACCCCAGTCTCTCTGCTGATTCTAACTCCAAATGTTTAGCCTCCCAAGTCTCTTAACGTTAGACGTATTTTTAAGTCCTCTGAGGAAAAGGTGAACTGTCCTCTTTCTGAGGGCTGCAAATTCCCATCAACAGTCTGGTTATCCACCTGGTTGCTGATCTGATCTGCAATTAAGACTGAAATCCTTTCCTCTTTAGTTAGGTTGGCCTGCAGCATTCCTTTGGCTTCGCACACCTTGGTAATTGGTTCTTTGTCAGCTTGCCATAATCCTCTGCTGACATATTTGGCTGCTTTCCCGGATTAAACTAAACTAACAAAAAATAAATAAAACTGTTGTGAAATGAATCTTTGAATGTTTGCCTTGTGGCTGCTGAGAATACATACCTCCAGTGATTGCCTACAGGCTACAGAAGTTCAATTAATATCCACACCACGGCTAACCAATACATGATGTCCCTGTCCAGTGTCAGTGGTGAGGATTCAGGCTCCTTGATTACTGGCCCAAAGAGGGGATGTCACAACCCACATATGCAGAGGTACTCATTAGAAGTCTACCAAAAGTTTAGAGACCTCCCAAACATAAAAAAGTGCATTCACTGTTACACAAATAGAAACCACCACACATAATAACAGATGCAAATGTGTCTCAACAAATAACCCCTTAAGGAAAAACACCTCTAAACCAAATGTCCTGGTCAAACCTGACTCCATAGTGAGACACACAGGCGTTTCCTCACCAGGATGGACAAGGAAAAGGTCACAGTCTGCTGCCTGTCAGGAGCAAGTATCTGTCAAACCATGCATGCACTTAAGTCACTCAACAACAAGAACCGTTATGACTCGGTCATAGTTCATGTTAGAGTGAATGACTTGAGATGTACCTCTCTGGACTATATGAAGAGAGACATGACTGAACTCTCATACTATGTGTCCCAGGCTGTTATGACCCCAGCCATAAGTAGCATTCTAACTTTTCCCATGATGATGCCACAGTATAAACAAAAAAATAATCAGCTTCAACAATTGGCTTAGCTTCTGGTGTCAGTCCAGGGGGATCCAGTATCTGTCAACCTGGAATGACATAGTCAACAGGCCACTCTGCTTTGCTAGAGGTGATCTGCACCTGTCTCCTCTAGACTTTTGGGTACTGCCAAAGGTTCTTGCCTCCCCTCTAGCACCTTTTTAGGCAATGTCCAAACAGCAAAATTTCTAATGTAACAAAATCTACCCAAGGCAAACTCAAGGTTCTGCTGCTTAATGCTAGAATTCTAAATATGAAGCTGCACTCCCTGGAAACACTCCTCACCTTGGAAGATGCTGATGTTACTGAGTCATGGTTCAAGGCTGTGGAGAGCACCCTGGCCGTGCAAAGCTACAATGCTTTCTGCACATTCAGACCTCAAAATGAGCATGAAAGAACCAAAGGGGGAGGGCTATATATCTTCATTAATGCCAAGTACACCTCAAGACTGTTCAAACAGTATGACTCTTTGAAATTACTCCATGTCCTATTAACTCTAGGAAAAATACCCCAGCACATCATTGCTAGCCCCCACCATGAACCAAAAAAGCACACACTCTACCTGAACTCACTCTCCATACAGCTCAAGACCTTAGTTATGGCTGATTTTAGCTATCCTTCCATCAACTGGATGACATATATGAGTGCAAACACACTCTTGCAGAGGTTCCTGGACTTTGTTAATTCAAATGCAAACCTCCACAAGGGGCTGAAATGTCCTAGACATAGTACTTATCAACATGAAGAGTCACTGCACTCCTCCCTGTGTGATGCCTTCCGTAGTAAGGTTGAACCATACAAAAGTGTCTTATTTGAAGTAAATATTTGATTTGAGTCTGCCCCCCTGGAAAAAAAACAACTAAAGAACTTTTCCAAAGCTAACTTCAGACTACTAAGCAATAATATAAAAAGTTTTATACCCCACGCACTCACAGACAACAATGACTCCTATGTAGAGATGTACTCAGATGCCTGTTCAAACACTTAAGTAGCCATATAGAATTGGCCGTACCTTATAAGATCAAAACAAGGTCCTCCTGAAAAAAACAAGCCACCCTGGTGGACCTCAAGTATAAACAGGTTATACCACAAAAGGAAGAAACTGATGTCTAAAAATAAGAGGGAACTGACCTAGTAGAAGAAGAATTCTCTCCTCAGCTTGAATAAGCAAATCAGAGATCTTGTTAAAAAGTATGAAGCTAAAATAGTGTCCCTTGCTAAGGAAAATCATAAGGCATTATTTAAGTATGTCCGAAACCTAAAAGTGAACGCCCAGCTTTGTGCAGAACTGGTAACAGATGGTACCACTCATACTGCACCAGAGGAAATTGCCAACCTGCTAGATGACAGATTTGGTGCAAACTTCAGCCCCGTGGCCCCACCAGCCATAACTCAAAGCATACCTGACACCAGTCCTCTGCCTGGTATCTGTAGAGATCAAGTTTTATCTGCAGTCTACATGGCAAAAAACACAGCCTCAATGTTACCAGATAACATCCTAAGATGCTTATTAAGCAATCTAAACCAGGACCTAGCAAATCCACTTAATGCTCTTTTTAATGACAGCCTGAGAACTGGACTTGTTCCAGTGGAGTCCAAACATCAACAGTAATCCCCTTGCACAAAGGAGGCCATCAACAGACCCTAGGAACTATAGACCCATAAGTCTAACTAGTCTCATCTGCAAGGCCATGGAAAGAAACATCATGGACTGTATCAACAAGGACAGAGGAAAGCGTCATACTCTAGACCCAGCCCAGTTTAGCTTTGTTAAGGGTAGATCATGCTTATCAAACCTGGTGGACTTGTTTGAGAAAGTTACCAAAGCCCTGGATGAAGGTAAGACAGTGCGTGTTACCTATCTTGACATGGACAAGGCTTTTGACACAATTGTCTACTCAGGTAACATTGAAAAACTCTCTCAGTTATGGATTAATCCTTCTGTCACTAGATGGGTAGTCAACTGGTAAACTGACAGAAGACATGCTGTCAAAGCTGGTGACTACACCTCTACTAGTAGACCCGTCACCAGTGGTGTACCACAAGGTTCTGTGCTGAGTCCTTTACTGTTCAGAATCTACTTCTCAGATGTCCAAGCTAAATTAGACAGCCTTTGGCTTACCATGTTTGCTGATGACTACAAATTGGGTGCTATCATTGAATCATTGATTCCCACAATGATGTTAACATTTTACACGAAGCACTAACACAGACAAATGACTGGTGCCAAAGCTACGGTCTAAACTAAATGCAGACAAGTGCATTATTATTCCCTTTGTCAAAGTAGAATTACCTGCTAACTACAGTATTGATAACACCCCAAATCCAGTGGTGTGAGACCTAGGATCACAGGTAGATAGCTATCTGAACTTTAACCACCAAGTTTCCTCTGTGGTAAGGAAGGCATTTTACATTGTGTCCCTCATAAGTTAGGGCATCTCATCCAGATCTAAGGATGTCATAACCCCACTGTACTCGACCCTCATCAGACCACTAATAGAGTACAATGCTAATGCTCTCTTTTGCATATACCTCAACAGACATCTGCAGAAGCTGGAGAGACCAGAGAGGTTCCTCAGCAAGAAAATACAGGGTCTCCAAACTATGATGTACATGGATTGAATAAAAGCTCTTTCACTTTACTCTGTATACTATGGGCTGCTGGGAGGAGACCTGTGCCTGGTCTACAGGGCATTATCTAACCCTGCCCTGATGGATATGTTTCACATGCACAAATCTAATAGCACAAGAGTCACTTGCTCTAGGATCTTAACCTAGCCTGTGACATTAACAAAACGTGCTGGAGAGGTAAATATGTCTCTCAGAGACTGCCCCTTCTCCGTAACAAACTTCCAATTTATGTGAAACAGAGCTCTTCACTGACCCTATTCAAGTACAACCTGGACAAATGGATAGGAGACAGCAAATTCACCCCAGGGGTGGCACCCATGTCTCTCATGGACAGGGGAAGTCAGTGTTGATCATATACTAGCTCTGCAAAGTACATTCACTTCATAAAGACAGATAGGGCAACTTGAGATTAACATGGGTAGGCTTGTAAGGGCACTAGGGCTGCTATCCTAGTAACCTCTTACGAACCTGCTACATACTGGCATATAGTTGGAATGGGCATGCTGGGCATCAGCTAGTGGGCAATATTCTCCACATTATTACTGAATGCTGGTTATACTTGTTGTAGCTGGTAAATAATCCAGTGCAACTCAATGTTTATTCTGCAATACCTGCTTATTAAACAAAATCAATAGCTTTTGCCTTCATCATCACAGCCATAATTATGCACAGGTGAACTGTGGATAACTATGAGCTTTTTAAGAAGAAAAAACTTTCTTATGAGTTTGGAAACCACTACCGATAAAAGCACATTCATTCAATAATACTCACTAAAGTTATTTCACTTTTGTTACATGATACAGTTACTGCATTGTACAGAACAGTAAATTAGCCCCCTAGTCACACATTTCCCTTCTCATTGTTACTTGACAATTAACAGCTTTCTTTCTGATTTTCATTTCTATACAACCAGTCAAAATGATTATTTGGGAAAAATTCCAACTAGTGCGTACTATACACTATGGTATAGATGTAGCACTTACAAGTTGTTGCACAGAAAAACAAAAAACATGCTGATAGCACAGGTCATGAGCAACAAAATCATGTACGTTTTAACAAAAGCTATTCATTCAGTCATTCTTTCATAAAAAAGTGAATAAACTAATGAATGAAGTGCAAGTTATTTCCATTATTTGGGTTTTAGTGGCATTTTATATGAATGTCTTGGCTGGCATGACTGGAAGCCAAATTAAAAAGAAAATGGAAAGAAATATGAAGACACAGATCATGGCAGCAAATTGTGTCATTTTGGAAAGTAAATCATTCATTCACTTATTTATTCATTCATTATTTACCAGCTTTTCATTTTTGTTGATTTTTAAAAATGCATTGTTTAGAAAATATTGTATTTGTGGAGTGCCTTTATTGATTTGTGAATTTAGTCATATGATCAGAGTCAGACATCGGAGACGTGCACAGTCAGTAAAGTGACTTCTATTGGTTGGCACAACTGAGTGTATGAAGGTGGTAACGGGATTCATGTATGACAAACCATGCTGAGTGGTATGTAACCTGCTGCATGGTTTGTGTATTGCAGACCTTATGGGAGGAAGGAGTTGAACTGATATCTGGAGACTCTGTGTACAGCAAGTGACAAAACAGATAAAGCTTTTCAGTCTTAGAAACTTTAATAAGAGTACCACTAGAAATAATTGATATCTCTTTTACTGGAAGTCAATTAGTCTTGTGTAGTTTAAGACAGTATTGTACTCTTTTAGAGAAAAGGGGAATATATCTGAAAATACAGCTATTAACTTTGCAGGGTAGAAGGTTTTTCTATGAGGAAATGAAAACAAATAGTTTCATAGGTTCATAGGAGGTTACTAGGCTACTGGCCCTAGGGCCTTTATAGGCCTAGCCATGTTATACCCTTGTTTCCTTATTAACCAAGTTGCATGGTCTATATTTGCAGCACAAGACTATGATCAGTGCCGACTGCCCCTATCCAAGAGGGACATAGGTAGCATCACTGGGGTAAATCTACGGTATCCTACCCAGTTGCCTAAGTTACGCTTAAATAGGTTTTATGTGAATTGAGAGTTTGTTCCATTGGAGTGGCAATCTCTTGAAGACGTATCTGTCTCTCCAGCATGCCCTGTTAATGTGGCAGGCTAGGTTAAGATCCCTAGAGTGAGTGAATCTTGTCCCATTTGACTTGCAGATGTGTAGCATTTCCATTAGAGCAGGGTCCTAGACTGCTCATTAGGCCAGGCACAGGTTGCTTCTTAGTAGCCTATAAGATTCTGAGTGCAGTGACAGAGCCTTCAGTCTGTCCATGTAGGTCATGTGTTGAAGGACCTAAATTTTCTTGGTGAGAAACTTCTGAGGTCTCTCCAGCTGCTGCAGCTGTCTGGTGAATACATACAGAAGGGAACATTGTACTCCATTAGTGGTCTGATGAGGGATGTGTACAGGGGAGTTATAACATCGTTAGCTCTGGATACAATGTCCTTACTTATGAGATGTGCAACATAGAAGGCCTTCCTTACCATTGGGACATATGGTGATCAAAGTTAAGGCTGCTGTCAACCTGTGTTTCCAAATCTCTCACCACAGGGTTTGATCTAAGGGGGATACTGTTATTATTGTAATTTGCAGAGACATTTCCTGTGCAGAAAGGGAAGACAATACATTTTTTTGCATTTAGTTTAAGCTTTGTCACCAGTCATTTGTCTGTGTAAACCTTTTTTGTATTATGTCAACATCACTGGGGAACTCAGTGATTGCACCCAGTTTGCAGTCATCAGCCAACTTGGTAAGCCACAGACCATCAATTTTCACTTGAACTTCTGAGAAATAGATTCCAAACAGTAAGGGGCCCATCACAAATCCTTGAGGTACACCACTGGTAATTGGACTGCTGACAGAGATGGAATCCCCAACTTTGACTGCATGCATTCTGTTGGTGAGCCAGTTGGTTATCTATCTAGTGACATATGGGTTAATTCCCAGCTGGGTCAGTTTCTCAATGATACCTGAGTGGGGGATTGTGTCAAAAGCCTTGGCTAAGTCAAGACAGTCTGTGTGTTTTTTTGTTTTTTTTGCCTTCATACAGGGCTTTGTTGATATTCTTGAAGAAGTCCACCATATTTAATAACCATGATCTACCCTTAATGAAGCCAAATCAGGTCAAATCAAGAGTCTGAAGGTTACCTATGTCCTTGTTGATAAGGTCCATGATGATTCTCTCCATGGCCTTGCAGATAAGGCTGGTTAGGTTTATGGGTCTGTAGTTCCCAGGGTGGGTTGATGGACCCCCCTTTGTGTAAGGGAATTACTGTTGCTGTTTTCCTCCCTGCTGGGACAAAGCCAGTACTTAGACTGTGGCTAAAGAAAGTGCCAAGTGGTTCCACTAGGTCCTGCCTTAGATCATTTAGTAGGCAGCCTGGGATGAAATGGTGGACAATATTATATATGAGGTTGAAAAATGTATCTACCAAATGGACGTCAACTATCTTGTATTAGAAATTGTGAACTTTTGGTGGACCGAACAGTATTTTTTCCCACATTTTGCCTTTCACATTAATGTAGTATTGAAATTTAAGTGTTAATCAAGCCAGAGTCCTATAAGGGAAATTATATTATTAATGACGTCATTTTTGGTTCCAAAAATTCTACAACAAAGCCCTACAATGGAGATCACTTTCTTGTTAATTATTAAACTGATGCATTGTTACACAGATGCACTTCAGAAGCATGCTAGAGATATAAACACATATCTTATAAATCTTCTATTTCATTCTCCTTCTGGAAAGAGATCAAAAGTAAAATGTAAAGAATATGGCATGATTCTATAAATATCACCAGATAACCGATGGTTGATATGGAACGATTCTATAAATATCACCAGATAATCGATGGTTGATATGGATGATTCTATAAATATCACCAGATAACCGATGGTTGATATGGAATGATTCTATAAATATCACCAGATAACCGATGGTTGATATGGAATGATTCTATAAATATCACCAGATAATCGATGGTTGATATGGATGATTCTATAAATATCACCAGATAATCGATGGTTGATATGGAACGATTCTATAAATATCACCAGATAACCGATGGTTGATATGGATGATTCTATAAATATCACCAGATAACCGATGGTTGATATGGAACGATTCTATAAATATCACCAGATAACCGATGGTTGATATGGATGATTCTGTAAATATCACCAGATAACCGATGGTTGATATGGAACGATTCTATAAATATCACCAGATAATCGATGGTTGATATGGATGATTCTATAAATATTACCAGATAACCGATGGTTGATATGGATGATTCTGTAAATATCACCAGATAACCGATGGTTGATATGGAACAATTCTATAAATATCACCAGATAACCGATGGTTGATATGGATGATTCTGTAAATATCACCAGATAATCGATGGTTGATATGGAACGATTCTATAAATATCACCAGATAACCGATGGTTGATATGGATGATTCTATAAATATCACCAGATAACCGATGGTTGATATGGAACGAGTCTATAAATATCACCAGATAACCGATGGTTGATATGGATGATTCTGTAAATATCACCAGATAACCGATGGTTGATATGGAACGATTCTATAAATATCACCAGATAACCGATGGCTGATATGGATGATTCTGTAAATATCACCAGATAACCGATGGTTGATATGGAATGATTCTATAAATATCACCAGATAACCAATGGTTGATATGGATGATTCTATAAATATCACCAGATAATCAATGGTTGATATGGATGATTCTGTAAATATCATGAGATAACCGATGGTTGATATGGAACGATTCTATAAATATCACCAGATAACCGACGGTTGATATGGAACGATTCTATAAATATCACCAGATAATCGATGGTTGATATGGAACGATTCTATAAATATCACCAGATAATCGATGGTTGATATGGAACGATTCTATAAATATCACCAGATAATCGATGGTTGATATGGATGATTCTATAAATATCACCAGATAATCGATGGTTGATATGGATGATTCTGTAAATATCACCAGATAACCGATGGTTGATATGGAATGATTCTATAAATATTACCAGATAACCGATGGTTGATATGGATGATTCTGTAAATATCACCAGATAACCGATGGTTGATATGGATGATTCTGTAAATATCACCAGATACTTAATGATTGATATGGATGATTCTGTAAATATCACCAGATAACCGATGGATGATATGGAATGATTCTATAAATATCACCAGATAATCGATGGTTGATATGGATGATTCTATAAATATCACCAGATAACCGATGGTTGATATGGAACGATTCTATAAATATCACCAGATAACCGATAGTTGATATGGAACAATTCTATAAATATCACCAGATACTTAATGATTGATATGGATGATTCTGTAAATATCACCAGATAACCGATGGTTGATATGGAATGATTCTATAAATATCACCAGATAACCGATGGTTGATATGGAACGATTCTATAAATATCACCAGATACTTAATGATTGATATGGATGATTCTGTAAATATCACCAGATAACCAATGGTTGATATGGAATGATTCTATAAATATCACCAGATAACCGATGGTTGATATGGATAACTCTATAAATATCACCAGATAATCGATGGTTGATATGGATGATTCTATAACTATCACCAGATAATCGATGGTTGATATGGATGATTCTATAAATATCACCAGATAACCGATGGTTGATATGGAACGATTCTATAAATATCACCAGATAACCGATGGTTGATATGGAACGATTCTATAAATATCACCAGATAACCGATGGTTGATATTGATGATTCTGTAAATATCACCAGATAATCGATGGTTGATATGGATGATTCTGTAAATATCACCAGATAACCGATGGTTGATATGGATGATTCTGTAAATATCACCAGATATTTAATACTTTTAATACTTTTGCATGCACCCATTATCACCTGTAATATATAACCTACCAAAAGTGGCTCTGAATGCATAATGTGAATTAGAAAGAGAAACATAAGCCTCTAAGTACAACCTGGGATACAATTAATTTATTAAGTGCTTCATGCAAGCAATAATGCCCAACACGGTGTGTGTTATTGTGGAAATAACACCAGCCCAGGGGTGTTCTGAGGACTGAAACCACAGGTGAAGGGTTTCTATATGCCTTGAAGGGCATTATTTCTACAATAACACACACCCAGTTTGTAATTTTATAATAGCAATAATTAAAATATGTTCCTATTTTTGGGCCTTTGTTTCCCCCTTTGTTTTAGGCTTTATCCAGATTTCTTCAGCTGAAAGGTCCAGAGGTATGCACAACTTTTTACTGCTGCTGGCCATACCTCTCAACTGTCCAGATCTTTGCAGAATGTCCAGATTTTTGATTCATATTTTTGGTCTGTTCCTCATAAAATTTGTGATTTTCTGGCAAATCACTGGGATGACATGAGGACTGAAGTCACTAAGTAATGATGTACATTTCAGTTTCATGCTTCCACTTCCTTCAGAAAATGCAGGTTAACACAAACCCTGTTATTTCAACAACTCTCTATGTTTATAAAAGCAATATTTAAATCTGTCCATATTTTTGGACCTTTGTCCCCCAATTTTGTCAGGTTTTGTCCAGATGTCTAGCGCTAAGAGGTTGAGAAGTATGCCAGCAGGAAAGAATTCATGGGCAGTGACAGCACCAGCAGCATTGATCCAAACAGTGGTCCTCAGAAACTATCAAGCAAGAGAGGTCTGGGCCTCAGGCTTCTGCCAGAGAGAAACAATGACTCTCTGCCCCTGCACTCCCTCCCCTCCACCCCCACAAGACTAGGAAGAAGACTGTTTCTGTTCAAACAAAACTGGACTTATATCACTTCAGACAAGTGGGTTCTAGACATTACTTCAAATGGCTACAAAACTCCATTTCAATGAGCTTTTAAAATACTCGGACTTTCTTGGAATAAAAAATCAGAGGCCATTTTACAAATACAAAATGCGTGTTCTCAGGGATCATTGGAACCAGTACCAGATCTTCAAAAAGGCAAAAGTACTGCTCCAGGTTGTTTCTGGTTCCTAGAAAAGAAGGCTCGTTGCGGCCTATCCTGGACCTGTCTGACTGCAATCAATTTCTCCAGGTGTCAAAATTCAAAATGTTGACTCATCCAAAACTATTACCCATGATAGTCCCTCAGGCCTTCATGATTTCCCTGGATCTAAAGGATGCCTACCTGCATATCCCAATCCAAGAATCACACAGAAGCTTTCTTCACTTCAGAGTTGGTTCCAGTCACTATAAATTTTCAGCACTTCCCTTCAGCATGTCTACTGATCCAAAGGTTTTTACAAAGTGCTTAGCCCCTGCAATTGCCTTCTGCAGGACCAGAAGGGTCCAAATATACCCCTACCTGGATGACTGCCTGATACAGGCCACAGGTCTGCCAATGCTTCACAACAGGGATCTGGAGTTTACCAAAGATCTACTGACCTCCCTGAGCTTCACAATAAATCTGCAAAAATCTAGCACTGTTCCTTATTGAAGTGAGGAGTCCAGGAATCCCCCCAGAAAGACTCCTGCACTCCTCACTTCAAAAAACATTCCTTACCCCAGACAAGGCCTCTTTTCTGATCAACTACTTTCAGACAATCGAACAGAAATAATCCATAAAGCCAGAGAGTTTCTCAGGGCACTGGGATATATGCTCTTGTATCATCATAGTTCACCTGGCCAAGTTGCACATGAGGAAACTGCAGTGGTACCTGAAAAATGTATGGTGCCAGCACTCTCAGTCCCTTGAAACCAAGATACAGCTGTGCCCTTGTTTCAAAGAAGAGTTTGCTTGGTGGACACAGGCATGTGCCCCAAATCAGGGCCTTCCATTCAGATTCACTCCTCAAGGTCAGATTGTCACAACAGATGCCTCAGAGACAGCCTGGGGTGCTCACTTTCAAAGCTTCCAGTCACAAGGGGAGTGGGAGACCATTCAAGAGCATTAACTGGAAAGAGCTGATAGCACTGCAAAAAGGCCTGATAGCTTTCAAGGAAAAAATGAGAACCAGGGGCCTTGCTGCTCAAAACAGACAACACCACAGTAATTTGGTAAATAAACAGGCAAGAGGGCACTCACTCCTACCCTGTATGACACCTAATGATGCAAGTCTGAGAAATTGATCACTCTCTGGGGCTGCATCTCCTGGCTTAATACTTTCCGGGGGTGTATAATACTCTTGCAGATCATCCCAGCAGAAAATTGATGGATCCCCATGAATGGCATCTGTACCAGGACATTTTTCTCAGCACTACCCAGAGATGGGGAGCTCCACAGATAAACATTTTTGCTACCAAGAAAAGTGCTCAGCTGAAAAGTTACTGCTCTGGGATCAAACAGAGATCAACCTGGAGAGTGAATGCCTTCTCCTTCTCTTGGACCCATCTCTTCATTTATGCTTTCCCTCCCTTACCCCTACTACCCCAAGGGCTTATGAAGATAAAGGAGAACAGCCCAAGGCCAATACTGATAGCCCCAGATTGGCCCAGGCAGAACAGGTATCCTCTTCTTCTCAAATTAACCAACCATAGTCCATGGTTGCTGCCTCAGACAGTCAACCTTCTTTCTCAGGACAAGGGAAGGATGGTGCATCCCAACCTTCAGATGCTCAGCCTTTCAGCCTGGGTAATTCTACAGCATACAGCAATAAGCTTAACCTAAGCACACAGGTCCACAATATTCTCCAGGAATCCAGAAGGCCTAGCACTAGGAATTCATACCTCTCAACTGTCCAGATTTTTGCAGAATGCCCAGATTTGTGGTTCATATTTTTGGTTTGCTGCTCATAAAATTTGTGGTTTTCTGGCAAATCACTGGGATGATCTAAGGATTAAAGTAATTAAATAATGACAAACAGAGTTTCAGACTTCAAATCCCACAGAAAATACATGTTAAAACAAACCCTGTTAAGATAGCAACTTTCTAAGTTTTTAAGAGCAATATTTAAAATGCTTCCCTATTTTTGGGCCTTTGTCTCTCCACTTTGTTGGGCTTTGTCCAGATTTTTTGCACCAAGATGTTAAGAGGTATGCTAGGAAATCATACTCAGCTAAGTGAAAAATATTTTCTATCTGGTGCCAGCTGCAGCACCACTATCCTTACTCTGTTCACATTACTACCACTCTGGATGTAACCTGGCTAGTCTTGTTGATAAAGGCCTTTCCTACTCCTCCATTAAATTTCATGCATCTGCCACTTCACCCCATATACATACTCTTCCTACTGTCTTTTCACATCCCCTGTTAAGACGATTTCTTAGGGGAGTCATTCACATCGGCCCAGGGGGCAACCTACTCCTTCACGGGACCTTAACTTTGTTCTGGAAAAACTGACATTGCCTCCTTTTGAACCTGCAGCATCTGCTCCTCTGAAGTTTCTAACTTGGAGAACTGCCCTTCTGCTGGCTATCACCTCAGCCAGGAGGGTCTCTGAACTGCAGGCCCTCATGGCAGTGGGACCATT
>NC_056743.1:1845643716-1845801216 GCF_019279795.1 Protopterus annectens | reverse complement strand
ATTTGGATAATAATATTGCACAGTAATAATTGGACACCCTTTGTTAAGGGCCTTTTCAGTAGCTGATAAATATTAGTGGGTGGTGGCAAGTGGTACTACTGTATAGTCTGTGTAAAAGGGGCACAGATGGAGAACCTGTGCCAGCCTTCCCCAGGAGTGTCTGTGTGATTGTATATCTTTTATCGCAAAGTGTGTGTGTGTCAGTTACTTGGGCAGGGACACAAAGCACTGGTTGGATAGAGAGGGTGCTGGAGGTTTTAGCTTGCCCACTAAGCTGAGATATGGACCCTATAGCTGTGCCAGTGGGAAGTCTTATTGGGGACCTGGAGAGGAAGGGAGAAACCAGTCCCAGACTGACTGTGATCTCTGTGTGCTCTTAAGGGAAATTGTACTTTACTGTGTGTGTATTTATTGTCCTTTCTCTGTATGGATGCCCCTCACTGGTGTTAGTGGTGAGGATTGAGTGTCTTTGATTGCTGGCCCAGTACACGGGCATCACGTACACAAACAGCAGAAGGCAATTGCAGCACAAAATCAGTTTCAGTGACATGTTAAAATACAGAGGAAAAAAAAACTTCTTATGCCAGCCCATTCATACACCTGTCACAACTCAAGTAGCTGCAGCAGTATCATTTGTTTATCATTAATTCACTTGGTTAGTCCCACTAGGCTAGTAGCTTTTTCAGGGGAAACAGGAGGTGGTATTTATACTACTAGGATAAATTTGGCAATGGTATTGGGGACTTTCCCTACTGTTTAAGCTAGGTGCCATGTGATCTTTTATACTCAGCTGAGCTACCACTAACTCAAGGAGATGGGGCCCATCCAAAGAATGGCATAGTCAGGAGTGCAGCACCTCCATTATGCTATACTGTAATTGATTTACCAAGTATGGGAATACAGCCCACAGTCTTTCACACCAGTAGCAAGTGTGCTACCTGTTGTGCCGAGAAGAAACAAAGCAAGGCAAATACAAAAAGCCAAAGTCCATTTCTGTGTCATGTTTACATGGTGTGGAAAAATATGTGTCATCCTACACATATGGGTTTCACAGGTCATGAAGTAGTGGCTTGAATCCATTCCTCTTAATATGCATATGGATATGAGCAAAAATCAAGCATTACTATGAACTGCCTTCATTCCCGAAGGTAAACACAAATGTGAATGCAAATACTGAAATAACGCAATGAACACGGTAGCCTGGAACCAAAATCGACTGCCAACATCTGCTTTCTTTGTGTGGAAAAACCTTTTATGCCAGACTACACATAAGCACATTGCAGCTCATGTAGGAGAGGTCTGAATCTGTTCCCATATTAGGTATAGATACACAACCATCAAGCACCACTGTCTCTTGTATGAACTGTACTCCCCTAAAAAGTAAACTAAAAAGCCAATACAAATAATGTACATGTTACCATGAATATAACACCCTACAACAGAAGTCCACAAAAGGTGTATATTTAGTTGTGTGGAACATCATTCTGTACCAGCCTATGCATGCCTAGTGCAACTGTAGCAGAAAAGACCAGGGCATCTTCCTACGGTTTATAAAAAAAAAAGTAACAAATGGCTAAGTTACTGTTTATTTATATTTACCGGGCTGGTGCACTGATAAAAACTTACCAATTTCAGTCTTAGCCCAGGTGAAACACTAAACACTTCACAAACAAAAAATACAGACTTATCACCAACATTATTTATGAAATTCCCCCGCACTACCGATCAGAAACAAAACTGTCATAGGTTCATATATTAGTACTAGGCTAACTGTTCTTGCAAGTCATTCTAAGCCTAGCCAGTTATCCCTTGTGAGACTCAAACTCTGCACCTTGTGCTTGTAAGGCAAACAACCTTACCGTTAGACCACCCTCCCACCCTCTCTGTTGTTTTTAGCATCAAACAAGTAAACCTGCTGCAAATTCCATTTCACTAATCCATTTGTATGATACAATAAGATTTTCGGTGGCAGCCTACAGAGAGATGTACCATGCATGTTTATTAACTAGTCAAATACCACTATTAGACATATTCTTGGGGAGGGGGGTTTGAACAAATGTATAGATGAGTCCCTCTTTTCCTGCACTGTGCATATTTGCAGACAGTCAAGTTTCACCATATTGATTGGTTTCTGTGGAAAGGTGTTCATACATGCATGTTTTCAAGTATTCCCCTCGTGCATATATCAATAAAAATGCTAAAAGAATGTGCCAATGGCATGGAGGGATAAACCCCTGACTGCAGCAAAGGCAGCCTGATTTCAATTAACAGTCTGCACATTTAATAACACAGGCAGGGAATCAAGTGTGTCTATCCTGTGGGGGATGGCATAATAGTATCAGCTGGGTCATGTTGCTGCTAAGATGAGAAAAGCAAGGATTTGTCAGGCTACCAGGAGTAGGAGCAAAGAGGACAAGGGTGTGATCTGTAAAGCAGCTGGTAGTAGCCCTTGTTATTGCATGTGCAGGTACATGCATGCCCAGACAAAAAGATGATCCTTGCAGTGATGCAAGTGTTCATGTTACCACAGAGGAGAGGTTAGGTTACCCACAATAAAATACCCTCATAATCGCACGGATGTCAAGAAAGGTATTAGCACCCACAATGTAGCCTCCTAGATGGCTCTCATTTTTAGCAGACCAGGAAATTTCCCACTGCTGGAAAAAGAGGGTCCCAAGTTTGGGGAACTTTAATGACTGGTAGGCAAGAGAAGAAAAAATGTATACAAGAAAAAATATACTAAAATACACAAAATAACTGCAAAATTAATCTAAAACAGCCTTTTAATTAGGAAAAAAAACAGTCATTCAATAGGTTCATAGATTAGTAGCAGGTTAATTTCCCTTGGCCATTTTAAGCTTAGACAATTAGCCCATGTGGCGATCAAATCTTATCTTGCACCTTGTAACTGTAAGGCAAACATCTAACCATTATGACAGCCTCCCAACCTGGGAGGGAGCAATTAATCTAAATATTTTTTATTTAGCAAAATAAAACAGTCCATACAAACACTACTCCCTTTTTCCCCATTTTTACACATGGGGTGAGGGTGTCATTGAGAATATAATTAATGTACAATCCAAAATAACATTTATAAAATAGTAAATCATCATTGTAGTATAAACATACCTTTTTCACTTGTTTAAAAGTCACTTTAATTTAATTTAATTCACTTACATGTCAAGTAGTCAAGAATTCCAAGCCTTTTTTTCCCCTCTGGCTTCAATTCTTGTTTTTGCACTCTCCCCCCACCCCATTAGTTAAAGATTAATTGTTGCTCTCTTGGAGGAAACCACAGCTCCTTTTGTATAGCAGGAACGTCTTGCACTCAGTGAGGTCTACTTAACCAAGTTGTGCCTTTAACCTACACGTTCATGAATGGGTCCACATCTGTGCTGGCAATGAGATGTTCCTACTGTATAAAATGTGTGCTTTTTACCTTTATTTCCCTAAGAATACCACAATGAAGCCACACTTATGTTCACTGCATTGTTTTACAGTTATGCCCAAAACTGCGATCAGTATAACAGTTATCTGAGCAAACTATAAAAGCACTTCTCTTCTTTTTCATTTCTTACCAACACCAGGGAATAGAGGATGGAGTACTGTTCACAAACATATAACTTATAACTGATGCTGCAATGGGATCACAGTCATCATGGCGTACATTTTTTTAAGAAATGCATTTTACTTTTCTTCTTGGGATTTTCTGTTTACATAGAGACAGCTCAATTTTCCAGTGCTGTGATCATGATTACAGAGACCATCACAGAACTGCTGCCTTTTTTGGTCTATTTTTTACATGCACTTCAGATTTACAGAATGGCATTTGCAGAAACTGCAGGGTACACACAGAGCACATTGAAAATCAAAGAAATAGCATTAATATTGCATCCACAATTTTCTAGTATCTGTGGCTATGATGCAAAACTTTGGGTTCTAAACAAAACCAAATACAATGCTAAATTGGGGACTATGGACAGAATACAATGGGACTACACCCCATTAAAGGATCACTGGTGAGGACTGGTCTAAGTTCTACCATTTTTTAATAGATTAAGTTATTAGGGAAATAGTTTCATCTTTTCACCAGTATGACTCTCTTTGACTTACTATTGGCTTTCCAGGCTGTAAATAGTTGGGTTATTTTGTATTTGTTTTACTTATTTTTCTTTGTTTTTTCTTTAGATTCTTCTATGATGTGCTACATATAGTTTGTTAATTCTTCATGTGGTTTAAAGTGCTGGATTCATACTAATTGTAAGCCTGAGTATGCATAAAAGATATAAATGGATAAATAACAGAACTCTGTGAGCTTTGGTTCTGGGTGGACCCTCTGTAAGAAACCATGGGTTCTTAACAATGAAAATGGGTAGTTGTCAGAGCAGAAAATGTGTGTATCAAGCATTAGGACTGCACAAATGATGTATACTTTAAGATGTTTCATGACTAATGAAATGTTTATTTTCTGTGTTTGTATCTCACAATATTATACACAAGCTTTTATACTTAATGAAATCATTATCTTTATAGATCTTTTTTATATATCGCCTTCTGATGCTGTGTTAATAGCTATCAGATTTCATGACTGTTTATTTTTATGTCATTTGGTTATATGTTGGTTTTATCTCACAATTTCTGAACATTAATAAAATATTTAAAAAGCCTAATGTGTTTACTAGTATTTGAAAATCAGTAATAAAAAGAATAATTGTGTAAAATGCATAAGGTTAAGTGTTAATTTTAGCTTCTTTTCCAATCATATTTTCAGCAGGATAAAATATGATGCCAGACAAGTCAAAGCTAAAAATGCACTTATTTTTTTATTTATTTCCAACACTTGCATTGTTTTAAATAGCAAAAGGTCATCGCTGACAGACTGGAGCAAACGAACAGAAGAACGGCAAGCAAAAAAAAGTCTTGAGTTCTGTTTTAATACAAAAAAGTGAAACGCTTTTCGTTTGCTTCCAAAGCAAACTTCTTCAGATTACAAATGCACCATACAACAAAATGCATTTAAATACCAACAGGTGATACTTTTTACCTATCACCATGAACCTCCTCACCTTAAAACTTTTAAAGAAATACTCACACATTAAAACTGCTACTCACTACTATAAAGTTACAATATGTGAAGCAGTGCACATCAAGCAGTATTAACTTACATAAACCCTAAACTATCTAATATATATTAATTACTTAAAAATCTTATCATTTTCAAGTTAGAATAAAAAATAACATATTCTACAGTTATATTTAAAATTGTTCAATACTTTAAAAAATATCATTCTTATGAATGAGACACACCTGAAAGAACTATAAAAATGTTCATCTTTGCAAACTTTTCAATTTCAAAATACAGCTGATGGAACAAGCTTCATTTATACCAGGGTAATTATAAGTGTTTAATCTAATTTGCCACAGGAATTCTAATTCTTCTAACCGTAAGGGTACAGGTCCACCCCTAATGTCTATAGCTACCTGGTCTATAGCCATGAATTTAAATTTGTAGTCTTTGCACAACTGTATGTGTTTAGCTAGTGCATTGTCAGTTTTGCCTTTAGATATTGCGTACTGATGTTCGTAGAGCCTATCAAGGAGTCTCTGTTCCGTTTTTCCAATATTGAATACAGTACAGCATTGGCATCTAGCTAAATACACCATTTACCTAGAATTACAGTTGTACCACTGTTTTAATTTAAATTGTACACCATTTATACAGAAATCATTGGTGACTTCAACGTGTTTACAAAAGTTACAGGCTTCATATTTACCCATACCTGCTACTTTGGGAATGGTTCTATGTTGTTGTTCTAGCAAGTTCTTTAAATTTTTCCCTCTTCTAAACACCACTTTAGGACTGTCATCCAACTTTCTAAATAGTACTGGATGCATTCTAAATATTTCCCAGTTTTTCTGTATAATCCTCAAAACAACTTGTCTGTCCATCGTAAACATAGTGGTAAAGCGTAGATGGAAGTCTGGTTTATTTTTTGATACCTCACTGTTGATACTATCCATAACTGATAAATTACTCACATTGTCACTTTGCTTTTGAGTGTTACCTAACTGTTTGACACCGAGTATAGGGTTGTAAATCTTATTAGATCTCTTGAGTTTTACTTCTTCTATTAGTGAATCTAATAACGTTTCAGGGTACGTACGCCCCAGAAACATACTTTTCAGAAAATAGCATTCTTCTAGAAATTCATTCTCTTTGCTCACTATTCATGCAGCCCTTATGAGTTGGCCTTTAACCACCAACCACTTCTGGTGGTCGGGATGACAACTAGAGAAATGTAGGAAGGCATTAGAGTACATACTCTTCCTGTGAATCTTAGCCTCAAAGCATTTTTGTACTCTTATTATTTGAGAGCCCTATGTCCAGATATGCTATTTCTTCAGTGTCAAACGTTGATGTGAATTGTAAAAACTGAGTGGACTTATTAAAATAGTCCAGTAGTTTATTACTAGCAACCATGTTACCTTTAAATAAAATAAAGATGTCATCCAAATAACGTGTATAGTAAACAATGGGATTATTTATGTTTTCTAACATAAAGATGAATTCTGTCTCCCAGTATGCCATGATTAAGTTTGCTATGCTGGCTCCACATGGGAAGCCCATGGCTACTCCTACTTTTTGCAAATAGTACACGTTGTCGAATAAGAATAAATTATTACACAGGATGATATCAAGTAGTTCCATAACTAAGGATATTACTACTTCTGATGCACCATTTTTCCTCAACATAAACCCTACCCACTCCATTCCTGTTAGGTGTGGAATGCAAGTGTACAGATCTTTTACATCGATTGTAAGGAAATTACACTTCCCATTGAATTGCAAACTGTCGATTTTACTCAGAAAAGACCAAGAGTCTTTACACACTTGGTTTTCAGCTGTTAAATATTTCTTAAGTAAAGAGTCAACAAATTTTGCACATGGATAAGTAGGTGAACTACGTCCATCCACTAAAAGTCTTATTGGTGGGTCTGACAAGTTTTTATGAATTTTAGGTATCCTGAAAAAATATGGGATCCTAGTGTACAGTGATAACATGTAATTATATATTTTCTGTTCTATCCTGCCTTCTACAAATAAGTCGTTAATACAGTTTTTAATTTGTTGATAAGTTCTATTCACTTCTGAACGTAAGCTTACTTCATAGGCAGGTGTGTCTAATAATAACTTCATCCTAGAAGTGTGGTCCCAGTTGTCAAGGACTACCAAGCCCTCACCCTTGTCAGGTTTGCAGACACATATGTCCTGTGATTTAATGAATTCCAAATATTCACGTTCCTGTTTACTGATGTTGTGTACATAACCACCCTTACATTTATTTTTGGTATTGTGTCTAATATCTAGCTCACATGTGTGTTCAAACACTTGAAGAATTGGGTGTAAAGGTGGGTTAAATGTACTAGGGATATGGAAGTTGTCAAATACAGGAGCATTTATTACATCACCCATCATCAGATTAAAATTTAATTTCCTGGTAAAGGTTTTAACATCCAGGATAGTTTTTACCAAGTCTAAATGTTGGGAGGGAACATAAGTATGTACTTTTGCAAGTAATTCAACAATGTCCAGATGAATCTGTACAGAGGAATAATTAAAAACTTTAAAGTCACCTGCTTTGTTGGTTATTATCACTGGACTGTCTTTGCTCATAGAGAACATCCTCCCTATATCTTCCGCTTGTTGAATTTGTGGTTGTTCTTGTTCATATTCTGATATGGGTTGCTCTGTTTCGGTTTGGCTCGTGTACTGTTGCCCAACTGAAAATTTTGATTGTCTTGGTTAAGGTGGGCAACATTATTCTGTCATCGAGAAGCGTTCTGTAATCTTTCACTCCTACAGACCACCCCCGTACCTTCATTATTGTCCAATGGTGCTACAGGCCTCCCACGATTATTTATGGGGACACCCACTTCTGGATGATTTAGGTCTTCAAAATTGGTGACATTAATCTCATTAGGTCTAATAACTGCATTGGGATGTTCAGTCAAATGGTTAACTTGCTGTAACCCCTGTAGCCACAATCAAAATTTTCAGTTGGGCAACAATACAGGAGCCAAAGTGAAACAGAGGAACCCATATCAGAATATGAACAAGAACAACCACAAATTCAACAAGTGGAAGAGATAGGGAGGATGTTCTCTATGAGCAAAGATGGTCCAGTGATAATAACCAACAAAGCAGGAGACTTTAAAGTGTTTAATTATTCTTCTGTATGGATTCATCCGGACATTGTTGAATTACTTGCAAAAGGACATACTTTTGTTCCCTTCCAACATTTAGACTTGGTAAAAACTATCCTGGATGTTAAAACCTTTACCAGGAAATTTAATTTTAATCTGATGATAGGTGATGTAATAAATGCTCCTGTGTTTGACAACTTCCATATCCCTAGTACATTTAACCCATCTTTACACCCAATTCTCCAATTGTTTGAACACACATGTGAACTAGATATTAGACACAATACCAAAAATAAATGTAAGGGTGGTTATGTGCACAACATCAGTAAACAGGAACGTGAATATTTGGAATTCATTAAATCACAGGACATACGTGTGTGCAAACCTGACAAGGGTGGGGGCTTGGTAGTCCTTGACAACTGGGACTACAAGGCTAGGATGAAGTTATTATTAGACACATCTGCCTATGAAGTAAGCTCACATTCAGAAGTGAGTAGAGCTTATCAACAAATTAAAAACTGTATTAACGACTTATTTGTAGACAGCAGGATAGAATAGAAAATATATAATTACATGTTATTACTGTACCCTAGGATCCCCTATTTTTTCGGGATACCTAAAATTCATAAAAACTAGTCAGACCCACCAATGAGACCTTTAGTGGACGGACATAGTTCACCTACTTATCCATGTGCAAAATTTGTTGATTCTTTACTTAAGAAATATTTAATAGCTGAAAACCAAGTGTGTAAAGACTCTTGGTCTTTTCTGAGTAAAATCGACAGTTTGCAATTCGATGAGGACTGTAATTTCCTTACAGTCGATGTAAAAGATCTGTACACTTGCATTCCACACCTAACAGGAATGGAGTGGGTAAGGTTTATGTTGAGGAAAAATGGTGCATCAGAAGTAGTAATATCCTTAGTTATAGAACTACTTGATATCATCCTGTGTAATAATTTCTTCTTATTCGACAACGTGTACTATTTTGCAAAAAGTAGGAGTAGCCATGGGCTCCCCGTGTAGAGCCAGCATAGCAAACTTAGTCATGGCATACTGGGAGACAGAATTTGTGTTTAAGTTAGAAAACATAAATAATTCCATTGTTTACTATACATGTTATTTGGATGACATCTTTATTTTATTTAAAGGTGACATGGTTGCTAGTAATAAACTACTGGACTATTTTAATAAGTCCACTCAGTTTTTACAATTCACATTAACATTTGACACTGAAGAAATAGGATATCTGGACATATGGCTCTCAAAGAATAGAGTACAAAAATGCTTTGAGGCTAAGATTCACAATAAGGGTATGTACTCTATTGCCTTCCTGCATTTCTCTAGTTGTCATCCCCACCACCAGAAGTGGTTGGTGGTTAAAGGCCAACTCATAAGGGCCGCACGAATAGTGAGCAAAGAGAATGAATTTCTAGAAGAATGCTATTTTTTGAAAAGTATGTTTCTGGGGCGTAAGTACCCTGAAATGTTATTAGATTCACTAATAGAAGAAGTAAAAATCAAGAGATCTAATAAGAATTACAACGCTATACTCAGTGTCAAACAGTTAGTTAACACTCAAAAGCAAAGTGACAATGTGAGTAATTTATCAGTTATGGATAGTATTAACAGTGAGGTGTCAAAAAATAAACCAGACTTCTATCTAAGCTTTACCTCTATGTTTACGGTGGACAGCCAAGTTGTTTTGAGGATTATACAGAAAAACTGGGAAATATTTAGAATAAATCCAGTACTATTTAGAAAGCTGGATGACAGTCCTAAAGTGGTGTTTAGAAGAGGGAAAAATTTAAAGAACTTGCTAAAACAACAACATAGAATCATTCCCAAAATAACAGGTATGGGCAAATGTGAAGTTTATAACTTTTGTAAACACGTTGAAGTCACCAATGATTTCTGTATAAATGGTGTACAATTTAAATTAAAACAGTGGTTCAACTGTAATTCTAGGTACGTGGTGTATTTAGCTAGATGCCAATGCTGTACTGTATTCTATATTGGAAAAACGGAACGGAGACTCCGTGATAGGGTCTACGAAAATCAGTACGCAATATCTAAAGGTAAAACTGACAATGCACTAGCTAAACACATACAGTTGCGCGAAGATCACAAATTTAAATTCATGGCTATAGACCAGGTAGCTAAAGACATTAGGGGTGGACCTGTACCCTTATGGTTAGAAGAATTAGAATTGTTGTGGCAAGTTAGATTGAATGCTTATAATTACCCTAGTATAAATGAAGCTTGTTCCATTAGCTGTATTTTGAAATTGAAAAGTTTGCAAAGATGAAAATGTTTTATAATTCTTTTAGGTGTGTCTCATTCATAAGAATGATATTTTTTAAAGTATTGAGCAATTTTAAATATAACTGCAGAATGTGTTATTTTTATTCTAACTTGAAAATGATAATATTTTTAAGCAATTAATATATATTAGATAGGTTTAGGGTTTATGTAAGTTAATACTGTTTGATGTGCACTGCTTCACATATTGTAACTTTATAGTAGTGAATAGCAGTTTTAATGTGTGAATGTTTCTTTAAAAGTTTTTAAGGTGAGGTGGTTCATGGTGATAGTTAAAAAGTATCACCTGTTGGTATTTAAATGCATTTTGTTGTATGGTGCATTTGTAATCTGAAGAAGTTTGCTTTGGAAGCAAACGAAAAGCACTTAATTATTTTGTATTAAAACAGAACTCAGACTTTTTTCTGCTTGCAGTTCTTGTGTTTGTTTGTTCCAGTTTGTCATGGGCAGGATGGTTGACAGTCTACTTGACTTTATTCCTCAACATTGTGTATATATTTTTATATGTTTACTTGTACTACATTTGTGTAAACATGCTCTATATGCAGAGAGGCTGGGACAAGCCTAGAGGAGCTTTTTTTTGTTTTTTTGTGGGTTTTTTTTGTATGTATTGCTCACAGATACCTAGTAAGCTTCTATAGATCTGTCTCTAATGTAAAACAGGCACTGTGTCTAGTATACTGAGATTTCAAAGTCTTGCTCTGTATGCATTTGTATGTATTGCTCACAGATACCTAGTAAGCTTCTATAGATCTGTCTGTAACGTAAAACAGGCACTGTGTCTAGTATACTGAGATTTCAAAGTCTTGCTCTGTATGCATTTTGGTATTCTCTATATTGTTGTTATAATAAGACTGCTTTAAACAGCACAGTTCATAATTCTTGTGCATTGTGGGGTAAGGTCGGTACACTATTGTAAGACATATCAAAGTACTGTGTCATTCATTGATGAAAATATACAATGGAGCAAAGCATTGTGCACAATGTTACTCTATTGTGTAGCCTTAGAGTGAAAATGCAAACATTCATCTCTCTTATCAATAAACCGTGCTTAAATGTTGATTCACTAGTCAGGGATCTGGGTACTCTTGCCCAAGGTAGCAAGAAAATCCTTTTGTGTTGCTAACTTATTAGCAAGGGCATGGCATTTATGTCCAGAGAAGTCATCATACTCAGCCCTCTTTGGGCCCATCATAGACTATAATACTCCCTTCAGCACGTACCGGACCAGACACATGCAACAACTGGAATGTCCACAAAAGATTCTTTCAAAAATAGTATAGGAAGTAAACACTTCCTGTGCAGATGCAGATCACCTCAAAGCCCTGTCTCTTTACCGGTATCATACAGACTTCTGACAGGGGATCTTTGCCTGGCAAAAAAGGCATCCCTGGATCCTGTTTGATGAATCTTTTTGCACATCCACACATCCAAAAAACAGAATGAAAATTACTAGACTAAAAGACCTAAATTTTGCTTGCATCATAAGTAGGACATGTTGGAGAGACCAGTATGTTTCTGAGACAATTCCCATTCTCTGGAACAGGCTCCCCATCCATGTGAAGCAGAGTTCCTCCCTATTCCTATTTAAGTCAACTTGGACCAATGGATGGTTAATCAGAAACTCTCCCATGGTCTGGCTGCTATGTCTCTGAAGGACAGAGCAGTCAGTAAGTCACCAATATAAATAAAATTTAAATCAAATTTGTGGGTCATTTGTGGGTTGCAAGGTGAGGCTTTAAGGGCCCTATTGGTTGTTAGCTTAGTATACTCCCATGAACCTAAGAACCTATCGTATGTGATTCACAAAGCATATTATGTCAGCAAAGGACCATAAGTTCAAGTTTAGGGTAATTGACCAAGTGATCCAGGATGAGAGGGGAGGGCCATTTTCCCTTAAGTTAGATGAGTTTGAATTGTATTGGCAAATCCACCTTAACGCTTACAACTATCCTGGCATCAATGATGCATGTTAGATAACATGCTAACTAAAGCTTAAGAGTTTGTTGAGGTGAAGACATTTAAGTTCTATTTTTCATGAGTCCATATGTTTAGCCATGTACAGACTTAATGGAAGCATATTCTTGCTGTGCATTTTATTATGTAACTGTGTATTTGTATGCCTAGGTGTTTTTTTATGATTGTTTTATGTTTTTTTATATTTATAAACATTTGTGTATTAATGCTCTTTAAATGTTTTATTTCTTATGCAATACTGAGTGCATTAAGGTGGTGTTTTCATTTTTATTTAGTTGAATATTTTAATAATCCTGTGCATGCATGGTTTAGTGTACGTAGAGTTATTTAGTTGTTATGGGCGGGGTTTAGATGATGCAATGATTTTTGACTGGTTGTATTTGTTCACATGACATATGCTGCAATTTTTAAATACATGTAGTTTTGGTTAGCATTTCATCTGAAAAAGTTTGTAAACTGAGTCAAATGAAAGGCACTTCATTAAATATGTTTTGTACACTTAGTTTGTTGTTCTTTGGGCACCATTTCTCATTTTTACATAGTTTGTTGTTTTTTCAGTTATTCACAAAGATAACACCATCTGCTTATTGGCTGGTCCCAGCTGAGCTGTGCCTGAAAATGGTCTGCTATGATCAGTGTACTACCCTGGTACGCAAACTATTTAACTGAATAAATAACCCTCAGTATTTGCATGCAAGGGGACTGTGCATTTCATGATTTCCCAACACAATCATCTCCTTTTATTGCTGGCATGTTGCTCATCATACAGAGCTGAGCAGCATGATAGAAATTCACTTAAACAATCTCCTTAGTAAATAGGAAAATCCTAGTATCAATGACGCTTCCCAGAGCAATTCACTTAAACAATCTCCTTAGTAAATAGGAAAATCCTAGTATCAATGACGCTTCCCAGAGCAATTCACTTAAACAATCTCCTTAGTAAATAGGAAAATCCTAGTATCAATGATGTTTCCCAGAGCAATTCACTTAAACAATCTCCTGAGTACAACAGGAAAATCCTAGTATCAATGACGCTTCCCAGAGCAATTCACTTAAACACTCTCCTTAGTACAACAGGAAAATCCTAGTATCAATGATGTTTCCCAGAGCAATTCACTTAAACAATCTCCTTAGTACAACAGGAAAATCCGAGTATCAATGATGTTTCCCAGAGCAATTCACTTAAAAAATCTCCTTAGTAAATATGAAAATCCGAGTATCAATGACGTTTCCCAGAGCAATTCACTTAAAAAAATCTTCTTAGTAAATAGGAAAATCTGAGTATCAATGACGTTTCTCAGAGCAATTCACTTAAAAAATCTCCTTAGTAAATAGGAAAATCCGAGTATTAATGACGTTTCCCAGAGCAATTCACTTAAAAAACTCCTTAGTAAATAGGAAAATCCGAGTATCAATGACGTTTCCCAGAGCAATTCACTTAAAAAATCTCCTTAGTACAACAGGAAAATCCTAGTATCAATGACGTTTCCCAGAGCAATTCACTTAAACAATCTCCTTAGTACAACAGGAAAATCCTAGTATCAATGACGTTTCCCAGAGCAATTCACTTAAACAATCTCCTTAGTACAACAGGAAAATCCAAGTATCAATGACGTTTCCCAGAGCAGTTCACTTAAAAAATCTCCTTAGTACAACAGGAAAATCCGAGTATCAATGACGTTTCCCAGAGCAATTCACTTAAACAATCTCCTTAGTACAACAGGAAAATCCTAGTATCAATGACGTTTCCCAGAGCAATTCACTTAAACAATCTCCGTAGTACAACAGGAAAATCCGAGTATCAATGACGTTTCCCAGAGCAATTCACTTAAAAAATCTCTTTAGTAAATAGGAAAATCCGAGTATCAATGACATTTCCCAGAGCAATTCACTTAAAAAATCTCCTTAGTAAATAGGAAAATCTGAGTATCAATGACGTTTCCCAGAGCAATTCACTTAGAAAATCTCCTTAGTAAATAGGAAAAGCCTAGTATCAATGATGTTTACCAGATCAATTCACTTAAAAAAATCTCCTTAGTACAATAGGAAAATCCTAGTGTCAATGATTTTACCCAGAGGTGCAGACAACCTTTCTAAATGTACTTCAGTGGTGATGGCTTGCTTAATTACAGTTTTATTCAGTTGACTGTAAACTGGGTAGATCAATTTATACATTTTTCTTTTTTCTTCTCTATGTGATTCCTCTCTTTGGTTATCATACTTAAAGTATTGACTGCAGTGGGGGAAGTGGCTATAATACATTGGCAGCAGTGTGTTTATTATGCATCAGTATCATTGTTCTAATTCTTTCATAGGTTAGCTTTTTGTTTTTCATAGGATCATAGGAGATTACTGGGCTAATGGCCATGGGGCCCTTACAAGCTTAACCAAGAGTTTATCCCCAAAAAAGTAACATCAATCAGCACCTATCACCCCTGTCAGTGGAGGACATAGGTGGAACCCCAGGGACAAATTTGTGGGTTCCCATCCACTCATCAAGTTTGCACTTGAAGAGAGTCAGTGACGTACTTTGTTGATGTGTATGGGGAGTCTATTCCAGAGACAGGGCAGCCTCTGGGAGACAAACCTGTTTCTCCAGCAGGTTTTGTTAGTCGCATATTAGATTTAAGCCTTTTAATTGGGTATTGCATTAGGAGTTAGACTTACAGATATGGAGCATCTCTAGTAGAACAGGGTCTGAAATTGCCTTGTAGGCAAGAAACAGATCACCTCTGAACAATCTGTACGATACCAAGTAGAGTGATAGTGATTTGAGCCTGTCTACATAGGACAGGTGTTGGAGGCCAAGGCTTCCATTTGTGAGGTATTTCAGTGGCCTTTCCAGTTGGTGCAGGAATTTGGAGAGGTACATACCATATGGGGCTTTGTACTCAATTATTGGCCTAATGAGGGAGGAGTACAGAGAGGGAATAACCTCCTTTTTTCTAGATGCAATCCCTTTACTTATGAGATGGACCAAGTAAAAGGCTTTTTATTGCAGCTACATGTTGGTCGAATGTGGGATTATTGTCAGCCTGTGTACCCAGGTCTCACACTACAGGTTGAGTGCTTAAGGGCTTACCGTTGATGTGGTAATTGCAGGGGCCATGTTATTTTCCAAATGGTACGATAATACATTTTTTGTGTTTAACTTAAGGCCATGACTTTAGTACCAGCCATTTTGTGGTTAGCCTTTGTTTCAGAGGCTAGTTTCAATTCATAATTGGATTTTCACTAATGATCTAATTTGCTTGTTGAGGCTAAGGAGGGAGTTTATCCAGTTGGGAATTTGTGCCTTTTACCCTTGGACAACAGTTTATTCCTTTTGTTGTAGCACCTGTTGATAAAGGATGTCCACCTGACAGGTTCGTGTTTCCTTGAGGAGCAGGTTTTAGTTCTGTAGGGTATGGCTGAGTCCATGCAGTTGTACAGGTGCTTGTATACTGCACTGATATACTGTTCAGCATATTTGTCTGCATCCTCTGAGGGGGCGGTGGTGTGAAGCTACTGATACCCTCCCTTAGAAGTTTGTAGTCAGCTTGTGAGAAGTTTTTTAGCCTAGTTATGTTTGGGGGGTGTTGGACAGGATGAACACTTCAAATGAGACAAACCAATGGTCTGATCTCACCAGGGAAGAACTTACTATGGGGGTGGTGCAGTGGTCACGCAAGTTGGGGAGAACCAAGTCTAGAATGTTATCTCCCCTTGTGGGGGATGAGACAAGCTGGTCTAGTACATTAGAGTTGATGAAGTCAAAGAATAATTGCATGAGTGCATTAGAGCAGAAATAGTTCACCCAGTTTATGGTGGGGTTGTTGAAGTCACCAAGGATCAGGGTGTTAGGGGGTACCTTGATGGAGTCAAGTAGGTTCAGGTAGGAAGAGTGGATGCCCTGAGTAATGGGAGAGAGGTCTATGGCTGGCTATAACTTGGATGGGGGGTCTTGCCAATTGTCAACAGCACCTGAAGAAGATCTAGTGCATCATGCTGACAAACCAGTCTGGAGGTATGATTGTCTTTAATGAAAATAGAAACTGCACCACCCTTAGTCTTCCTGGCCTCATTTTGGGGTTGGAATGTGTGGAATTAGGTATAGCCTGGTAAGGCAGGGGTGCTCTCTACAGCCTTGAACCAAGTTTCCATAACTGCACAGATGTCTGCATCTTCCAGTGCTAGGAGAGCCTTGAGTGAGTGGATTTTCAGGTTAAGCCTCCTAGCATTAAGCAGCATGACCTTCAATTTGTTTTTTCACAGATCTTTTATGCTGGAAAATTTGTCTCTAGGACATTGCCTAAAAAAGGTACAATGAGGGAGGCAAGAGTCCTGGGCAGAATCCTGAATCCTAGGGGTGACAAGTGGAGGCCATCTCTGGAAAAGCATTGAGGCCTGTCAACCATGTTATCCAAGGTGGACAGATACTGAATCCCCTTGGAATGACACCAGAAACTAAGCCAATTGTTGAAGTCAATTATTTTTTGTTTGCATAGTGGCATCA
Organism: Protopterus annectens; assembly: GCF_019279795.1. Lineage (NCBI taxonomy): Eukaryota > Metazoa > Chordata > Ceratodontiformes > Protopteridae > Protopterus > Protopterus annectens. Next base: position 1,845,784,217 of record NC_056743.1, on the reverse strand, counting down.
TTCTTGGTGAAGGTAGGATGTTGCTTAGGACTAGGGTCATACCTGCCTGGGACGCATACTCTGACAGTTCAATCATGTTTCTCTTCATATAGTCCAGGGAGGTACATCTCAAGTCATTCACATCAACATGAACAATGACAGAGTCACATTTATACCTTTTGTGGAGAGACTTAAGTGCATGTGTGATGTGGTGGATTCTGCCACCTGACAGACAACTGACTGCGATCTTCTCCTTGTCGAGCCTGGTGAGGGGGACATCGGTGTGTCTCACAATTGAGTTGCCAATAACTAGTATGTTTGGTTTATTCATTTGCCATGTGGGCTGTATGAGTTTATTGTTATGCCTTATGGGCTGTGTTTGTGAGACAGTGGTGTTTTGTCTACTGTCTGTGATTTGTTTGGTATTGAGTGTGGGATGTTTGTGAGTGTGTTTTGGAGGTCTCTGCTGTTTAGATAATTTTTTATTGAGGACCTCTGTAGAGGTGGATGTGTGTTGTGCTTGGTTATGTGATGTGGGTATTGTGGTGTTTGCGCTGGCAATCTTCTCTTTGTCAGGAGTACTGACTGCAGCGTGAGAGAGCATGGATTCCAAGTTACTGATATAGATGCATTTCTCACAAGTAAAATAATTATGTGCTAGGAGAAGAGGGTTGTCAGTGAACATGAGGCAGTTGCTACACTGTCTCAGTACGCCCATGTCGACCAGCCTGGCAGTAGAAGCTGATGGGAATTGTCCAGACATAGTGTTCTGAAACTTGGATGGATTTAGGGAGAGACTGTTTTGATTAGGGTTTGTCCACAAGGTACAGACCACAAAAACCTTCTTAAATGTAAAATAACTGGCCTGAAGCCCAACTGCTAAAACCAAAACTAACAGGGTTAGAATAACAGACACATTTAATCAGGCTACTATCAAGCAGTAATAAATACAGCAGAATAAAAGCACTTCAACATTTAAGAGCAAGCAGCAAGGCAAAGTAAGGTAATAAGTAGGAAGAACACAATTACAGTAAAAACAGCTAAATAAAATGTAATTTTTTTATGGAGAGGGGAGGAACAGAAGATAGTTCAAGATTAAGAAACTAAGGGGTTGGCCTTCCCAAATGCTTTCTCTGTACAAAGTAGAATGAGCTGATGAGATGGAACTGGGAGGAGTGTCCAAAATCAAACAAGGAAGGAGGTAGTCCTACCCACATGATCACACTGTACTCAGTACAGTAAGGAAATGAGATTGCACTGGAAGCAATGTCCAAAATCACATTTACAGCAGGGGGTAATTTCAAAGCCACCAAGATTAAGAATACAACAACACTGAGGTGGGAGAGTGGGAAAAACAAAATGCAGACACCAAGAAAAGCAATCTCAAGCAAATCAATTGATGCAGCACAATTTTAACTATTACTGAAACAGATTAAGTGCAAAAAATATACTTATAGGCTTTCTGTATCCAGATGGATATCAAATCAGTCACAGCTAAGCCACAAGGAGCAGCTATGATTCTGATACAGTCTCACAGAATTGTAACTCCTTATACAGTACAACAAAGGAAAACTTAAGAGCCTCTGTGAATCAGATAACACAAAAAACTGTGCTCACACCTTGGGTAGGCTGGCTTCAACTAAATGTAAACCAACCCTATGAAACCAGCTGAACAGAATCTTGACAGTAACCAGAAATATCAAGCAAATAAATAAAAGCACAGCCGTTTTGTTAACTATCAGTAAAACAGAAAACAAAATGCATACACCAAGAAAAGCAGTCTCAAGCAAATCAATAAATACAGCACAATTTTATCTATCACTGAAACAGATTAAGTGCAAACAAATTACATCCTACCAAATTACATCCTACCAAGGCCCCACAGTCACATGACCCAAAAACTTCCACTGTACTCTCTCAACAACCTCCCTCAAACATTTACACTATAACTACACAACCCCTGGCACCAAAACCATCCTCCCAATACACACACTCCATTACCAAACACCTAACACACTCAAAAATAAAATATCCCTAAGATACCATAAGCAATTTACCAAGTATATAAAACATATCCTAAACACCCTCTATAAAGTAGCCCTTGCTGGAGACATCCATCCAAACCCTGGTCTTCCCAAATCCAAACCAACCACAAACCCTAGTCCGAGCAACCCCACCCCCCCACAACTCAACTCCTAGCCAACAAGAAAACAATAGACCTACTTATAATGTCCCTAATCATCAGAAGCATATGCAAAAAAATCCAAGAACTACACACCAGCATAAGCATATAGTCCCCAGATATTCTCTTCCTAACTGAAACCTGGCTCAAACCACACATCAAAAGTGAGGAAATACTTCCACCTGAATACAACATCCTTCGCATAGACAGATTGTCCAAAAAAGGAGGTGGTGTAGCATTGATATTTAAACACCACCTTAATATTCAACTCCTGAACTCATCTGCCCCTCACCACAACAATGAAGAAATCCTTTATGCCAATCTCAAACTAAACCCAAACAAAACAATCAATATCATAGGATGCTATTTCCCACCAGGGCAAAATATCACACCCCTAGAACATCTCCTGAGCTGGGCTACTCTATCTCTACCCTAGGAAACCATCATTCTTTGTGACTTTAACATCAACTGGCTATCCTGTGATAACAGTCGCCCAACCATTCACCTTAATCTCCATGGGTTCACTCAACTCATTCAATCCCCTACCCAAATCAACAAAAACACTAACAATCATACCTTACTTGACTGGATCCTAGTCAACAAAGCCCCTTACTCTTACCTAGTAGGCTGTTTACCTAACAGTCTTAGTGACCACTCCCCCACTTTCCTAATTTGGCACCACACAGTCTCAAGTCCATTATCCACAGGCAGATATGGAACAAGTCCAACATCAACCCCAACTCCTTCATTTCCTCCCTGCAAAAAAATAACTGGTCACCACTAAAATACCTCCACCTAGATGAGGCTGTCCACTTCTTCAACAGCACCTTCCTCTCCATCCTAAATACCCATGCTCCTGTAAGAAATGCCAAAGTCAGATCCAGGTATGCCCCATAGTTACAAAAGACCACCAGAACCCTAATGAAATCCAGAGATAAGGCCTGGGAGCACTGGCGACTAACAAAAAATAACTCAGATAGGCAATCATTCCTTGAACTGTACAATAAAGCCAAAAAGCATATAAAATTAGACAAATCCCTCTAATATAAATCCACCCTAAACTCTACCAACCACAACCCTAAGCAATTCTGGTCCACTATTAACGATATCCTCCACCCAGGGAAGGTTGATGCCCCCCAGCCGTCCATTCCCCCCTCCTCTAGCAGTATTGCTGAATCACTTCACTGAAACTATAACATCTGTAAACAAACAACATTTCCCTACAACAGCCCCCCCAACTCTTAACCCTAAACCCCTCACTCCTCTATTCTTCTTCACCTCAGTACCTACCTCCAACATAAAAAGACTAGTGTCAAAACTTAAACCCCACAAACTTGCAGCTGACAACCTCCCCTCTGAATACTTGAAAATTACAGCTGATACACTAGCCTACCCAGTTTCAATTCTAATCAACCATTCCATAACACAAGGCTATGTTCCCTCGATATGGAAAATATCCCACATCATTCCCCTCCACAAAGGCACCCCCTCCACCGACCTCTCCAATTACCGCCCCATTGCTATCCTCTTCCCCTCTCTCCAAGATACTTAAAAAATGTATCTCCAACTACCTCCTAGCTAATAATCTCCTCTCCAAAACCCAACATGGTTTCAGGCCATATCACAGCACTACCACCACTCTGCTTTCCTTCACCAACACTATACTTCATCACAAAAACAATGGCCTTTTCTCTACTGCTGTATTTCTAGATCTTTCAAAGGCCTTTGACATGGTATCTCATGAGCTACTACTCTCTACTCTCCCCAACCTCTCCTTCTCACAACCAGCCTGCAACTGGTTCCACAGCTATCTACACAGATGCCAGCAATCAGTAATCTGGAACAATAACACATCACCTCACCTCCCAGTTACTCTTGGAATTCCCCTGAGGATCTATCCCTGGCCCTCTGCTATTCTCACTTTTCACTAACAATCTACATACTGCTACCACACAAGCATCTCTTATACAGTATGCAGATGACTCTGCTCTCATCTGCTCTGCCCCCACTCTACCAGAACTCCAACAAATCACACAGGAATCATTCTCTTCTGTAGAAAGCTGGGTATCCAATGCTCAATCCTACTCAACCAAAGTAAGACCAAACTTCGCCTGTTCCAACCTTCCAAATCCACCCAAAACACCCCAAACTTCAACATTCTCACCAAAGACAATACCAACATCTCTCCATCTGAACACACAAAATTACTCGGCATGGAGATTGACAACAAACTTAGATTTGACACCCACATATCTCTCACAATAAAAAAAGTTCACAAGAAACTTGGTGCATTATATCGAAGCTGCCAATTCCTAACCAAGGCAGCTAGAATCTCCATAGCCAATTCCAGCTAATCTCCACCCTACTCTATGCATCCCAGATACTTACCAACCTTAGACAGACAGACCTACACAAGCTGGATGCTTGTTACAACAAAATTGCTAAATTTTCCACTGGAACCTCCTACCGCAGCCATCATTGTATCTCCCTTAAAGAACTAAACTAGCTAGAACTCCCACAACTCCTTCACTTTAATCAACTCACTCTCGCTCATAAACTTATTAACCACCCCTTTAATATCCCTTCCCTTCAAACCCTTCTCCAACCCTATCACTCCACTAGGCCCCTAAGATCAAGCAACAAAAATCAACTCACTGTTATCAAACCCAAAAACTCAACAGGAGAAGCCATATTTTCATGTACCATATCTAAACTTCGGAAAAATCTTCCACCCTCCATAACTACTTCCAGCAGCCTTTTCAAGACTGTGCTCAAATTCCACTTAAATTTGCACTGGCTTTGTCCTTGTTCTAATCCAGACTAACACCCACACCCGTACCCACCTCCACCTAGACTCTTAACCCAACTATACTAATGCCACTACTAACCACAGTCAGAAATAGCTAGTTGTCTTTACATACTTCAACATCTTGTCTCATAACTTTGTTACTAATATTATAAATGACAAGAAACTATCTTAACTTGCAACATTTTCTGTATATACTGTTGATAATCAATATCTTGTTATTGTATTAAAGCCAACAACCTGTAATGTTGTTTACTATTGCTGCAACTTCGTATCTCTATCATGTACATGATGTGGAGCTTTTCCCCCCGGGCATCCGCTGAAAAAGGACCTGCGTCCAGTAGGAATTTCCCGGTAAACAAATGTAAATAAAATAACTAACTAAATAAATAAATAAATATACTTATAGCTTTCTATATCCAGACGGCTATTGAATCAGTCACATCTAGGCAACAAGGAGCAGTAAAGATACTGATACAGTCTCACCAAATTGTAACTCCTTACACAGTAGTATAACAGAAAACTTAAGAGCCACAGGGAATCAGATAACACAAAAAGCTGTGCTCACACCTTGGATAGGCTGGCTTCAACAGAAAGTAAACCAACCCCCCACTATGAAACCAGCTGAACAGAATCTAGACAGTGACCAGAAATATCAAGCAAATAGATAAAAGTACTACAGTTTTCTTAACTATCAGTAAAACAGAAAACAAAATGCAAACACAAAGAAAAGCAAACTCAAATAAATCATTAAATGCAGCACAGTTTTAACTATCACTGAATCTGATTAAGTGCAAAAATTATACTTATAGTCTTTTTTACCCCGGCCTCCCAGTTTGCAGAGTACTATACTTGTTTTTAATAGTATGTGTGTAACATTTTTTTACTTGATGTTTCCTGTGTGCTTGTGTGTGTCTGTGTGTGTGTGTGTGTGTGTGTGTGTGTGTGTGTGTGTAATAAAAACACAGAGACCCATTCTGGATTGATTTACAACATTTTACTGTCATGGCAACAAATCCTGAAGAAGAAAACAACACATGGCATCCAACATGCAGCTTAACCTTATAGGTACTGCTATTACAGTGTTTCCCATATTTCATACATTACATCCCTCTATGTATACATGTTTATGTGGAACTGATAAAATACTATTTTATGTTAACATTAGCATGTAGAAATAAAAGTCAGTGAGCAGATCATATCAGCATTGATATGGCTTACCTAATATTTTAGAATTTATTATATATACAACAATGCAGAATAGCTGAAATAACAGTCTTTTCTACTCTCAGAATTAATCATGCCAGGAGAAAGGGGAAAGTTAATGCAAAAGATGCAAAAATTATTGGAAAATGGCACAGGAAAGTCAGCACCTTAGTGGAAAAAGTTAATATGATAAGGATGTTAATTCTGCCAAGAGATCTGTATTTGATGAGACATTTGTGTTTAATGGAGAGAAGTGGAAATTAAATCCAAATATCTAATTGCATTGTGACATCTATATGTAAGAGTGAGGTGAGTAGGACAGCGAAAGGAGGGATGTGACTGAATATAGAATGGGGAGGAGTGGTGTGACTGAATAGAATGGGGATGTGTGATATGACTGAATGGAGCATGGAGAGGTGCAGTGTGGCTGAATATAGAATAGGGAGGTGTGGTGTGACTGAATATAGAATGGGGAGGTGTGGTGTGACTGAATATAGAATGGGGAGGTGTGGTGTGACTGAATATAGAATGGGGATGTGTGATATGACTGAATGGAGCATGGAGAGGTGCAGTGTGGCTGAATATAGAATAGGGAGGTGTGGTGTGCTGAATATAGAATGGGGACATGGGGTGTAACTGTATATAGAATGGGGTGGTGGAGTATGCCAGATTTTCAATTATAATCAATCGCAGCATTGGCTTTAGTAGCACTTCAGAGAAGAGACAGCCAGGGCCCAAATGACAGAAAAAAGTATCACGGCTATAGGCATGAACAAGAAGTATTGACAAAGTTTTGGAAACCGAAGGAGGTGATTGGAGAGGAGGTTGGGAGATTGCTTAAATATGAGATATGGGATAACCCAGAAACATGAATTTGGGGAAGAATATAAGGTAACACAAGAGGAGAGGTGGCAGGTTTCGTAAAGGATGGCAACATTTTCTTCTGAGAAGAATAAGAATATTGAGAAAGGCAGTTTTAGAAGTGGTAGGAGCGCAAAGAAATATGCAATCTTTGCATGGGGTTTTCACTGCAATTTGAGTAGCATAAGCTGGCTACCAAAGGTTGGCTAGTATGACAAGGGAGTTATACAGGATAACTACCTGGAGAAAGCTGGTTCAAAAGTTCAGGAAGATAAAGGATAGCTTAAGAAAGAAGTTAAGTATGGTGAGACATATGTCAACCTGAATATTAGCAAATATGAGCACGTAATGGTAACACTGCATAGAAATGGGCTGTAGTTGAGGAGATACATTTTACTGGGGGGGGGGGGTTGGAGTGATTGAGAAACATATAAAAACTCATCTATTATGGATCTGGAAATCAGGTGACAAAAGATGCTGTAGGACTGGCAAGAAAAATATAGAATATATAGATGTTTTGGGATTGTGTTACAATAAGACCAGCATCACAATATTGTAAGAGGCAGTGGGTAGCAGTATATGGGAATTTTATTTCCAGGACATGCTTGTTCATCCTGTTAGGAAATGGAGCAGAAAACAAAGGGTGAGTTGAGGTGATAAGGTGCAAATCATGTTTATGGGAGAGTGGTTGATGAGTTTTATAGCAAAGTGCTAGAAAATAAGCTAGAAAAAAAGTATTTTAGCAGTAGACAACTTTAGACACTACAGTGGGGAACAAAGTGCAGAAGGAGAGGATGAGAACTGGTAATTGAAAGATATATGGAAGAAAGGGTGAAAATGATCCCATGCAGGAAAGTGGGAAGAGGAAACTGTCTGTCTGCAGTCATTTCTCACAGTATGGCTAGTACTTAAAAGGTGGAGGGAACTAGGAATCCATATTTGTTATAGTATCAAAAATGTGTAATGAACAAGCCAAGGAGGATGTCTGTTAAGCATGGAATTTTCTAAAAAAAATTCTGTTTACTGCATTTAACTGTTTGTGTTGCAGCTATTTAGTACGTTTGTTATAAGTAAATGGTTAAAGTCTTCACCTCCCATGCTCAGGGTACAAGGATCAGTCCTAATCTCTGACCATTGCATCTGAAGAGATTGCACGTTCTTCCAGTGTCTCTGTGGGGTTCCTCAAACCACCCAAATACATATTGGGTGCTTCTACCTCAAACCTACCCAAAACTAGATGGAATTGTGAGTAGCTGCACAGACTCCAGGTCATGCCTATTATGTGTAGCTTTGTATAGACAAACTGCTTTAGGAATCAGCCATGATGCACATTATCCTCTATATAGGAGAACACAGATCACATACTGTACACAGTATCAATGTTAGCAACTCAAAGTTGTAAAATTGGCTATAGGTGATTCAGTCACATTGACTAATGTTACCAAAAATGGGCATAGGTATTTAAAAGTGTTAAGTGGGTTGATGACCTGGCCTACTCTGACCTACACCAGGGATGTATGCTAATAGTAGGAGGAGTCTATGTGCCACTGCTGGCCAATGTGTTCCTGCCATAAAGCTCATCATCCTTGGACCTGTAAGCTACTGGCTGACCAGTCTACAGTTGCCCAGCTTGAATGGATCTGTATTAAAAGATTAAATGGCCACAACATCAAATCCCAGTTCACTGAGACCAGAGCATCAAAGAATACAATTGTTGAAAGATGATTTGTTTGAATCTCACCTCATAAAATCACAATAGTTGTCCAACAGCTGAGACATTAACATCTTGCAAGTTACTTTTGGTATGTATAACATGATGGTAGTAAATATTTGTATTCTTTCTGACTTACACGCAGATTTCTGAGCTGTTGGCCAACTTTTGCGATTTGATTCAGTGAGATTTGAAGAGGATGGCTTTTGACAATTGTATTCTTCAATGTTCTGGTCTCTATGAACTCAGATTTGATGCTGTGGCTGTTCGATCTTTTAATATTGATCCACTTGGATTATCTGGGATAGCTCTTAGGTTCATAGATTAGTACTAGGCTAACTGCCCTTGCAAGCCATTTTAAGCCTAGCCAATTATCCCTTGTGAGACTTAAACCCTGTACCTTGTGTTTGTAAGGCAAGCACCTTAAACATTAGGCCACCATCCCTCCCTCTGTTGAATGAAAACTGGACATAAAACCTACCAAATATGAACTAAGAGTTGTTACACTCAAAATAGGTTCCCTGACAGAATGCAGCTTGGAAGTGGAAGACATGATGGAAAGGAGGAGGCAATATAAAAGGGCAGTATGGCAAAGCCACTTGGCTTGGGACCCAAAGTTTAGTATTGAGGAGGAGGACAGGAATCTTCAGATGGCAGTGAAGGATGTCATCAGAATTATCTATAGATTCCAGTGTAATGATAGAACAGTATTCATAACTCAAACTATGCCCCCTCAACAGGTTTGTGATAGCAAGGAAAGGGGTGCTTTCTGGAAGCAGTTTCAGAACCTATTAGAAAAAGATGGACAACACAAACTGGTGTTAATAATGGGAGACCTGCATTTTCACATAGGGATAGATAGAATTAACAGAATATGAGGACTGCCTACAGCTACATGGATGGCAACAGGAATAAAGGAGAGGTTATCCTACACTTCTGTCTGGCAGATGGTGAGATGGAGGCCAACACATGGTTCACCAAGAAAGACAGTCAGAAGATCACAAACAAAAGTGGTCAAAATGCAACTCAGGTAGATTTTCTCCTAGTAAGAAAAGAGCATTAGAGTAGAGACAGAAATTGCAAAGTTATCCCCAGCAAAACAGTCTGTCCACAGCATAAACCACTGGTGGCCACTATCACCTGCAAACAGTGGACAAAGAAGGCTCTAAAGTCAACAGAGACCAGACTGAAGACCTAGAAGTTGACTAGGGAGAAAGAACAAGAGTTCAAGGAAATACTCATGGCTCTATCACCTCAGACAGACAAGGAAATAGAAGGAGTTGATGTAGAATTGTAACATCTCAAATCAGCATGAAGACCATAGAACAGATATGTCCCGATAATGGTATGAAAATAAGGTACATAAGGAAAGCTGGTGGTGGAATGTGGACATCTAGAATAAGATGGACCAGGCTAACAAAGAGACTAACAGAGGGGTCAAAAGAGCAAAAAAGAGTGCATCAGAGGCACACTACCAGCTTCTGGAAAGGGACTCAGCAGATGGCACAAAGAAATTCTATCAGGTGGCATGACAAGGAAAGAAAGATAAAAAAGGTTGTTATCAGACCCCCTACATAATGGGTACCACCAACCTGCTCACAAGTCTACAGGACATCAAAGGTAGATGGTAGGAGCATTTCCAGCAGCTTCTGAATGAAGAAAAGTCAATACAAGTTGTGCTGCTCCAGACACAGCCTACAATAAGAGGTAGAAGAGCCCACCCTAGAAAAAGATAGAACTGCACTAAGGAAAATGAAGCCGGGGAAACTGCAAGCTCAGATGAGGTCATGGTATCTATGATCAAGATAAGTGAGGTGGGGGAGAAAGGGATCTGAAGGGTACTAATAGTAGTGTGGAGAGAGAGATGTACCCTAGCACAAAGGAGAATAATCATCCTACTGCCAATGTATAAGAATAAAGTGGACATTCTTAACTGTGGGCTGTATAGAGGTGTCAAACTCCTGTCACACTGCATGAAAGTACTGGAGATGGTGACTGACAAATGAATAGGCAGAGTAGTAGAAAGTAAGTTAGGAGATGAGCAGTTCAGATTCAGATCAGGATGCAGCACAACTGAACCGATGTTTGCAGTGAGACGGATTTCTGAGAAGAAGCAAAAGGTGAGGAAAGAGTTCAATGAGGCATTACGAAAGCTGGTTAGGACAATCCTGAGATGATTTGAGGTACGAGAAACACTGATAGAATGAACTCAGGTTATGTACAAGGACCCAGTGACACAAGTACAACCAATGTTTGGACTCTCAAAGGGGATCCCAGTGGGCATAGGTGTGCATCATGGTTCACCTCTTAGCCCACTGCTGTTCATACTGGTGTTGGACTACATTAAGAAACAGGTTGAAGGGGTCAGATAACAATAAATGCTATAATGAGATGACGCAGCATTACAAGTAGACGTTGAACAAGAATGTCAACAAATTACAGCTGACTGGAATGCAAAGCTCAAGGCACAATAGATGAACCTGAGTACATACAAAACAGTTGTTATGGCAACAAACAAAGGAAATCAGAAGAAGATGAAAATGGATATACAAGGGAAATAGTGGAACAGGTGAACAGCTTCAAGAATCTATGAGGGGTGGGTGAAGAGAAAGGAAGTCTGAATGAGGAGATCAAAGTCTAGAAATAGTGTGTGACAGAAAAAGAAGCTGAAAGATTAGGTGTACAAAACAGTGGTGTGACCAGGACTATAGCATAGTACAGAAATCTGAGCAGTGAAGACGTAGCAGCTGAGACAGCTAGAAATGATGGAAAAGAAGTCCTGAGATGGGTGGTAGGATGCACACTGTGGAACAGATGAATTAATGAGGACATCAGAGCAGAAGACAAGGTAGTTCCAGTTGCAGAGAAGGTCAAAGAGAACAGATAACTGTGACTTGGGCACATGTACAGTTAAGGAAAAACAGTCTGCTGAAGAGGATCTCCTAGAGACAGGAAGAAGGTGAAAGGAAATGAGGGTGCCCATCAAAGAGATGGATGGAGTGCTGATAGAAGACCTGCTATAGTCAGACATGACCATCAGGTAGGACAGTGGGACTGAATCAAGAAGGATGGCAAAGGTTGATGTAACACCCTGAACCCATGATGTAACACCCTGACCCCATGATGTAACACCCTGATCCCATGTAGAAAATGGGAAAAAGGGAGTTGATGATAATGATAACTATATAGTACATTTCTGAAAAATGAAATAAAAAGAAGCTTAAAATATCTAAAGAAAAAAGCAAAGATCTGGGGAAGAATACTGTTTACGTCAATTTCCAAGCCTTCAGTGATTTGTGTGACAACACTCTTAAAAAAAAAAAAAAAGTAGTGAAGAAGAAATCGCAAATGACCTTCATGGGGTTCTGTCTCTCTAATGTAGAATATTAATAGTATGCAGCTTTGAACTTCATAGTCCAGTGTGATTCTGCAAAAGTCCTTGTTAGTAGGGGGCATTAAGTAATACTTTGATCTAAGCACCGTACTTGTCTTTAGTGGGTAGAAGCTGTATGCATCAATAAGCAGCTTCTTCAGCTGTCCTTACTGGGTAATACTCCCACATTACTCCTTTATTCAATTCTTGTGGAACAGTGCTTATTCTGAGCTTGTCTTAACTACCATCGACATGTTCACCCATTCAATAGGCTGAGCTTGTTTTACAATTATACCAATTTGCTCCATGAATTGCAATTTTTTTCTCTGGTTTGATGTTATAATTTTGCAGAAACACTTCTTGGTGCATCAGTAAGAGGTGAAATTTCTGGATTTATTCCATAGTACTGTTCCTGAATTCAGCTACAGCCTGTAAATAAATCAGCAGGCTGATCAGAACACTTATATGTGGCATTAGTCTTCTCATTTTGGATTGGTTTTGCCTTTTCAGAGTCTCATCCCATGACACACCCTGGCACGTAAGTGGACAATACTGCACAAATGTATGACCTGCTTAATCACAAACATGCAAGCTGCTGTAACTATGTATCTGAGAATCACTCCCGGCACTTATTTGTGACTGATGGTTTCATGATTAGTGGCTTATCCATGCTCTTCCTTTCTTCTGCTTCATCATCATCATCAACCCCCTTTTTCCCATTTTCTATATGGGGTCGGGATGTTGTATTAATTATCACCATCTGTTTTCATAAAGCAGCTCCTAATGACCAAATGTTGTTAATTTAGTGTCTGAATAAGCATGTTAATTCTTTTTTAGGGCCCTTTCAGGGCCAAGTCAGTGAATTCAGCCACTCTCAGTTATGACGGTACATTCTGCACCAAAATACTTTTAGCAATAATATATATTATTTCATAGTCCACTGATTGATTTGTTGACAAAATGTTTGAAATTCAGGGCCCCTTTCATCGAGACAGCACTCAGTGTATGCATATCATAGGTTAGTACTAGGCTAACTGCCCTTGTGAGCCATTTTAAGCCTAGCCAATTATCCCCCTGTGAGATTCAAACCCTGTACCTTGTGTTTGTAAGGCAAACACCTTAACCATTAGGCCACCCTCCCCAACTGGATTCAGCTGCTATTCCTTCTCTGGTTCAGACGTAGGTGAGTCAACAACTGAAAAAGCAAACGTATTTGTTTATGCCTGTCACTTGAAAAACTTTACCCTGCCTTTCTTTCCTCATTTTATGCTTCACATTTTAGAGAAACGGTTTAATAACTTATAACTTTAGTATTCTTTTTTGTTGCTAGACAAGGTCTGAGTTCATGCAAGTTACCAAATGTTGTGCAACACTGTGTCTGATTAAATGTTTTCTGTTTTAAATGCACCATTATGACAATATATTTGGGTAGCTCTTTTAAGTGCCATGCAGGTTCTAGCTTGTGTCATAGTATGCTGTACTATAACAGATGTTCTCTTTACAATTTTAGCAGATACTCTGCATCGTAATTCTACACTCATCCAGATCCTCTGTAAGCTCCTTCATTTGAATGCTTGTTAATTCTGCAGATCGATGCACATTCGCAGCTTTCTCTAGTAATACCTTTACTCTGAGATGTTTCCTTTATACTGTGTCATACTTTATGCAGTTGTGCAACTCTCCAAATTCATAACCTTTAGCTCTATTCCTTAGTTTAGTCATATAAGCATAAAAAGACTCATATGCTAAATTTATTTCTAGTAAAAAAAAAAAAGCTGATATATGGTAGATTCTTTTTAGGGTCACAATGTTGCTAACCTCTGTATTTAATAATAGATAGGGCAGACTGTTCCTTCTTCGTAAGATTAAAAATATAATGCATATTTTGGTATTATTTTTAACAAATTAATGATATGTAGGAGTACGGGCCTCTGGATTTTCCTCTGAAATACCTCAATGAAGACATAAAATGTTTGCATATACTGTTTATAGTTTTCTTCTAAACTCTGTAGTAAATTTAAGGTTGTTGGAGAAGTAAGTGGGATAATAGAAGTCATGATATCAATACCGCTGCAGTCTAAAGGAAAACGGTAGCATAAGCTTGTGTGCTGTAAAGGCCCATCACTTACCACTGAATTCAAACAGTAAGTAGCTAGGCCACCTGAGGTTTGCTTTTGGTACATCATGTTGCTCTGTTTTTGACTTTTTATTTTCATTTTGATGTTTCTTTACTGGTTTCTATTGCTTATTTTGCCATTTTGCATTTCTTGACAGCTTGGCATTTTTCTGCTCCTTTGTCATTTCATATTTTTTCTGTCTCAGTTTCTGTTTATTTTCACTCATTACAACACAAGGTTTTGTTATTTCAGCTTTCAGTTTTCACCTGATATTTAAGTGGCAGACATTTTATTGGTTGCACCATTTTCCTTTGGTTCAACCATTGGTGGTAGCAGGGATGTCACTGATGTGCCTTTCAGTTTTCACCTGATATTTAAGTGGCAGACATTTTATTGGTTGCGCCATCTTCCTTTGGTTCAACCATTGGTGGTAGCAGGGATGTCACTGATGTGCCTTTCAGTTTTCTTCCTTTTGGCATGTAAGATCAAATCCTTGAAGTGTTACCGAGGTCTACACAGCATGCCTCATACTGAAGGCACACAAGACTCAGTTTATATGGATCTGTATTGTTTACAATCATGGCAGCAAATGCTGAAGAAGGAAGAACCATGTGACATCCAAAAGATAGATTAGCCTTATAGGTACTGCTATTTAAAGTGGTAGTCACACCTTAGACATTACACATGCATGTAATGATCTGTAAAACTATATTTAACATGAATATATGGAGAAAGACTGCATTAACATCAGACATTACGTAAGTTGTTACAGGTGATCCATATCTGAAATTAATGAGCAGAATGGTAGAGGATACCCAAAACTTGCAAAATGCTAATATATTAGACTTTGAATGGAAAAGCACACAATTTTTAGGTGTTATATGGGTAACTATAGGATATTATTTTTATAACTTGGAGAATTATTTTGGGATGTTTTGTACATTTTTGGTGATAACCAGCAAGTATATCTTTCTTATTTTATCATGGTAGTTATGAGAGAGTTCTAACGAGGCTACAAACAGTGTGAGCACTGAACTTTTACCTGCTGTTTTATTAAGCATCACTAGACTTGGGATGACCTTATAGTCACACAACCGTAAACATCTACATTATAATCTATCCGGGAAACAGAGAAGTTAATCACCTCACTTAAACACTGCTGTGCCAGGGGTATAACAAGTGTAAAACTAAGTATGTACATGTAAGGAGAGTTCAAAAACTTCCATTATCTTTATGCTGAAGTAGTTACAGAAGTCTGAAACTACCATGCATTGATCACTGCTAAAATGGCATTTAATGCTTTGTTTTACAGAAACATTGATATAGAGCTATCTGTAGCTGTATGTATCTAAATCTATGTCTCTCTCTCACTACACACACACACAGACACACATACACACAGACACACACACACACACACACACACACACACACACACACACACACACACACACACACATATATATATATATATATATATATATATATATATGCATAATTATAAATATATACATACAAACACACACACACAGACACACAAACACACATGTACGCATGCACGCACACACACACACACACACACACACACACACACACACACACACACACACACACACACACACACACACACACACACACTCACACACACTAATACCGCAAATGTTTCTAAAGTCGCATTCAACTCTGGTACGGATGTGCTGGGTTTTTTAAACATGTTTACAGGACCCTCTGACTCATACAGAGTTTTTAACATCACATTGCGAGCAAAACCCTTTATGTCCAAAACAGTGTCTACATATCGTGTATTAGTAGCTGGTACCTAGCACATTCGTAGCAGAGTTGAATGCAACTTTAGAAATGTTTTGCAATGTATGTGAAAACGATATAAAATCTGTGTTCATGAAGGGTGAAAAAAGTATGAAAGGTAAATTTTAGAATCTAACAGTGAGTGAGTATAAGGCTTTACACACACTGCAGGAAGATGATTCCATATGTATTTGACCAGCTGACAAGGGAGGGGGTATTGTGATATTAGATGCAGCATATTATGTGAGTCAAATGACTGAAATGCTGAATAATACACAGGTATATAGAAATTTAATGCTGCTAGACATTGATTTGATATGTAGTCATGTTTTTAGTATGCTAAATGATTGTTTTATGAGTCATATTATATCCAAATCATTGTTGGATTTTTTATTAGTACTTCATCCAGTTATACCATTGATCCAAGGCCAACCAAAGTTACACAAGAATTTCAGTAACCCACCACTTAGACCCATAGTATCTGGTTGAGGATGGGTTATTCATCCATTGTCGGTTTATGCTGAGAGATTTCTTAGACCTGTTGTGGACAAGTCTCAATATGTATTGAGAGACACCAAACAGCTATTATGTGATTTATCTTCCATTACCTTAGGCAATCAACATATATTGAAGGAAAGTTGGCTAGTGACTCTAGACATAAGCTCTCTATCTACAGTTATACCTCATGCCTATGGCATAGAAGCGGTAAAGTTATACCTAGGCAACAGCAGTACTTATGATGTAGTACAAATAAATTTAATATGTATGTTGCTTGAAATTATTTTGGAAAATAACGCAATGCTATTTAATGGAAAATACTATTTGCAACAAGTGGGTGTTGCCGTGGGCATACCCTGTGCGAATAGTTTTGCGAATATAGTGCTAGCACAATGGGAAGAAAGTGGGAAGAAAGTGCAGTTTTAATGAATAATAACTACAATGCATATATTTTTTGTATAAACGTTTCATAGATGATCTTTTTCTAATTTGGACTGGTTCTTATGAACATCTGCTGAAGTTCATTACTTATTTGAATGACAATACTAATTTTTTAAAATTTACATTCAAAGCTTCTAAAGTAATGATAGATTTTCTTGATGTTGCTATTATGAAAGATCAGGATGGTTTTCTGTCTACCACTATGTACAGGAAATCTTGTCATAGGAATAATATTCTATCTCGAGACAGTATGCATCCATCTTATGTTTATAAAAACATAATCAAAGGTCAAGGAATGCATATAACTAGATTGAACACTGATGATGCAATATTTCATATGAATTTAGATACTTTTAGAGATGAATTGGTTGAGCGTAAATATACATTGAAAGAAATTGATTTAAATCTTAAACATGTTGAAAATTTAAGGGATACAGTAGCTAAACCATATATGAATAACACTATGCCGGAAATTAGAGTCTCACAAAACAGGAAAAAATGTAATTATAATGCAAATAAAACTTCATTGAGTCTGCAGTATTCTAGTAATATTGATATGGTCAGAGATATTGTGAAACAGAATTGGTTCATCTTAAAATCTGATGCACAAATAAAAGAGATAGTGGGTGATGAACCTTGCTTTAGGTATAAGAACAAAAATAATTTAAAGAGACTATTGTGCAATTCAAATAAACAGTCATCTGTGGGGAAGGTAATATCTAAACTCTATCTAAGACCATGTGGGAAGTGTAATATATGTAAGGTATTAAGTCCACATAATGTTTTTATACATCCTACAACCAATGTTAGATATGAGTTTAGAGTAAATGCTACATGTGCTACTAATGATCTGATATATTTGGCAGTATGTAATGACTGTCATTCATATTATGTGGGGATGACGAACAGGTCCCTTCGTGACAAAGTTAGAGAGCACCTTTCACTATTCGCAATGGATATATTGAAAGAAGTGCACTAACCAAGCACATAATGGCAAATAAAACACACACATTCCAATTCATGGTTATATGCTGTATAGGTTATAGTCTAAGGTTGGGAGATAAGAAAAATATTACTGAACAGAATGAATTATATTGGATAGTTAAGCTGCAAGCTGATAAATTACCTGGGCTCAATGAAAGGGCTTCAATAAAACCACTATTGGCTGCTAAGAGGTTGAAGTAATTTTATCTCATTTTATAGTATTTACCTTTGTAGCTAATATTTAAATAAGTGTCTTTAATATGGTAATTGATTAATTATTTAATTAATTATTTAATTATTCCATCAGTATGATAGAGAATGTATTTAAACAGAAGTGATGTGTAATGTGAATGAAGTCTGATGAAGCATCTATTTGATGTGAAGGCGCTTACTGGTGTTATCTGTTTTACTATCACTTTGAAATTGATTCTATAATAAATTGCTGGAATTTTTTGCTGTGGTCTTCTCATCTCCAGCATTGATACACATTGTTGCTGACACCAATCTTTGCGCCACCTCACCTACCTGGTTATCAAATAGTAAATACATAAATAAATAAATAAATAAAGCAAGCATATCTTAAGAGCTTGGACATGAACATTCACGTTTAGTACTTCAGCAGAGCTTCATTCCTCAGTAGAAGGAGCATGTAATATTGAGGTCAACTTCCCAGCATAATATAACAGTGTAAACATACATGGTGTCTTTCCAACAGCTCAAAATTTCCTCTTCTGAATAATATTTTGTGCAGCTCCTTATTATTGGACTGTACTGCAAGGGGAAGTCAGTTATATTCTGGGGTGCTTTCTCAATGCCTTTTGTGCACTGCTGTGTTGCATCAGGTTTGGTAAGGCATACAGTACCATAGAAACCCAATAATATGCAAAACACCTGCATGCTGCTGCATATTCAGGAGTCAAAAACTGATGTGCTATGTTAAGTTTACAGTAAGACAGCACTTCGGTATTGTGAAACATTGAAGAATGGAGTAGGGAATTTCCATTGTAAGGTGCCTTTATTAAGCATTCCATTTGTTCAAAGTTTGTACTTTTTTTTTTTTGCGTCACTCTGTGACATTTTTTCATGGGCGAGTGTGATTTTGTAATCACAGTAGTGTGTTGATTATATTAGAAATGCACACCATGCTTGTAATGATTAGTGCCAGTCTGATATGTGTTGGTGGATTATTCTTCTGCTCATAGACAAGACTTAGGAAGTGTCATGCAATTCTGTTGTATTTTTATGCATACATATAGTCTGTGATCAGTTTTCTTTTACACTGTCCCACCTGGGTATTTTTAGGATATATGACTGTATTACTTTTGTGTCATTCACACAAGAGTAAAACCACAATTATTTAAAAAAAATATAAGTAGAATTTACACTGGGCAGAAGATTCATTTGGTAGAATCACATTTTTTCTAAAACTAATACAAATACTGGGTCTATATTATGATATTGCATGCTCAGAAGAGTGAACGACACATAATTGACCCCATGTAAGCGAAAGCTTACAACATCGAAACCTCAAAACAGCGATTTTTTTTTCCCTTGGAAAAAAATCGCTGTTCCGACATTAAAAAAAAAAAGTAAAACATTACATAATCTGGGGGGCTTCGCCCCCCACATCCCTCTTCTTAAATATACCAACTCCGAAATCGCACTACAGTGCTGAAAATGGCAAAGTAGCGAAAGCAGCCAAGCAAATTCTTTCCCAGGGAAATCACAATTATTTTCCCAGATATAGAACTTGCTGAAAATCCACTTTGCTATTTTGCCTTTTCACACTTTTCAGTTCAATAAAGATGCATTTGACAACCTGCGTCTGTGACAGCATAATAGGGAACCCAAATACTTTAGTTCTACTACACATTAACAGAAAAATACTCAAAACTCAAAAGGCCAAAAAAGTAAGCTACAAATGTTTTGGCAAGGGGGTAATCACCCACCCCATACATTTATATACCAATCCATTGTAGTACCAACTTAAGTGAGAAATCTCACAAAACAATAGAATCTCTATTTGCACTTACATGGAAATTGCTTCAGCAGTGATTTCCCATAAAATACAGTAACCAGTGCTCTGTTCTTCATTATCATTGATTGGCTGCAATCCTAATTAATTTAACAAAACATCATTGATATTATGAAGCGCAAGGCAAAAATATCAGGCACAATGACAGGCATTCTGCAAAAATCAGTTAGGTAAACTGCTGTTAAAGAGTTCAGCCAAAAATACAACTAATATGTTCATGGGCTGAATTCATTCTACCAAAAAAACACCTCTATACATAATCTAACAAATTAATCTTATACTAAATGAGTGATACCCATACAAATGTATGCAGTCATTTTTGTTTGACTGTGATTTAGGTGTCTTTTAAGGATGAAGGTTCTTCTGATTACAGTGCACTATCAGAGCGTAGGGATGAAATATATAACTGGGCTTAAATGTGTCATATAATAAAGCATATTTCCAAACTTAATTTTAATTTAAAAATTCAATAAGGTATAACTGTCTAATCATCTAGCTAATTTGAATGTTTTTCTCAACCATATATACATTATACATTTGCTTTCACTATCAGTTCACAAAGTTCAAGCAGTCAAGGATAGGAATCTCTGAACTGTGTTCCTAAAAAAATAAATAAAAAGGGAAAGAAAAAAAGAAACAATGGCCAATAAAATAATTTGAATAAAATACGTTTTAAAGTGTTTTCTGCAAGGGGCAAGCCCCCTACATACCCTGATATGGAATAAAATCCCCCCACATGCCTTGAACACACACACACACACACACACACACACACACACACACACACACACACACACACACACACACATATATATATATATATATATATATATATATATATATATATATATACTAGTTCTGCTGTCACTCCAATTTGAAGAAGAGGGGAAATGACCTATGAAAAAGGCATCACTGTTGGCACAGCTCACAGTCGGTGATATCTTATGGAGAACCTATGATCCTTGGCTGAATTTCAAGCAAATGATGCTTGAGAATTCAGTCTTCATCTACCACTGGGTTACCCTACATGTTCTATGAAAGTAGAACAGTGCTATTGGTCAGTTCTCGTATTTGAAACATTTATACTTATGCTCTATATTTAAAGTGCAAACACATCTGTAATATTATAGTCTTTATTTTGTAATCAGAATTAAATGCTTGTTTTAAACGATTGTGACAGTTATCTAGTTATTGGGTCACCACTGGCTGTTTTTGATTGTGTGATTAATTTGTTGATTTAATTTTTATGTATGTATCTTTTTTTTTAAGCAAAACCTTCTCCTCCAAATTCCCCTCCATCACTTTCTGGACCAATACAACGAGTTTGGCTTAATACACCTGTGACATTTAATTGTACATCAGCAGGATTTTACCCCCCAGAGATCCATGTTACCTGGTGGCAGAATGAGCAGGAGCTGCATGGAGCCAAATCAGATGTCTGTTCTAATGATGGGAGCAGGACGTATCAAGTACAAAGTACCATCACTGTTCCAGCAAAAATCGACTCACCTGTTACCTGCAGAATTAATCATAGTGAATTAAACCAACCTATACATTCTACCTTCAACATCAGTGACATTGTGAATGGTGAGTCGCGTAATTTAATATTAGCTCTCAGGAAATAAATATCATAACCGTAATGACATTGACAGTTGTATTCTTCTTATGATATGACTTTGGATGAATGTAAAAGCTGTCTTTTTTTAAAAGTATTATGTCTATAATTTATTTTACTGAAACATTAAAATAAGATATTTCTGTTGTAAGACCATTTTCAATTGAATTGTGCACTTTTAAAACTACAAGTGCATATAGGCTTGGAATAAGTAAAATAGCTTCGGATACTGGTTGAGTCGTAGTTGCTCAAGCTTCATTCCTTAAAGTTGTTACTATGTAATTTATGTAGGACAGCTATTTGCTTATATTGTATTGCATTTTCCCTTGTCCATGACTGCAACCACCACAACAAAGAGAAAGAATAACATGAGTTTTGTTAATCAGCTGATATTTATTTATTTTTTTTTTATAACCTGCTAATGTCTTGTTGAACTATCATGGCAACTGTTAAAAGCTTAAAAAAATCAGTAATGTATGTACAAGTCAAAATAAAATAGCTAAACCAGGTCTTCATGAATAATTCATTAGGTATCCCAGTGTGCTATACTCTGCTATAAGGTGACCTAGTAAAACTTTATGTTACGAGGTGTAAATAAGCTGCTACCTGCAGCATCCTGACACTGCAGTGATTACAGGATGGGACACTGATCACCTAATGCTTGTTTACTTTACAAGGTGTAAATAAGCTGCTACCTGCAGCATCCTGACAATGCAGTGATTTCAAGATGGGACACCGATCGATAATGCTTGTTTATATTAAAAGGTGTAAATAAGCTGCTACCTGCAGCATCCTGACACTGCAGTGATTTCAGGATGGGACACTGACACCTAATGCTTGTTTACATTACAAGGTGTAAATAAGCTGCTACCTGCAGCATCCTGACACTGCAGTGATTTCAGGATGGGACACCAATACTCTAATGCTTGTTTATATTACAAGGTGTAAATAAACTGCTGCCTGCACCATCCTGACACTGCAATGATTTCAGGATGGGACACTGATCACCTAATGCTTGTTTACATTACAAGGTGTAAATAAGCTGCTACCTGCAGCATCCTGACACTGCAGTGATTTCAGGATGGGACACTGATCACCTAATGCTTGTTTACATTACAAGGTGTAAATAAGCTGCTACCTGCAGCATCCTGACACTGCAGTGATTTCAGGATGGGACACTGACACCTAATGCTTGTTTACTTTACAAGGTGTAAATAAGCTGCTACCTGCAGCATCCTGACACTGCAGTGATTTCAGGATGAGACACTGATCACTTAATGTGTAAACAAACAGTCACTACTGCTCCAAGAACACACAGTCTAAACAGTCCAACAAGATAATCAGTTAAAAAAGAAATGACTGGTGTTGGGGCCGATATTCTTGTAATAAATTCAGAATATAACTGTTAAAAGTCTTGATATATTAGTGGCACTGAATTTGCAACTATGCTTTGAAGAAACAGTTATAAAAAAGTCTCATGAAAAATGTATTGCGCTAGAGTATAAGGCTGTTATAAGCTCAACAGTACCTGGTTTGTAAATGAACACACACCAAGGCTGTATTCACATCTCCGTTGTGGTGTAAATAAGCTTAATCCAACTGCAGTGATTTCAGTATGGGACACTTCACCAAGTGTGTTCACCAGTAAGTTTCTCCAAATAATGAAAGCAGTGCAATCCAAAACAATTAACGATCGCCTAATGCTTGTTTATATTACAAGGTGTAAATAAGCTGCTACCTGCAGCATCCTGACACTGCAGTGATTTCAGGATGGGACACCGATCACCTAATGCTTGTTCTACAGCCATGTGTTTTATTGTAATAAAATTCTTAAAGTAAATAATATTGTGTGACATAAGCTAAAGTGAGGTGCTGATGGTGAGTTTTCCTTTTTTATATCAGAATATTAAACCATAGCTGTGGCTTAATATTGTATACCAGGAACATAACATCTTTCTGCATCTGGCTCAGTGGGGAGTCTAGCATTAAGTATAACCACTTATGCTGAGTAAGAACACGTAACAATGCTTTAATCACAATCTGTATTTTCCCCTGAGCTTAACTATAAGTACATATGTTATATAACAAAAAAGGAATAATTTTGCAAATGTGACACTGAAACTGCAAACTGTTATACTGTTACATTTTATTAAATGCAGTGGTAAAATGTTAAATAGAAAACATGACTGCAAGATTTTAATGTTACAAAATAACATCCAAACAAAATAGCTCACTCTGACACTATCTCAGAGACACCTTTAGTGACCATCTGCCTGCTTTCATTCATTGCTCAGCTACCTCCACCCCATATCAGCACCATTACATTCCCACTCGCAATCTTAGCAACTTTAACCCCATAAGTTTCTCATATATTTTCAAACAAATGAATTGGCAAATTCCAAATACTCTTCCCCTTGACAAAGCTTTAGAACATTTCAACTCTGTCTTCCTAGACACTCTTAACTCCCTAACCCCTCTAAGAAACAAAAGAATCAAAGCTAATACTCCTCCTTGTCTGTCCAAAGAAACAAAACAAATCATGCATCAGAGGGACAAATCCTGGAAGCTTTACCAGAAGAGTAAAATGCCTACTACCCTGCTCCAATACACCCAAATCTGCAACCGTGTAAAAAAACTAATCATCATGGACAAAAAAAACCTACTACAATAAGCTTCAGTACAACAATAATAAAAACCCTAAACAATTCTGGAAATCAGTTAATTGCCTTCTCTATCCAGGCTCCAGGAATAATCCCTGCCCTGACCCAAGTATAACTGACATTGAACTAAGCTCACATTTCAACTCATTCTTTACAGAAACCATTGCTAACCTAACCAAAACATTCCCAAACAACAATCCACATAGCCTTCATTCTTCACCTTCCAACAACCCTAATAACTTTCCCCTCATATTCGAGCTCAAACCAGTTTCAACCAATATTATAAAAGGGCTCCTATCCAAACTAAAGCCATGCTGCAATGCCCCTGACAACATACCCTCCACCTTCCTCAAATGTGCTTCTGATGGTATTGCACTCCCAATCAGCATCTTAATAAATAGATTCATAAAAGAATCATATGTACCCAAACTCTGGTGTTCAGCATACATTATTCCTCTTCACAAAGGAGGCAAAAACACAAACATTTCTAATTTCTACCCAACTGCCCTACTCTCTCCAATCTCAAAAATTCTAGAAAAATGTGTCCAGCACCAACTTATGCCTTTCTTAATCCAGAATCAACTCCTTACACTCACCCAACATGGCTTCCGCACTGGCCAAAGCACCATAACTGCCCTACTCTCCTTCCTAGAAACAGTCAATCAAGCCCAAGATTCTGGACTCCTAGTATCCACAGTTCTCCTAGATCTCTCTAAAGCATTTGATACCATTTCCCACAATCACCTTCTCTATCATCTTTCCAACCTTCATCTCTCCCCTAACACTTTATACTGGTTCTCCAGTTACCTGTCAGACAGGTCTCAGGCAGACAGATGGAAGAATTCCGCCTCTTCCTTCTTACCGCCCCCCCCCACCGGTATACCATAGGGGTCCATCCTCAATCTTATGCTTTTCAACATCTTCATTAATAACCTTCACACTGCCATCCCTGACACAACAGTTATCCAATATGCAGATGAGTCAACTATATTCTGTGCTGCCTCCAACCTTCCTGAACTACTGACTAAACCCAAACTGCATTTTCAACCACTGAAAACTGGATGCACCAAAACCACCTCTCTCTCGACTCAAATAAATCAAAAATACTACTTTTTCCTCCCTCCTGGGCTTTCTCATATGACAAAAATGCTTTCAAAGTCTTTAGCCAAACCAACTCAGCTATAGAAGTGGTCCCTTTTGCAAAACTTCTTGGTATTACCATAGACGAACACCTCAAGTTTGATATCCACATTCAACAAAACATAAAAAAAACCCCACCAAAAATTAGGTGTGCTCTATAGGAATAACCTCTTTCTCTCCAACTCACAAGGAATACCCTGGCAACTACCTACCTTCTATCATCATTACTATATGGAGCCCCTCTTCTAACAAATCTGACTTCTTCCATCACCTCCAAACTTGAACATTGCTATAATAAGATCTTTAAATTTGCCACTAAATCCAAAAACTCCACTAATCATTGCCTTACCCTACAATCTCTGAACTGGCTAGAACTCTCTAACCACCTAGACTTCCTATAGCTAACCACTGCTCACAAACTAATATTTCACCCAGATAAATGCCCAGTCCTAACAAACATCCTTTCCCCCATACATCCCAAATAGATCTCTGAGATCTGAAGACCAAAATTTAATTTCTATCCACAAACCCAAACGACATGCTGGCCAGCTTCTCCTCTCTTTCTCACTAGGCAAGAAATGGAATTCTCTCCCTCCTTCACTTCGGACTATGCCAAACTCAGAAACCTTCAAAACCCAGCTTTTCTCATACCTGTCATCCAAATAGAAATGTTCCTGCTTTCACTCTACCTAAACTCAAGGGAATTCCACAAGGAGTTCTTCTTACTCCTTGCTACTAACCTTCATCTAACTCATATTTCTATTCTCCTACAACAGACTCAAGCTCTCAGTAACTGATTAACCAATCTCTCACTTGATTTCAAGTATGCATATAATGTAAATAGCAAATTACATCTATTGACTGCACGTCAAGTATATCCCTTACTTATTTTGAATAACTGCTTGTAAACTGTCTCCCATCTACTAGTATAATAACGCAAGAACCTTAGATCTTTTATTGTAAAGACAGTTGATCATGCTTGCTCTGAATGCAAACTCCTATAAACTGTTGTTTTCTAATATCTGTTAACTGTGTTGTATGCTGTACTTTTTATGCATTTGCATTTCCTTACTGTATGGATATTGTATATGTATTATACCTTTATAATTATGTAACCCTTACTGTATTGCTTATGGAGCTTTTCTCCCGGGCCTCCACGTAAAACGGACACTAAGTTGTATACTGCAACATTTTAAAGTAATTTATACTAATGCACCAGCTGTATGTTCATTCTATAAAAGTTATACATGCTATACCCCACCTATGTATGCACGCTAACTCAGAGGTCACACTCGTTTACAGATTGGGATGGCAGTCCACAAAAATAGCTCACAATTGCATAAAGGCACACAATGTTTACTTCTCAGTCTATCATTAGTATGATTCATTCAGGTAGATTGTGTCAGTGTTAAGCAGGATATAGACAAATGACATTTTCTGCGAATGAAGTACAAGCAGGCCTAGTACACAGCTGATGTACTATGCTTCCGCATGCTGCACACTGAGTTATCTTGTAGCATGATGTCGTTAGATGTAGGGAACATCTACTTTGTAAGTTATGATGTATTTGACATTAAAAAAGGGAGGCAATGCAAAAAAAAAAAAAAAAACACTGGTTTAAAGAGTTCTTCCATACCAAATATAAAACAGGAACTTCATCAGGTTAAACATTCACTCACCATTTTCTCTTTTATAAACTTGTCTACTGCCACCATGTGACCAAAAATAAAATTCAATGAATGCACAAATATTTCCTTTCAAAGAAAATAGTCAGTGTGGAAATTAAGAAAGAACACAAATGGAAATATTTATGGAATAGTTAAGTATGCCAAGGTGAGAGAGAGCGATATGAGGCTCAATTATAACAAAATTTAAAAAACTCATTTAAAACCAATTAAATATTCTGCACATCAAAATACATGTTTTGTATAAAAATGTAATAGAAAATAGTAAATCATTCATGATTTAGCTCTTTTAAGTGTTAACAGGCTATTTATTGAACTCTTATAGTTTATGCCTGGGGGCATTCAGATCAATTTGCCAATGAAGCTCCCTGGCTTCAAGCCTGGCATGACAATTCCCCTCTTGAAATCTGGGACTGCACTTTCCAAAACAAAAAATAAAAATGGTTTATATTGCACACAATCCTTAGAGTGCTTGCACAAGGTATTGGTTGAATCACCCCCTTTAATAGCACATAGATGTTGATAAATTCTTGTCTTCGTCATTTGCATGTACAAACAAGGACAAGAAGAGCACTGTACCAAATGTACTACCCTGAGGACACTACAGAGTCAAAAACTTTTGCACTGATGCAACTAAAACTACACCTGCCACTACTTATGTACTCCCCACACTTCTTTATGGTGTTTCCATTGTTACTGACCACTAAGCTTCACAATTAAAACATGAACAATGCTATAACAAAGTTCCTAAATTTGCAGCAAATACCCCTTTCAGAACCCACCACTGTATAGCACTAAAAAGCATAAATTGGTTAGAAGTGCCTCATCGACTAATGGATACACAGCTTCTTACTACCTATAAAATTATCCAGTATCCATCTGCCTGTCCAGCAGTAAAAAACATTCTACATAGCTATGTTCCCAGTCAGTCATTGCAATCTGGTGATCAAAAACTTTTGTCTGTCTACAAACCTATCAAATCTGCTGGGCATTGTCTGTACTCATATAAGGTCGCTAAGGCCTGGAACTCCTTACCTGTATTCATCAGATCAATACACTCTCTGTCATTTTGAAAAATTACTCTGTAAGATGTCCTAGCTAAAATCTGGCTCTGTTCTTCTCAAAACCAGGATAAACTATCTTCCTAAATAACCAGTACCTTTTCATCCTTTATACCTCCTTGCTTCTCTTTTTTCACATACTTCCTTACTGCTATCTAATTCTCTTCCCTAACCTTCTGTAGATATATATATATATATATATATATATATATATATATATATATATATATATATATATATATATATATATATATATATATATATATATATATATATATATATATATATATATATATATATATATATACCATAAGCCTGTTTTTCCCTCACTTCATATTGCAGTTCCTGTTTGTGTTAGACTAACTTACCTTTAATTTATCTACAAACTGCATATAATCCCTCTAAATATTAAATGAGTGTCATATAACTTGTATTGATTCTATTATGTCTGATTTGTTAGAATTATTTAAAATTCAAACATTTTTATTTTATTTTTGAAGGTTGTAAAATTATTGTTCTTAAATTGTTTTCTAGTAACTTGGAGCTTTTCTCCCCAGGCCTCTGCTGAAAATGGACTTCCATCCAGTTGGACTTTCCTGGTAATCAAATGTCAGTGAATAAATAAATAGAATCAAAATGAGCACTGGGGACAATACTGTGTGGATATCCTGCACCATTAGTATTCTCCATGTCTAAAATGAGCTTACACTGGCTGTAGGATTCACATCTATACATACCTCAGTTGATAGTTTCCTTAACTATTTTTTAAATTTCAAACAAGACTGCAATTTCTTTTCCATTATTATAAGTAAACTTTGGCACATCGTGAAGTTTAGCAGTTAACTCACAAGTAGAAAAAAACAAAGGACCAATTCCTTGCAAAAAAAAAAAAAACTTTTTAACATCTGTAAACAAAAAACGGTACACAGCTGTTCAACCAGCTCTAAGAAGCACTATCCAGGGGTGGAAACATTAGGACCCTGACAGAATCTAAGTAAAGTGAATGGATAGTGCTTCTTAGAGCTGATAAAGGGTCTGGGCTCAATGAAGTAGCATCCACAAAACCCAATCTAAGACAACGCAGAAATATGAGATGATGTTTTGTTCCACGTACATTATTTTAGTGCTTATAGGTATTGGGATATACAGTGTATGCATTTTATATATTATATAGTTGTTATGTTTTCATTTATTTATATTCAGTCCACATGTTTTTAAAGTTTAGTATATGAATAGTGTTTTAGAGCTTTTGATATCATTGCTGGTTTAAATTTTAATTATTGTTAATTAGCTAATTGCTTAATTGTTTGGTTTAATTAGCTAATTGCTTAATTGTTTGGTTTGCTATATATGTGTGATGGTATTTTTGTCAGTAAAGAAGGATCTGAGGAAGCTATTTGTAGTGAAAGCGCTTATCCGACTATCTGTTTTACCACAATAAACCATTGGATTTTTATGCTTCGTGGTTCTCAAGTTTTGTGGATTATACACAATTTTGATGACAGCTCAACCCAGACCATTTGGAGCTTGCTTCACAGTGTCCCATCACCATTTTGTTGCAGTTTTTATCTTTTCAATCTTTGGGACAGTGCGTTCATCAGGTTGAACAGCTGTGTACCATTTTTTGTTTATTTTTATTTCTTCATTCACCGCTGTCAGCCTGAGCGAACTCTTTATACATATCTGTTGACATGGCAGATATTGAACTTGATTATATCCTGGGAGGTGAAGACCAAGGGAAGAGTGCATTAAAGAAAAGGTTTCAACAATACTTACTTGACTCTGAATTTGCCTCGTTGCATTTTGAGAGTCTGACTACCATTGATGACATCACCAACACAACCGATGACATGGAGAGGCTACACAAGCTGTTCGAGCAGATGGAAAAAGACTTTCTGAAATTAAAATGCTTACAGGCACAGAGGATGCACTTCCAGTTTTGCCTAAACCAGAATATTGTTCCTCGAGGGCTACAAGTATTTAACATGCCCAGCCAAGGACGTGAGTACCCTGAACTACTGGCGAAGTGGCAGAAACTTGATATAGAGGTAAGTCGTAAATATTTACAGCTCCTCATAGACTTTTTTCTACCAGAAGAGACTGCTTTATCTCTTAACATTAACAAAGCACAACAAACAATTTATAAGGAGTACCCTGTAGCTCTTGTTGAACCTTTATTTGAGAATTTGCTGGATGGCGTTTCCGCTTTTGAACGCAAACTACTACAACAAAAGAGACACAAGGCTGTCAGAGACATTAATGATTTCAAACTGGGTCACATCTTTATGTGGTTCAGAAATGGACAGAATACTTTGAATATTGATAATAGTAATAGAAATGTTGATGTAGCAGTTGTGAATAATCTTCCTACCTCACGACAGGGGAATAAGAGTAGAAGGATAGAAGAGGTTTTAGTCACATCTGATAGTAGCACAGTGAATGAGAGTTTGCATATTAGGAGAGGTGTCTCAATATTGAATCATGATCAACTAGAATTAAATGAGTTAAGACAGATCACTGTATCTGAGAATCCTGCAGGGAATGTATTGGACAAAAATAGCTCCACTCAGTCCATAGGTTGCAATACGGACTCTACAGATGTCATACATTTGATACACCATAGTGCTGAACCTAATAGCAATTTATATCCAGAGATACAGATCACTAATAACAAATCATATGCAATTAAGCAAGGGCCAGAGATGGTAGTTAGACCCAAAACATCAAAAAGCCATACAGACTCTTTGAACAACACAGATATTCCTTTTCCCCCCTACCAATTCAATTAGAGAAAGGACCTCGGAGAATGCGGTCCATGAGCAGGGGGAGACAGAAGAGGAAATATTCAGGGGAACCACAACCTCAACACACACTAAAGAAAATGTGGAACAGCAAGAATTAGTTTACAATCTATCGAATGTCGATTTAACTTTGGATGACATTAACTTATTGAGCAAAGGACTCAATTTTATACCTAGAAGCAAGAGCAGATTGTCTGATACTGTCATAGACCTAAAGATTTTTTGTAGGAACATGATGCTGAAGTATCTATATAAAGGAATGGACAATGAGTCATCAAATATGAGAGTTTTCTTTTAAGAATCTAAGTGACGTTGTACCCATAAACCATCCACTCATAGAAGCATACTCAAAATTAACAGAGGAGGAGTTACATAAACATTACAGTAACACTGAATATGGATCTGGAATGAGGGATAATTTAACATTTAAGGAAAGGAATAGTCTTAAGAAGCTGCAAAATGATACAACTATTGTAATTAGACCAGCAGATAAGGGTGGTTGAGTAGTGGTGATGGATACTCAGAGGTATCAGGCCAGTATGGAGAGTATGCTGAATGATATTTATTATGATCAGTTTCCATGGAGAACGTACAGGGCATTATCAGATATGTCCAGGATACCTTACTTGATATCCATAAGAGT
Source organism: Protopterus annectens (assembly GCF_019279795.1). NCBI lineage: Eukaryota > Metazoa > Chordata > Ceratodontiformes > Protopteridae > Protopterus > Protopterus annectens. The sequence goes on along the minus strand of NC_056743.1, from coordinate 1,845,752,613 downwards.
AAGCTTATAGATAAGGACCTATATGACTTTCTAACTATAAAACCCCCTGTGATTCCGATCATAAATGGTCTACCTAAAATACATAAGGACCCCAGAATCCACCCATAAGACCAATAGTTTCAGGTTGTGGGTGGCTTACTGAGCATTTATCTGTCTACATTGAGAAACATTTAAGAAGAGTGTTGAATACCAACAAATCTGTTTTGAAGGACTCCAAACAGTTTCTAATTGAGTTATATGAAAGTATCATGCAATTTGATAGCACCGATACATTTATTTTTGCCACTCTTGACGTACAATCACTATTTACAGTCATTCCCAATGATTTGGGACTTGTTTATATAATTGAATATCTTAAGGAAAATAGTGATTATACCATAGTCCTAATAGATCTTATAGTCCATTTTTTGGAATTAGTTCTGGAGAACAACCTGTTCATGTTTGGAGACACAATATACAGACAATTGGATGGCGTGGCAATGGGCACTCCCTGTGCCAACAGCTATGCCAACATGGTTCTAGCTTATTGGGAAAAACATGTCCTATTTTCTGAGACTTTGTTCAGAGAACACGTCATTTTCTATCGATGTTTTGTCGATGATTTGTTTATTCTTTGGAATGGGACCCATGATGAACTTGAATCCATGTTCCAGGTCATGAATAATTTAACCAATTGCTTTAAATTTACAATATAGTCTTCTGCTCATAGGTTAGAATTTCTTGATCTATTTACTGAAAGATTGCCTAATGGGTTCAAAAACACTGGTGTATTTTGTAAGAGTTGTTATAGCAATTCATTGCTTATGAGATCAAGTATGCACCCACCCTTTATATTTAAAAACATCATGAAGGATCAGGCAATTAGAGCCTCCAGATTGAATCCCACCACTGAAGGTTTCATGTCTGAGATGGATGGTTTAAAGGGGAGATTGATAGATAGAGGATACAACATCAATGAAATTAATATTTATTTGGAGGAAGCTAATGGTTTATGCTCATCAATAGCCACACCATATTTTGGCCCTCATGGTGATAATGAAAACAGTATAAAGAACTATTCTGACAAACATGTTAAATTCACAACAGCCTTCTGCTCTGACTATTCTGGGATTAAGAGAATCATCACCAAATTTTGGGATATACTACAAGTGGACAATGACCTGAAAGGGATAGTAGGGAACAGACCAAATTTTTCATTTAGAAACAAGAAAAATTTGAAGAGAATACTCTGCTCCACTAAATCTGAGACAGGTCCTAAGAATTATGGACACACCAAACCTTGTGGCCATTGTAATTTTTGTTCCTTTATTGACACTGATGACACCTTTATACATCCCAATTTGACCACCACATTTAGAACGAATGTGGATGCTGATTGTATGAGTACTAATGTAGTATACCTAGCAGTATGCCAAGTATGTATGTCATTCTATGTGAGTAAAACAAACCGCACGTTTAGAGATATGATACGTGACCATTTATACCACATTAGGAAGAAATCTAACTACAATACACTGGCCAAACATGTTATGTTATTGGGTGACTCACACAGTTTTCTATTCAGAATTCTTGAGGTGGTGATCCCAAACAAAAGGGGTGGAGATATTAGGACCCTGACAGATTCTAAGGAAAGTGAATGGATAGTGCTTCTTAGAGCTGATAAAGGGTCTGGGCTCAATGAAGTAGCATCCATAAAACCCAAACTAAGACAACGCAGAAATATGAGATGATGTTTTGTTCCACATACATTATTTTAGTCCTTATAGGTATTGGGATATACAGTGTATGTATTTTATATATTTATTATATAGTTGTTATGTTTTCATTTATTTATATTCAGTCCACATGTTTTTAAAGTTTAGTATATGAATAGTGTTTTAGAGCTTTTGATATCATTGCTGGTTTAAATTTTAATTATTGTTAATTAGCTAATTGCTGAATTGTTTGGCTTGCTATATATGTGTAATGTTATTTTGGTCAGTAAAGAAGGATCTGAGGAAGCTATTTGTAGTGAAAGCGCTTATCCGACTATCTGTTTTACCACAATAAACCACTGGATTCTTATGCTTCGTGGTTCTCAAGTTTTGTGGATTATACGCAGTTTTGATGACAGCTCAACCCAGAGCATTTGGAGCTTGCTTCACAGTGTCCCATCACCATATAATTGCAGATTTTAACATCTATGTTTCTACTGTTGTATTCCAGCACCATGATTCTAAAAATGTTTGTTTCATTTATCCTGTGACTGAATTTCTAACCAGGAATGGATATTTTGTAATCCTAACTCCTGCCACCTCTTTGAAGCAACTATCGATCAGAGCCTATGGGTAAACCCTGTCTAAAACCATTGCTTTTAAAGATTCACACTCTTCCAGAAATCTGTGCTCTTCAGAGTCCAACCTGACCAATATTACCAGTTGCCCTTTCACAATGTTTTTCTTTTGCCACAGGGGATGAGAACAGAAAAAGGAGCAAACTGTTTGAATAAGTTGCCTTATGGTAACAATACATCCAGAAGTTCTTTAGCTTATAAATCCATTAGTGTATCTCCATTTGCACTGACACTTCATGGGAACCTCCAGGGGCAGAAATCACATGAGGAACAAGAGGTGTTCCTGTGACCTTGATACAGAATGAGTTTGAGGTGCTCAGAATTGGACTGCCCTTACGGTCGAAAATGTGGCCTCAATGGCTCAGTTATAAACAAAATATTTCTTTTGTCATACACCAGGAAGGTCTACATTCAAAATGGACCATAAAAGTTTGTGTAAAAATGCTCACTGTTTAACTACTTTCATGTATGTATATATGCATTTGTTTACCGGGATGGTCCACTGTGCCAAAAAGTACCCATTTTCAGTGGAGGCCTGGGGAGAAAAGCTCCACAGGGAATATACAATAGATTTTGAATAACAAACTCAGTTTGTTATAATAACAAGTAAACAAAGTTATTAACAATGTTTCTAATGGAATTAACATTTGTTACATTAATATGGGTCTGCTTCTAATGAGCAAAAACACACACCCAAATAAGTAAATGTCGAGACAAATTTGCTGACTTTGCTGAAACCACAAAACAGTGAACACTTGGATAACTAGAAAGATACCCTGGGAAAGGAACCACTTGGCCACCATGATGAAGTTTGCCCCTTTCCAACTGTAGTGTGATCTCAGAGTTGGTATATTTAGTTAGGGTGGTGTGTGAGGTGCAGCCCCCATGTGGGTGACTTTAATTTGCTTTGGTTTTTATTTATTTATTTTTTGTAGTGCCGGACACGGGGTTACTTACCCTGAGTTTTTACTCAGTAATCCGAGTGTTCATTCTTTTGAGGTTTCAGTAAAGTCGTCTTGACATTTACTGATTCAAGTAAGTGGGTTTTCATTGCTATGAAGTAGATGATTAACATGTATATATATATATATATATATATATATATATATATATATATATATATATATATATATATATGGGATCACTACAGATTACCGAACAGTCAAAATCCCGACGTTGAAGATACCGAGACCAGATGACCAAAACACTGCATTACTGAAAGACCAGAAGAGCAAAATGCAAAATCTTGATGTTAAGGGATTTTGTGTTAGCACTTCTGGTGTTGGGTTCAGGTAAGTATGTGTGTAAGTGTGTTTGTGAGGAGTGTAGTGTGTGTAAGTGTGTGTTGTGACTGTGGTGTGTGTGTGTGTGTGAGGGACTGTAATGTGTGGATGTGAGTTTGCCTTGTGTGTCTGTTTGTACGATCTTGGAGTTAGAATAATAAAGTAGGGGGTTGTGGGGGGTGCAGCCCCCCCACATGGGGGATGCAGGGGGGGCTTGCCCCCCTCCCTATGTCTAGTGTAGGATGCATTGTTTGGTTGTGGGGGAAAGTTGTGTGTGTGTGTGTGTGTGTGTGTGTGTGTGTGTGTGTGTGTGTGTGTGTTGTTTGGTTGTGTAATTTTCGCGATTTTGAAAACACAAAATGGACATACTGACATCATTGTGGCTTTGCTATTGTTAGCCCTGTGGTGTTAGGTCATGCCAGGCATGTGTAAGTCTCTGGTTTTATATTAGGGTTAGGGCGTTAAGTAGTTAGGTTAGGCGCAGGTTAGGGCACAAGTATGCAATCCACAAATATTGGGGTTAGCGGTTTACCAATTTAGTGACGACCCAGGGTTAGGGTCAGGTCATCTCACAGATATTAGTGTCTTTATAGTGACATATTAGCATTATTTGTGTTTTCTGTATTTTGTGTTTCAGGCTTTTGCCAGGAGATTTTGAATTTTCAGGCTTTAGTTTTCAGGATTTTGATTTTCAGGCTATATAGTGTTTCAGGCTATAGGGAACATATATATATATATATATATATATATATATATATATATATATATATATATATATATATATATATATATATATATATATATATATATATATATATATATATATATATATATATATATATATATATGTATTTCTAAATACCGAACTGCCATAGTCCCGAAAATCAAAATAGTAAGACCAGAATACCGAAAATTTAAAATACTGAAACCTTAAAATACCGAATCCAAAAACACTGAATTCAAACATGCAAACCTAACATACAACTCTCTACAAAAAAGCAGTACTACAGAAAAACACCAGTGTATACTTCCAAAAACAACAAGGACCTCTTTGCAAAAATTAAATAACTACTAACTCGCCTTCCTTCTCTGAACTGGAATATCTAAAACCCACCTAACTGGTGGGCTACACCACCCACACCCCCCAACTATATATACCAGCTCCGGGATCACATTACAGTGGGACAAAGGGCATATAAATACACACTTTCACTACTTCATGGAGCATACAAAATTTCCACCATATTTGTTCACATACGTCCTATACAAATTTAAACAAACATACCTCATTTAGAAATACTAACTGAGTGTGTCCTAAGTTATTATTGTAGTCTGCAAATCGACACTTTATAACTTTCGGTCTTATAACATTTGGCATTCTAAACTTTAAGTATGTTGAGTGTCGTTATTGTAAGTTATCAATATTTTGAACTTTCCACATTCCGGTCTCAGTATTTTGATTTTTGGGATTAAGGCAATCCGGTATTTAGAAGTAGATCCATTATACATAAATATATATATATATATATATAAACATATATATATATATATATATATATATATATATATATATATATATATATATATATATATATACATGTATATATGGATCTACTTTCAGTCAACTGAAGTATGATCCACTGAATTTCACTTACCTAATCACAGTCCACCAAAAAACAGTTAAACAGCACAACAGACTGCCAAAATGCCTTCCCTGGGAAATGAACCACTTGACCACCATGCAAACTAAACAATTTATTTTATTTATTTTACATTTATTTATCGGGCTAGTCTAACTGGATACATGTCCATTTTCAGTAGAGGCCCGGGGAGAAAAGCTCCTAGGTAAATACAGCTAAATTAACAAATTTCTGTGAGTCAAGCATATAAACAAAATCAATACAAAAAATAAAAGCAAAAACAGACTGAATTACAGGATAAATTCTAACAATTCAAAGTAAATTGTCAGTATAGAATTCAATCTTAACAGTAGATGCAGTTCATATGGCAGAACCAAAAAACAAAAACATTTTTTTTTTTTTTTTTTCCTGAAGGGAAAGAAGGGGAAGATCAGAGTTTAGGGTGACTATAGAGCTAGTCAGGTTTGGAACAGTAACATAGCCAGTGAGATTTGAGATATACTTTCAGATTGTTTTTGAAAATGGATAGTGAGGGAAGTGTAGAAATGTCATTTGGTAGAAGATTCCAGGCTTTCCCTACTGTATTAGAAAAAAGAGAGTCACCGGCCTTGTTGTTTGTTTTGGTAGAACTAGCTATGAGTTTATGTGAAGACCTAAGGGAATCTAGGTTCTTGTAGGGAGTGATCAGTGTGGATAGAGCTGGTGTTTTGGATGGTGTGTAAAGGGTTTTGTGAGCTATAGTTAGTTGATTGAATTTGATTAGGTTCTGTAGTTCAAGCCAGTCTAGCTGTTTTAAATTGAGGCAATGATGGGTTCGAAATGGGATTCCTGTGGCAAATCTGGCGATGTTATTATAGGACCTTTCCAGTTTGCTGAGGTTGTGTTTAGATAGTTTAGTAAAGATGGTTGAGGCATATAGAAGAGGAGCTATTAGGTGTGTGTGTGCTATTATTGTACGAGCAGAGGGTAGGAGAAAAGATTTAATCTGATACAGGGAGCCCAATTTTTTATTAACTGATTTTATAGTATTGTTTATATGTATATCGGTTTAGTTTATTGTCGAGGGTGACCTCTAGTAGTTTAGTGGTAGCTTCAGGGGATATAATACTCTTGTTGATAGAAGTGACTGTGAAATCCACTGGGAGAATTTGCTGGTGGGAGAGAATAGAAGGAGTTTAGTCTTTTTGGGGTTTAAGAGAAGGCATCTGTGAGTAAACCATTTCTCTACTGTGTTGAAGACTTGTTGGGTAAGGTATAGGAGGTCTGAAGAGGATGAGGCTGAGCATATAAGTGTAGAATCATCTGCATATTGTATACATGAGGCTTGAGGGATGGCTAGGTGGAGGTCATTGATGAAAATGGAAAAAAGTAGAGGTCCAAGGATGGATCCTTGGTGGACACCGAGGTTGACTGGTAAGTGGGTAGAGAGAGACTTGTGCCATAGTACTGCCTGCTGTCTATTGTCAAGGTAGGACTGGAACCACTATATGGAGGATGAATCAAGTGATAGGGGGTAGGACTGGAACCACTGTATGGAGGATGTATCAAGTGATAGGGATTTTATTATGGTAATGAGAATTTGGTAATTCACCATGTCAAAAGCTTTAGATAAGTCAATGAATAGGGCCGAAGAGAGTTTGTTTAGACTACGGTGTTTGTTGATAGTATCTGTAAAGGAGAGAAGGGCAGTGGAGGTACTATGTGAAGGTCTAAAACCATGCTGGCAGTTAGCTAGAAGGTTATTTTGTGTTAAATGTTGAAGCAGTTGTTTGTGGATGCATTTTTCCATAATCTTAGCTTGAGGTGAGAGGAGGGCAATGGGTCGATAATTGGAAAGCTCGGTGGATTGGCCACCTTTGTGGAGGGGGATAATATGGGAGATTTTTCATATAGAAGGGATATAGCTTTCAGTAATGGTTCTGTTGATCAGGATTGATATTGGGAGGGCAATGGCTTTAGCAGCTAGTTGCAGAAATTCTGCAGGTAGTTGGTCTGCTGAGGGAGAGCATGGTTTCAATTTCTGAAGGAGGGTAAGCACATATGATGTAGGGACGGGGTGAAGTTGAAAGGAAGGAGAAGAGTTTGTTTTTTTAGTAGGTAAAGTGAAGTTCTGAGGTGAGAGCTGGCTAGCTAGTGTTTGTATAGTGTTAGTGAAGAATGTGTTAAAATCATTAGCTATATTTATTGAAGTTTTGTGTTCAATATTTTGAGGGCTAGGAGTGGTCGATTGTCCTGGGTGGAGTAGTTGATTGATGCTGGACCAGAATTTTTGTGGTTTGGATTGATTCACTTGTTGGGATAGCAGGTAGTAGTTTTTTTTATCTAATATTACAGCTTTTTTGGTTTGGTTTCTTAGTTGTCTGAAGGTTTGTTGGTGGATGGGACTTTGAGTCTTTTTCCATATTATCCATTGTTTGTTTCTATCTTTGATTTTTTATTTGGTTTCTTTAGAGAGCCATGGTGCATGTTTGGTTTTTGTTCTAATTTGTCTGGTTGGGGCATGGTGCAATCTTGTAAGCAACCTCACCCCCACACCCTCCTACTTAAATATACCAACTCCGAGATCGCACTACATGGGGAGAGGGCACAGTTCACCATGGTGGTCATGTGTTCCTTTCCCTGGGAAAGGATTTCGGCAATCCATTGTGTCATTTAAGTGTTGTTTCTGTATGTATGTATGTATGTATATATATATATATTTATATATATATATATATATATATATATATATAGATATATATATATATATATATATGGTTCCCTATCAGAAGCCTGAAACACTATAAGCCTGAAAATCAAAATCCTGAAACCAAAAGCCTGAAAATTCAAAATCCCGAAAACCCAAAATCCTGAAACTCAAAATCCTGAAAACACAAAATGGACATACTGACATCATTGTGGCTTTGCTATTGTTAGCCCTGTGGTGTTAGGTCATGCGTTGGGTTCAGGTAAGTGTGTGGTTGGTTTTCTGTTAGGGTTAGGGGCGGTTTAAGTGAGTTAGGGTTAGGGCACAGGTTAGGCATGTATGCAATAGTGACAAATATTGGGGTTAAGGGCGGTTTAAGTGAGTTAGGGTTAGGGCGCGGGTCAGGTTAGTGGGCGATAGTGACGGACCTTAGGGTTAGGGTTAGGGTCAGGGTCAGTTGGTAGATATTAGTGTCTTTATAGTGACATATTAGCATTATTTGTGTTTTCAGGATTTTGAGTTTCAGGATTTTGGGTTTTCGGATTTTGAATTTTTAGGCTTTTGGTTTCAGGATTTTGATTTTCAGGCTTATAGTGTTTCAGGCTTCTGATAGGGAACTATATATATATATATATATATATATATATATATATATGGTTCTACCTGACATAGCCGAAACCACACAACACCGACAACCACATCACCGACACCACATATTCGACAGTCCATAAACACGAAACCACACATAACCGACAACGAAATAACCCACGGTACACCAACACGAAACCCCATACACTGCACACACCACAATAACAATTTTTTAAAACAAAACACATCCCCATTCCACAAACCACACACACAACACAAGCACACCAAAATCCTTACAAGCCCACACTAAACCTTACCCTAACCCTAAGGTCCGTCACTATCGCACACTTACCTACCCGCTCCCTAACCCTAACTCACTTAACCGGCCCCTACCGCTCCCTAACCCTAACTCACTTAACCCACCCCTATCGCTCCCTAACCGTAACTCACTTAACCCACCGCTATCAGCCCCTAACCTAACTCACTTAACCCACCCCTATCGCCTCCCTAACCCTAACTCACTTAACCCACCCCTATCCCCACAGACCGTCAATCTCCACACTTACCTGCCTCGCACCCGAACGTCCGTCACTACCGCATACTCACACAGCCTTTCCCCATGTCGGCATCCTCGGCGTTGGTGTTGTCATCCGTCGTGTCGGTCTTCTGCATTGTCGATGTTCTGCAACCCGCGATTCGCGTCGGTCTTCTTCGTTTTCGATCTTCTGGAGCTCCGAATTCCGCTGTCGGTCTTCTGCGCTGTCGACGAAGTCAGGTAGAACCATATATATATATATATGAGACGATAAAACAAGTATGTAGGCAAAGCACAACTTTAATACATTGTGGGAGCCTGTTTAATTAAAGAAGAACCACACAGAGGCACTAATGTAGATTTGAGCACTTTCATTTGTTCATTTCTGTTTTGTCAAATGTCTTCAGAATCTACTTAACATCCATGCACAGCTGAGTAAAATAGTTGAGGGAATGCTAAGAAGAACAAATGCTCTTAGCCATATTTTCCTGGCTGCTGGACTGGTCTGTGTGCAGGATCATAGTACAATAAGTTAAGCAATTTCCCCTTTTCCTGCTGTAATGTGACATTGAAGTTGGTCCATATAATTAGTTGGGGGGGTGCAGAGGAGCTTTTTGATTCTGTTTTTTTCTTTCTTTGTTGAAAAAAAATCAAGGTTTTGATTAATACTGTTTTTATCTTTAGCTATTAACTGAGACACGCACACACAGACACAAACACACACACACACACACACACACACACACACACACACACACATATATATATATATATATAGAGAGAGAGAGAGAGAGAGTGAGAGATGATATGTGCATGTGTGTGTATATAAATATATGGGTCTACTTTAGAACACCGACACGCCAGTTCGCCGACACACAAACCACCAACACCAAATAACCGACAACACACAATACTGACAACGCAAAACACCGAACACCATTACACCGACACACTAAACGTAAACAACACATTACACTACATTACATATCCACTAGCCCTAACCCAAACCCTAACCCTGAGGTCCGACACTACCGCACACTTACCCTACCTTCACCCTAACCCTAACTCACTTAACCCCCCCTAACCCTAAGGTCCGACACTACCGCACACTTACCCTACCTGCACCCTAACCCTTACTCACTTAACCCACCCCTAACCCTAAGGTCCGACACTACCGCTTACCCTACCTGCACCCTAACCCTAACTCACTTAACCCACCCCTAACCCTAAGGTCCGACACTACCGCACACTTACCCTACCTGCACCCTAACCCTAACTCACTTAACCCACCCTAACCCTAAGGTCCAACAGTACCAGACACGTACCCTACCTGCACCCTATTCCTAACTTACTTAACCCACCCTAAAACATAAACCCGTCACTAACACACACTTACATTACCCAAACCCTAACTCCGACACTACCGCACTCACCTTTCACACACCCTAACCCTAACTCCCTCACTATTGTACACTTACCTGTCCGCTCCCTAATCCAAAATCCCTCACTATCGCATACTTACCAAGTCGCGCTTACACGTTCCCCTTGTCGGTCTTCCAGCTGTCGGGATTTCAGCATGTCGGTCAACTCCATTGTCGGTCCTTTCGCGATCCTCTTCCGCGTGTCGGCGAACTGACGTTTCGGTAATTTGAAGAGGACCCAAATATATATATATATATATATATATATATACATGTATCTATCTAGATAGATAGTGTAAAAGTATCTACATGGACTGCATCTATGAGGAAAAATACAGGCAGTTAGAAGAACAAGATAATAAATGATCAGCAGAGCAAGGCATCTCAGTTGTGTCAGTATAGTTTGTTTCTCATTTATGTGACAAAGATTACAAGTGAGTACCGCACTTTATATACTGTTTTGACAGATGTAGTCCTGCCTCTTAAGATATACATTGTGTCTTAAATTGGTCACGCAGTTATTTTAAAAGTGTTACTACAACAGGTTTTCCTTTTTTTGTAGCAAGTACAGATACAAGCATTTCTTCCTTCAGCTTTGTCATCATATGTTCTTACTTACTGATGCAACCTTTCTAATAAGAAAGACTATTTATGTTGTTACAGCTGCAGTTAATATTTACATTATTACTGTTGAATAATTCAGAATTAATGAAAGGTTGCAACTTGAAAAATAATACAAAGCTTAATAAAAACTTCATATAAAATCTGCAGCATTTATATGCAAGGCACAACATCTGCTCCTGTAATTCATTTTATAGATAATGTATGAAATAGAATAATATACATTTTCTGATTCTTTGATGTTTGTAGCATATATGTACATTTTACACATCATGTATTTTTACATTATTTTTATTCTTTACACATATGGTTTAACAATGTTTTGATAGAAATGGAAAACTACTGATTAATACATGTTTTATACAACTTCTAATCGAAGGAGCAATTCACTGTTGTTACAGTACATCAGAGTGTGTCAGTGTGTGACCCTTGTTCCAGTCTGTTGTGACCTTTCATTGCTTTTTTTTCCTCTAACAGCAAGCTGAGCTGACAATTCTAAAAACTACTGTGAAATTTTATAGCTGGTTTACATCTGACATCTGACTATTAGAGGAATTATTTTCAACATAAATATTTATTCATATTGATACTTATGCCTTGCTAACGAGAGGAATTATTCATAAGCAGTATCTTAGTTTGGCTGATGCCCTTTTAGCCAGGCATTGTATTTCCAAGCAGCTTTGAATTCATGCTTTCAGTCACTGGCATTCACATAAAAGATTGTTCACACATGTTGCTCAAGAAAGATTTTTAATGCTGCTGTCTTAAGATTGTTTAAGATCCCAATGCTATATCAGTTCCCCCTGAACAGACATGAGAACTCATGTTTGTTGATTTGATTCAGTGAATATTATCAAGCTTTGTTGTTTCAGAGCACTTCATAAATCATACAATGTCTTGGACCTGATGCACTCGGTCCACTGTCAAAACCTGTACTGCTTGTCATCTTAAATATTCAGTTTTACACTTGATGACAACTATTATTATGCTTATATATCCTAAAATGCCAGCTATGATTAGTATAATCTGTATTATTTTTCCTCCCCAGCCACTGATAGAACCACTCAGACAAGAGAACCATGTTTCTTTTCCTAGTTGTGCTTTTTGAGCAATTTCCTCAATTAGGTTGAGGTGCTCTTAATTTCAGGTTCATTATCAGGAATCTAAGTACAACATTCCTCTCCTACCAATGCACACAATCTAATGCATGTGGTTCTGTAAGACCACCGTTTTAATGGCAGTCATTTCTATGGTTAACTTTTAATTCCTCTAACAGACCTGCCAATTTTCAAATTTTCCGAATAGCTTTCCCTGCTCCATAGAATGGAAAGATTGCTGTTCCTGCAAGGACATAATCTCCTACATCCATTTTTTCTATGTTAATATGTCTTTTTAATCTAACATTTCAAATATTAGAATTAGGCAATGTTGTAGTATGTCTAATGGATGGAATTACATGTCCTAAATAACACATTCCATTCCACATCTCAGAAAGCCATTTGTAGGCTCTTTTACCACATATGCAATATATGCCTGCTCAAATTGGAATGATCCATGTAACCCAGTGTTGAGTTCTAGCTTTTTAAAATGTCCAGCAAGTTTCATTACTAAAACATTCAAAACATTGTTCACCAGTATTTCGGGTAGCATAAATAATATTCAAGAACTTTTCCCAATGAATGGATGGTTATTTCTTCCTTCACCTTGTAAACAAACATCAGCAATCACATTTGTATGGACAAGCCTCAAGAAAGGGTGTGTCTTTGGGATAGAGTCAATCCTTGGAACCCAGTCTTGGTTTGTGAGGTTCAACATTTCCATAAGGGTAAATGGAATAAGTCATAATAGACTTCCACTGTTTACATCTTGTAGTATCTCAGCACAGATCCAGCATTGTTTATCATTGAACATTACTGAGTACATTTGCAGTGACTTGGTAAAGGTGTTGAAGTCCATTTTTCCTTCTGTTGGGGAGTAAAAATTTGTCAGGATCACAATTAATATCAGGGTTTTTATGATGCAATATTTCTTCTTGAAATTACCTGTAGGAGAAAAGAATCATGCTCTTATTAGTCTTAACTAGTCTTAACTGATATAGTGTCCCTTTATATCAGTTATTGCATTCATAACTAATTCAATTTTCTCCCCTCCATTTTAATCTTTTAACATGATCTTTATGAATCCAACCATTTTTGGTGACTGATTTTTATATGGTTGGACTTGTACAGCCCCTTACCCCACTTTGGTTACAATGCAGTGTCCTATCCAGTTTGAATCCCATTTGCTTGTGTTTCCAAACTGGCCAACCATTACAAGATATCCTTGTTCCAACTGTACCTCATACAATTCTCATTTTGCTTACAGAGTTCTAGGTTATAGGCTTTTCCAACTTCCCAGACTCTCCTTTTTGCTCAAATGATTTGGTCTTGGAGCTGGTCCCACAATTTTGTCTCCTCTAATGGTATCCCATAAGGGATTTCTCCTGCTTGTAAATTCATATGTCAATCCGTCATTGATTCACATGGAGTTAACCCACATCCTTGAGGAGAATTTTGCATCTTAATCAAAATGTTGGGTAAATGTTTTACCCAATGATTCCCATACTCAGAAATCATTTTCTTTAACCCTTCCTTCAGAGTTCTGTTAGCTCTTTTGACTTTTCCAGAACTCTGAAGATGGTAAGGAGTATAAAACCTCTGCTTGATTCCTCAAGTTTTGCACATTTGTTTTGTCACTTTTCCAATAAAGTGAGTCCCTTGATCACTATGTATTTCTCGGGGTAGTCCCCATGTTGGGATGATCCTTTCACCTATTATTCTGACTACTGAGTTGGCATCTTCTTTTTTTTGGATGAGCTTCTACCCATCCAGTACATTCATCTATCAGGGTAAGTAGGAAACAGAACCCTCCTGGTGACATTGAAAGAGGTCCTACAAAGTCCATTTGTACCCTTTCCCAGGGTTCCAATACTTCTGGGAGTCTATATTGTTCTCTTCTATTTTGTTTTCATGCATTGTTCATGGCATATGTGACACATCTATCTACATGATTTTGGATGTCTGTTATCATTCCTTCCCATTTAAACCTAGAACTAACAATTTGTTGTAATATTTCCCTTCCTGGTTGACCTAGGAAATTATGATAATAAGTTAACAAAATGTTTCCTTTTTCAGGCTCAATTGATTGTACTCTATGTAAAGATCCTTTTTTGAATTCTCCTGGTACTAACAAAATTTCTGGAAACCTAACCCATTTCCATTCACTTGCTATTATTTCAAATTCCTCTATTTTCTCTTTCTTGATGATGTTTGGCTATCCTAAAGAATTGTTACTATGTTTCCTAACTGCTGACTATCTTTGTTTGTTTTTGCATTTAAAGTCATATGAGCACCTTGTTCAAATTCTGGACCCCATAACGGCTTCATTTCATCTGTTTCTATCACTGTTAATCCACATGCAGTATGTATTATAATGACCCCATCACATTGGATTTGGGTGAGTTTACCTAACTTACTTTTCACTCTATGTTCATACTCTGTACGCTTATCTTTACAAACGTAAGCTGTGCAATATAAAGGTAAAGGAATTAGAGGTAAGTCTATTTATATTTGGTTCACGATGAATGCCTCCAAGACGTCAGTTTCCTTTTTGGATGTTTTTGTAGAAAGACTTCCTAGTGGTTTGCTGAATACGGGGGTGTTTAGGAAGTCCTGTTACAGAAACTCTCTACTACATAGAACTAGTATGCACCCCAAGTTTGTTTTTAAAAATAATAATTATAATATAGTAAGAGGACAGGCGATGTGAGTATCACACCTCAACCCTACAGAGATGGGTTTCTATAATGAATTAACAAACCTCCACCACCAACTGATTGACAGAGCCTATAATCAAAAAGAAATAGAAGAAGGTTTTATAGGAGAGATCGGGCGTCCCCATACTTCATGAAAAGAAATGAAGTAATGAGTGAAGGGAGTGATTCATTAAGTAGATTACGAGAGTATAAACAAGAGACTAGAGTTTCAGTATTTTACACACAAGATATTAATGATATTAGGAATATTTATTCCAAGTATTGGGGCATACTAACTGTTGATCCATCAATTCATGACATAGTAGGTGATGTACCTAAGTTCACTTATAAGAATCGTATTAACCTTCACAGGATGTTGTGTTATCCAGATAGATTTAATAATTATTTACCACACTCTTCCACAGGTGTCACTAGACCTTGTCAGAATTGTAATTTTTGCCATTTGATAGATAGTACAATGATGTTTATATACCCTACCACTCAACAATGCTTTTACTTTCATCCTACGGCTAGTTGTGACACAGAGCATGTTCTCTACTTGGCCACCTGTGTGTCTTGCCCAGTGTTTTACGTGGGCAAGACAGACAGAAGGCTTAAGAATAGGATTAGAGAGCATAAGTATAACATCCGTATTAAATTGAGTAGGAATGCTTGTTCTAAACATGTATTAGGAACTTCTGTAGAACATAAATTTAAATTTCTAGTTGTACAAATTAACCAACCTACTATTAGGAGAGGTGATATTATGAACGTCACAGAACAGAATGAGACCAAGTGGATAATTAGGTTGAGAGCAGATAAGGAACCTGGTTTAAACAATAGAGTACCCCTGAGACCTGTGTTGAAAGGTAGGAGATTCAGGGTTTAGTCTAGTGGTTATTAACATTTTTATATATATATTTTATGTGCATGGCTAGCTTGATGTGCTTATGCATACGTCTTTAAATGTATTAATGTTTTTAACATGCAACATCAAGTGATGGTTTTAATATGTTATATAACAGGTTTTGATTGAATGATATCTATAAATGGATATACATTTTTTATTATTCTCTGCTATTAGCAAGAATTTATTGCATTTAGTCACATGTTATTTAGCTGCTTGTTGATTAATTAATTTGAGGATATGATGTCATGTCTAAGAGAGGATATATTGGGTATTTTAAACAGTTCAGTATTTTGGCTTGAAGAAACACATTCGGGTGAAAGTGCTTGCCACTTCTGTTTATTTGTTAAATAAACATATATGTTTTTATCTACGAGGTGAGGACTGATTTTGTTGATGGTGAAGTGAAAACTGCCTAGTTTGTGATTTGTGACTACAACAGAGTTCCGTTGATGTGGACTACTTTACTTTACTGACTACTACTCCTGTGTTTTGTTTTTACATTCCTATTTATATTTGGTACGTATTCAGATATGTTATACCATTTCCCTTCTTTGTTTTTCTTCCATGCTATTTACTTCTCATGCCTAGTATTGAGGAACATTTTATACTGGATAAGTTTGTTTGGAGTCAAGGGCTCCTTCTTTTGCTAGCTGGTCTAAATTTTATTTGCCTGACTATGCACCTCATTTTTAGTGAGAGATTTGACCTTATTTATACTGACTGTAGAAGGATTGTCATCTTTTATCAAACTCCAAATTTCTGTTAATACTTCCTGATGGCTGATTGTTTACCATCAGTTATAATCAAACCTCTCCTTGCCCAAATAGGAAGAGATGAAGTTAAGACTCGGACTACATATTCACTGTGTGTATAAATGTTGACAGGTCTGGGCAATAGCAAGGCTTGTTTAACTGCTTTTAGTTCCACTCTTTGTGCTGAGCATCCCCTTGGGAGACTACCTTTCTTGTGTTCTTTGGTCTCTGCATTGTATATTGCCCATCCTGTCACAAAACATCCCCTTTCAGAGCTCCAATAGTTGGATCCATCTGTGTACCATTCTGAAGCTCCTTCAATAGTTGGATGCCCACCCTTAAGTGTTCCTCCTCATTTTCCAAATCAGGACATTTATGAGATTCCCTTTGGCAATTAAACAGTTCTGGTAAAAACTTAATCCGATGGATTTCTGCTCAGATTCCTCCTTCCTGACTTGCAAAACTTGTAGTGATTCTACCAAGTTGTGCATTATTCATGCCCTTTGGATTTCCTTCTAACATGTATATCACTGGGGCATGTTTGGTCTGTAGCACAATTGGAGAGCCCTAAATCATATGGCATGTCGCTTCAGTAAACCATTCTGCTATGATGGCTTTCTTTTCACATTCTCTCATTCCTTTCTCAACTGGACTCATAGCTCAGGAATAATAACCCAAAACCTGATACTGAGAGCCTCTCTTTTGCAACACTATGACCGTCATAGTAAGACCATTGTGTCCAGACTGTATATGGCCATCATAGTTAGACCATTGTGTCCAAACTGCATGATGAACTCTTTATCTCTTTCTGGGGCACCCAAAGCAGGTGCAGCAATGCATTCTTCCTTGACCTTAGAGAAAACTGCTTGTGACTCATCATTCCAATTGAGAGGGTCATCTCCCTTTTTGTTTCCTTTAAGCATATCAGTCAAGGGTTTTGTTTTTCCTGTATAATATGGTATCCATTCCCTTGAGAACCAAAGATTCCTAGGGCTTGCCTTTACCCTGTGACAATAACTGGAATTGGTAACTGTCTGATCAATTGCTGTTTGTCTTCGCTAATGCTTCTTTGTCCTGCTGATACCGTGACACCCAAGAAGGTAACAGAATCTTTCATAAACTGACTCTTTTTAGGGTTCAGTTTTAATCCTGCTTGTCTTATTGCTTGGAAAATTTCTGCTAGTGCATTTAAGTGTTGCTTTTCAGTTTCTGTTCCTACAAGCATGTCATCCACATATTGAATAATAGAAGGTCTACATTCTAGAGGCTTTAATATTTCCTGCATTACATGATGAAAAACTGTTGGAGCATTATGAAAGCCCAGAGGCATTTTTGTCCAAGTCTATTGTTGACCCTCTACAGTAAAAGCAAATTTCCATTGTGAGTCTTTATCCAGACTAATACTCCAGAAACCATTACTCACATCTAATGTGGAGAAAATTTTCATTTTTTCCTGAATCTGAGCAATAAGATCAGGCATGCTACCTACTACTGGCAAATAATGAGGTATCAACTTATTAAGTTCTCTGTAATCAACAGTAAGATGATAACTTCCATCTGGCTTCTGTACTGGCCAATATGGATTGTCAGCTGGTGAATTAATTTTTCTCACTATCCCAGAGACTGCCCATGCTATGGAATAGACTTCCCATACATGTCAAGCAGAGCACTTCACTGGCCCTCTTCAAGAGAAATCTTGATGAGTGGATGGGAAATAGAAAGGTCACCCTGGGATCACTCCAGTGGCTCTACTTGATAGAGGCACTGGGAATTAACATCGGGTGGCATGATGCCAGGGCATGTCTATGGGCTAGGCTTGTAAAGGCTCCAAGGCCATTAGCCTAGTACGCACCTAGGAACCTAGGAACCTTGAGCTTCTAAAGCTTTCACAGTTTCTAAGACTGCCTGTTCTGCCTCTTTCTTTACTGGATATTGTTTTATATGTTTCTTGGGACTGCTCTTTCTTTAAGAATAAAGTTAGGGACTAGTCCACAATTATTCCTATGTTTGGAAAAAATATTCTGGTAGGAATAGAATAGCTGAGCCAACTCTTGGGCTGGTGTTTTTAATAACTCAACTAAATCATACTTTCCTGGATCTTTAACACTGTATTTGCATAAAGCTTCAGAAATGACTAATCCTTCATTTAATGGTCTCTTAATTAATTCTCTGTTTCACAAATCTATAATGTAACCACTTTGTTTCAAGATGTCATTTCCAGTGATATTTTGTAGATGAGGACCTGTTACCCATGCATGCTGGTAGGTATTTTCCCATATCTTTGTTTCTACAGGGAGACTTACTTGAGCTTGAGAGATTTCTCCTCCAATCCTTGGAAGTTTATAGTTTTTGTTCCTGGGAATGTTCTTGTAATAATGCTAACTGCGGCTCCTGTATCTATTAAATATGTATCTAAGAGATATCCTACCCAAATTGAGCATGTGGCCTTGGTGTTCTTTTTCTTTATTTTCATTAGGTAAAGCTTTTAGTTCATCTGCAGTCTCTTTTACCTGTCTGTCTGATTCTTCTACACTTTCCTGTAAGTGGGAACATCTTTTTGACATATCTTCTGTAGTCCTGTGTTGTTCTAATGTACACAAAAAAATGTTGTAAGAGAGCTAGAATTAATGTTTTCTTAACAAAATCTCTTTTATTCTGATTTGGTTTTCCCCACTCTGTAAATTCATAAATCAAAGAAGGCAGTTTATGAATAGGACTTCTCTTTTTCCATCCTTCAGGTATCTCTTTTTCTCTTAACTTTTGTTGCTTCTGACTGACCCACTCATGAATAATATCTAATAAAAATTGTGGTTTCCCTGTCTGTAAATTATCACCACCTTCACTATCTGCTTGGTTTATAACTTCTTCAAATCCGGGAAAATTAGAAGATAAAATTAACCTTGAGTTTGATGGCTTAGCTTTATCTGGGGTGTTCTTTTTAGAATTTGACATCTCTATTCCTTTATAGAATGGAAAAAAACTTTTAGATTTTTGTTGAGACCTTTCCTTTTGAGATGATTCTGTAACACTTTCAAATTTCTCTTGAGACTTTCTTTCTTTAAATGGTTTAGCAAATCTTAATAAATATATATTTCTAGGTCTGGTTACATATACTTTTTCTGGTGTAATATCTTGGTTTAAGTCTCTAATACTGTTATTTTTATAATTCAGCTTTACAGGTCTCATTTCTGGCACTAACAACTGTGATGCCCTACTTCCCCACATTTAAAAAACGTATTACTATACAAATTCCTTCAACTGCATGCCGCATAAATTATAGAGTACATAGTTAACTATAGGAGAACAACGTCTTTAGTGTTTTCTATATTAACAAGCAAAAGAAAGGTAGGACCTCCCCCTACTGGCAGTCTGGGATGTCCCTTCTTGGGAATTCACTGGCCAGCCTTTTCTTCCACCTCCCGTCCTGTGGATGGGTCCCACAGAGGAAATCTGATCCAGCCCCTAGAGTCTTGTTTCCTTCACCCGACCTTTCTTCTATATTTCAACTTTACAACTTCTGCAGTTTCTGCTTTGTTTCCTCCTGGGTTTCGGCACCAAAAACTGTAAAAGTATGTACCAGCACTGCATCTATGAGGAAAAATACAGGCAGTTAGAAGAACAAGAAAAATAAATGATCAGCAAAGCAAGGCATTTCAGTTGGGTCAGTACAGTTCATTTCTCATGTATCTGACAAAGATTACAAGTGAGTACAGCACTTTATATACTATTTTTACAGATGTAGTCCTGCCTCTTTAGACATACATTGTGTCCTCAATTGGTCATGCAGTTATTTTAAAAGTGCTACTATGACAGGTTTTCCTTTTTTTTTTGTAACAAATACAGATGCGAGTATTTCTTGCTTCAGCTTTGTCATCATATGTTCTTACTACTTACTAAGACTATTTATTATCGTTACAGCTGCAGTTAATATTTACATTATTATTACTGTTGAATAATTCAGAATTAATGAAAATTTGCAACTTACAAAATAATACAAAGCTTAATAAAAACTTCATGTAAAATCTGCAGCACAAATATGCAAGGCACAACACATGCTCCTGTTATTCATTTTATAGATAACACATGAAATAGAATGATATACATTTTCTGATTCTTTGATATTTGTAGCATATATATATATACATTTTACAAATCATGTATTTTACATTTGTTTTATTCTTTACACATATGGTTTAAGATTGTTTTGATAAAAATGGAAAACTACTGATTAATACATGTTTCATACAACTTTTAATCAAAGAGCCATCTACTGCTGTTACAATACATCAGAGTGTGTCAGTGTGTGACCCTTGTTCCAGTCTGTTGTGACCGTTTCATGCTATTTCTCCTCTAACAGCAAGCTGAGCTTACAATTCTAAAAACCACTGCAAAGTCTTATAGCTGGTTTATATCTGACATCTGATTTAGAGGAATTATTTTCAACATAAATATTTATTCATATTGATAATTATGCCTTGATAAAGAGAGGAATTATTCGTAAGCACTATCTTGTCTTGGCTGATGCCCTTTTAGCCAGGCATTGTATTTCCATGCAGCTTTGTATTCATGCTTTCAGTCACTGGCATTGACATAAAAGATTGCTCACACATGTTGCTCAAGGAAGATTTTGTAATGCTGTTGTCTCAAGATTGTTTGAGATGCCAATACTTTAACAGATAGATATACATATATAGATATAAATAGGTACATATATACTAATCTAAAGAACCTAGGCAAAAAATCTATTAGAAGACAAAAAAGTCATTCCATGATACATCTCTTAAAACTCAAGTAGAGTCCTAGGAAATTTTGGAAAGAAGTCAGTGACTCCGCAGAATGTAATCTTCCTCATACATGCATAAGTACTTCCTTCAGCTGGTCTGCAGAAGATTTCCATAGATACTTTAACAAACTCCCCTAATGTGCTGCAAACACTCCAACAAATGCTCCATCATCCCACCTGTAATATTTTGCTATCTTTTATTTCTGGCAGATCTCATTCTTTACTGGAACAAATACAGCTGAAAGATCCATTCCACTGGTATAGGCAACCTACCTTCATGGTTTATATACCACTGTCTTGACTTCATTGTTGCACCCCTAAAACATATCTTTAATCTTTTTCATACTAATAGCACAATGTTTAATAAATGGAAAAATGCCATAACAACCCACACTCCCATCACAAAATCACCCTATACCTTGACAAAATATTTGAGAAAATTGTCTACCTTCAATTCACAGAATATATTACTTACTTATATAAGTTATATAATTTTATGGTCAGAGTGGAACATAGCCTGCATGACACTGGACAAAGATATGTTCTTTGGCATGGTCTTTATAGACCTGACCACAGCCTTTGACTTACTCAATCACTCCTCTGTTATAATCTACCTTTTAGAACTAGGCATTAGCCTTGATGCCATCCCCTGGTTGCAACGTCATTTGACTGACCTCCATTTCTCATTGAACTATGGCTATAACTCTGTCTCTCCTCTCCATTACTCTATGGAGTACTTCAAGGACCAATGTATGTCACTTTTATTGAGGGACACCCAGAAGTTACCTTGTAGCAGACTATGTAATACTGTGATATGTTGTCAGTATGGAGGAGAAATGGAGAAGTTGATGGAAAAAAATGGTCATTGCAGAAAAAACTGAGTTCACTAAAAAAGATTGGGTCTATACTGCCAACATCAGATGGTCCTTGCATATCTTGCCAGGATATTGGGACTACCATATGAGATGGTTTCACTAATGGCATAGAACAATACAACAAACTGAAAAGCTTTTTGGTGTTGGAGATGTGACAGTTTGGAGGCTGGGAACATACATATGCCTTGGTCATGCAAATGTATTTACAATTATTAGGAAGACGTGTCAAGAGTGGAAAGTGTTTTGGGAAAGAGATAACCAAAACTTAGGAATTTTGCTTATGTGGCATAGGAGGAGAGGATAGGGGATGAACCCGGTCTGAGAAAGGAATCATTTTACTACTAGATGGGTGGATTAGAACTAAGCTGGCTTAATCTGAGGAAGGGTTGCTTGTTTGGAAGTTGAGTAATATCAGTAGATATAATTCAAAAACTATTATAAATTATTAAATGCCCAAGATACCAGAGAAAGGAAATTAAAGATTAGACAATCCTGGAGCAGAGTTAGGAAATATTATGAGTTGAGTGATATTACATTGGGGGCAAACTAAAAGTGAAAGCCTTTATTTTTTATTATCTTTATTATATAGATTGGTTTGGCAGTGCACTAAGTAATGTTAAGTTTAGTTTGTTGTAAAGGATTATGACTTTTGATTTTGTTTCAACACGTCATTTCATGATGATCTGCAGTTCAGTGCTGTATATTTCTTGTCTTGAAATTTCATTGCAATTGTTTCTGTATACAGTATCAATATGCAATATACAAAATAGGTGAGGCCTACTCACCAAGATGCCAGTCACTAATGGAGTCCCACTGGGCTTGGTACTGGGCCCACTCCTTTTTTGGCATCTATTTCTCAGAAATGGAAGCAAATGAAGGTTTATTGCTTACTATGTTTGCAGATAATTGCAAGCTGGGGGTTATCATCAACTTCCCTATGGACACCAGCATTCTTCAAGAAGGCCTATTCCTGACTAACAGATGGTGCCAAAGCCATGGTCTTACATTCAGTGCTAAGAAATGCATAATTGTACCCTTTGGGGGGTCAAAAATCCTGGCTAATTACCATGTTGATAATACTCCCCTGAGAGATGACCCAGTGGTCAACGATCTGGGTACTCACATAGACAGCAGCCTTACCTTCGACCATCACATGGCCATAGTGGTGAGGAAATCCTTTTATGTTACATAACCTATAAATAAGGGCATGGGATCTAGGTATTCTATGAATACAAATCAGCTTTTCGTCAGTGAGACACCTTCAGAATACAATAGACTCACTGAATCAGTTCCTACACACACACACACACACATATATATATATATATATATGCATGTGTGTGTGTGTGTGTGTGTGTGTGTGTGTGTGTGTGTGTGTGTGTGTGTGTGTGTGTGTGTGTGTGTGCATGTGTGCATGTGTGTGTGTGCGTGTGTGTATGGACTAATCAGCTGATAGTCTTAATGAAGTTTAATTGTGACAAAATTAAAACACCTGAAGTGAAGTTTAAAAAACACCATTAAAACATTTTCTCTCTGACATGAAAAAGACTGACGGCAGGATTTACGAAAGCTTGCATGGAGTCTAAGAGTAGTGTAAGACTCCATGCAGCCCTCGCGATCCAGGAACAGCCCAAAATTCTGTGCAAGAGACCAGCTAAAACGTCTCTTACACGGACTGGGCATGGATATGCTAATCACCTCACTTGCAGCCGAAAGGCATGCAAATGAGGTAGATTAGCGATCCATGAAGCTGAAACCAGCCCGTGTAAGAGTCGTGTTAGCTGCAGAAATGTACTCAGTTGACAACTGAGTACGTTTCTGCAAATAACACAATGGAGCCATGTCAGCTCCAAATAAAGGGTGCATATGTGTCAGGCAGCATGCCAATGGCCAAATATGTGGCCATTGGCAAGGTACCCCGATGCAAATATGATAAAAAAGTAAACTTTTTTTTGGCGATCGCCGATGTTTAAATGCAGCGCAGCCCCGCGCAAACGGGCTGCTCTATATAAAACATAAAAATGAAGGTTATAAACCCACAAATGTGGGTTTTATGCAATACATGGATTTGCAATGCAGGGACCAGCAGACCAAAAACAACATGGCCACCGTTTAGTGGTTGCGAAGGGGGGAAGCTGAGTCTAAGACATGTAACTAAGCATTAGTAGGCAATCTTATGTAAATGAGTGTTAGGATACTGAATCCCACTGTCACATAGCAAATGAGCACATTCCGAGTAGTGTAAGAGTTACATAAGGGGAAGGAACAGAGTAGGAGATAGGTGACATCACAGGGGGGAATGGCAGAAGGAAATGCAGTTCATTGGAGGACAGTGTTACGTGACAGATGTCAGACACATATCATGGAAAGAGAAGTGCCACAAGATAAGCATGGGAAAGTTAAGAAATAGAAGGTGTACACTGTAGCCAACACCAAAGTTTCTTGCTGGGCGTGCATGCGCATGTGCACGCGCCAGGAGGCGCGAGTAGGGCAGTGTGCGCGCGTGTAAGGCAGACTGAGCATGTGTGAGCCTGTTGGCAGACTTGTAAGACTGTTTGCACTGGTGTGCACGCATTTTAACCCGAATAAGTAGATTCTAAACTGTGTAAGCATGTGTGCGCACGTGTAAGCCACTCTGAGTGTGTTTCCGCTGGTATGCGCGTTGCTCCCCCTGAGGAAACAGAAAGGAAAAAGGAAGCAACAGAAATAGTAGGAAGCTAGCAGGGAATACTGCTGGAGCTAGCAGGTGAAAACAATTAGAAGCAGGCAATTACACAGGCAGAATACTAGCCCAGCCCAGCACTTAAAACTCTGCAAACAGCACTGCAGGATGTTTCTCTCAAGAGACACTGCAAGACAGGAGTAAGCTATTAGAAGTGAAAACTGAAGAAGCTTCACTCAGAGCAAAAATGCTAGGGGCTGCCATAGCTGTCATAAGGAGACATAGGTGACTTGCTGAGGGTGGTGACAATGCAAATGCTGCCAGACAACCCACAGTGAGGAGACGGAGAAGAGTGTACAGGCCCAGGGTCACCTACCAGGGGTTACATGAGCTGGAGATAGTGGAGCGCTATAGAGTGGACAGAGACCTCCTGCAGCAAATTGTTGAGCTGTGCAGGCCGCACCTCACACACAGAACCAACAGAGGGGAACCCATCCCAGTGGAAACCAAGGTATGTGTTGGCCTAAGAATACTAGCAACAGGTACCTTCCAGAGACCAACTGGTGATATGATGGGGATATCACAGGCATCAGCCTCCAGGGTACTGCACCAGTTCCTGGATGCCATGTCAGCACATGTCAGTGATCATGTATATTTCCCCAATGACTGTGAGGTATTGGCCAGCAGTATGCGTCTCTTCCAGCAAATAGCGGAATACCCTGAGGTAGTGGGTGCAATAGACTGCACGCACATACACATCAAAGCACCAGCCGGTGAGTGGCGTAGGGCCTACATTAACCACAAGGGCTTCCCCTCCATCAACTGCCAGGTCGTGTGTGATCCCCAGGGCATAATAATGAATGTATGTGCTGGCTGCCCTGGAAGCTACCATGATTCCCATATCTGGCATCTGACGCAGCTGTACCAGACATTTGCCAGTGGGGACATCCCACATGGTCACTTAGTAGGGGATGCTGGATATGCACTGGAGCCGTGGCTGATGACACCCATCAGAAATGCACACACACCTGAACAGGAACGTCATAATGAGGCACACTCACAAACACGAAATGTAATCGAGCGTGTGTTTGGGCTGCTCAAGTCATGGTTCCGGTGCCTGGATACATCTGGTGGAGCCTTGCAGTACTAACCAACTACATGTACCCAAATTGTCATGGTATGTGCGATGCTACATAATATGATTCTGCGAAAACAGCTACAGCAGGATCACCATTGGGCTGGGCCAAACAGCCCCCCACCATTGCCAAGTCAATCACAAGCAGAGTGTGACTCGGAGGAGGAACAACCTGAGCCTGCCCCAGTAGGCAGAAGGAGGTTTGCCCAGTATGCCTTGGCCTTGGCAAAGCGGCAATGCATAGCACATACACTGGCTCAGTAGGGACCCTGGAAATGATACCTTTCTCCGACTCACACATATAGTAAAAGGGACGCCTAAGTTGACACAACCTGCTTTCAAACATGCACAGGGAGTGTAGTATGTGCATCCAACATAGGCAGCCCTGCAGCACCACCTGAGGCATGATTGCCATGTGTTAAGCAATGATTACACCATGTAGTATATGCAAACTTGATTACCCTGACTAACATCCTACCCTCACCAAGCGTGATCTCACAATATGAAGATGAGATGATCAATTGCAATAATTGGCTGAAGTATTGCTTAGTCAAAGGGGATCCAATGTGTGCCAGCCTGGGATGACATGCTGAGCACGACATGATGCTCCACCTGCTAGGGGTGGCGTGCACCTATCAGTCCTGGCCTTATGGATACTGGCAAAGGCTGTTGTTACCCCCAGTGTGCCTTGAATAGGTAAGGCTCAAAACACAAACCCACCTCCATAGGTATCACAAGGGATAAGAACCTAGATGTAATGCTACCCAATGCCAGAAGTCTAAACAGCAAGATGCATGCAGTCTAAACTTCCCCAGCATGGAGAATGTTGATATCTGTTCTGTAACAGAAAACTGGGTCAAGGCTCACAACAGCACCCTAACACTACCAGGTTACACCTCATACTGTACTGTACAGCCCCAAAACATGGAACAAGCTACAACAGGTGGGTGACTAGCAATAATTGTCAAGGATAACCACACTCCCATGTTGGTGCCACAACAAGAAGCAGCATGGACTAGCCATGGTCAAGTAACAGTGGCTAAAACTGCCTCCCAGTTTATAGCCTGCTACAGACTACCGTCCTATCACCAGGAACTGCACTTGGCCTATGTTGGAATACATGAATATATCAAGCTCTCCAAACAACATTATATTGGGTGACTGAAAATACCCAAAAATAGACTGGGAGCATTATTCTAGCTCCAACACCCTAGGACAAAGGTTCCTAGAATCCATAAACCATAATGCTCAGGAACAACGTACCACTCCCACAAGAGGGGTAAACATACTGGATGTAATAATCAGCAACATGGATACTGGATGGCAAGATGAGAAGTGTATTCCTCACTGGTAAGATCAGACCATAGAGTAATCACACTGGATATACACATCCTGACCACAGTCCCTGGCCAGAAAACCACAATGAAAAACATGTGTAAAGCAAATGTTGCACTCCTCCAAACTGATGTGAAATCCATTAAAGGCCCTGTGCATGTGCAAAATATGGGCAACACCTCAGAACCCGATATACAGGCATTCCATGAACACTGCCAGGAATGCATGGATTATGCAATCCCAAATAAAACCAAGACACAGTGCCATACACACAGGCATCTGGCATGGTGGACCCCAGCCATTACCAAACCATGCAAGAGAATGAGGAAGCTACTACATGATAGAGCAAACCTAAAAAGGGAAGTAATCTCTGATCAGTATTATGGCAATAAAATATGTCCACTCATACAATCCACTAAGGCCAGCTACAACAAGTTGAATCTGTGAATCTTGAGGCAATGTTACACCTGCCCCATGTACACAGACAACCCTCTCCTCCCCCCAAGAAATACAAATATATGTGAGAGATGCAACCATTTATCCAAACTGGAGGCTGAGCTCTCTCAACTCAGTACTGTCAAAACTAGTCAGGAGGAGAAGGTAACCACACACACCACAAACCCAGTCTCACATAGACCTATCACAACTGCAAATCAAAGACATAAACACAGGAAAACATTCCTGGAGGCTCTAATTACAAACACACCACATCAACAGAGGCCTCCAAAGCAGACACCCAAGCAACCACTACCTCCAAACATAGCACATGCAACACATAGTACACAAAGCTGGTGTGCCAAACAGTCACAGGCCAGAAGGAGAAACAACATGCCTGATACAGTTGTAATAGGTGAATCCATAGTCAGACACACTGCTGTCCCGCTCACCAGACTGAACAAGGGAAAGGGTACAGTAAGCTGCCTGTAGGCTGCTACAATACGTCACATAACACAAGTACGCAGGTCACCCCAAAGCAAGTACAAATATGATGCAGTCATTGTCCATGCTGGTGTGAATGACCTGAGACGTACTTCCCCAGACTACATGAAAAGAGACATAGATGAGCTCTCTGATTATCTAGTCCAGGCCGGTATGACACTGACCTTGTGCAGCATCCTACCCTCACCAAGAATGATGCCACAGTACAAACACAGAATGATCAGCTTTAACAAGAGGCACAATTACTGGTGTCATTCCAAGGGGATCCAATGTCTGTCTGCTTGGGATGTCATGCTTGACAAGCCACGCTGCTTTGCCAGGGATGGCTTGCACCTGTTACCCCTGGGCGTCTGGATATTGGCTAAGGCTCTTGCCACCTCCATAGAGCCTTTTGTAGGTAAGGCTGAAAAGACTAACCCACCTCCCTAGAAAATATAAGTGGAAAGAAACATAAGGGTAATGCTGCCCAATGCTAGACGTCTAAACCTCAACATGCATGCTCCCGAGGCCCTCCCCAGTATGGGGAACATCGATGTCCATGCAGTGACAGAAACCTGCAGCAAGGCACCTGAGAGCACACCAGCACTACCAGGTTATACATCATATCATGCGTTATGGCCCCAAAACCTGGACCAAACCATAAAAGGAGGGGGAGTATCCATATTCAGCAAAGATACCCACACATCCAGGTAACTGACAATGCACGAAGCATCAGAGACCAACCATGTGCAACTAACCATAGGCAAAACAGCTGTACAGTCTGTAGCATACTACAGACCACACACTCACACACAGGAACCCCACTCAGCCTTCCTGAAGACACTGGACAGTATGAATGTCTCACCAAATACCAAACAAGGTACTCACAAATTACCACATAGGTGGTAATCCATTATGTATGGAAGGAGTAATCAGGGACCTAGGGACACAAGTGGACAGTAACC
This sequence comes from Protopterus annectens, assembly GCF_019279795.1. Classification (NCBI taxonomy): domain Eukaryota; kingdom Metazoa; phylum Chordata; order Ceratodontiformes; family Protopteridae; genus Protopterus; species Protopterus annectens. The sequence goes on along the minus strand of NC_056743.1, from coordinate 1,845,723,379 downwards.
TGTCATGTGACACTCACATTGCCAATGTGGCTAGGAAGACCTTCTATATTGGCCACCTTATCATGAAAGGATTCACATCTACGTCAACAGAGGTCATTGTGTCCCTATACTGTTCTCTTATCAGGCCCATAATTTAGTACAATGCCTCATTTGGGATGTACCTTACCCAACACCTGCAGCAGTTGGAAAGACCTCAAAGGTACCTCACCAAGAGGATAAAGGGTCTCAAATATATGTCATATGCTGCCTGGCTGTAGACACCCCAGCTGTATGCAGTCACATACTGCCTACACAGAGGCGTTGTATGCCTGTTGTACAAGGCCATGTCCAACACAGGATTAATGGACATGCTCCACCCCAGAAAACCCAAATCCATCAGAGCTGTGAGAGTGAGAGATGTCAACCTCAACACATAATGAAATAGGATGTGCTGGAGGGACAGATACATAACCCAGAGGCTCCCTACACCCTGGAATGGAATCCCACTCCATGTTAGGCAGAGCCCCTCACTGACTCTCTTCAACAGGAATCTTGCCAAGTGGATGGGTGATCGTAGATGTACACTGGGGGTCTTCACTGTGTCATGTCCAGACAGAGGCACAGCAAGTAAATTCTAAATGGCCATAATATTCACATAGCAAGGGGTGTTGAAAGCCACACACACTCTGGCTAGGCTTATAAATGCCCTAGGGCGGATAGCCTAGCATGAACCTATGAACCTATGAAGATACAAATTGTACAGGACACTAAGGATAATCACAAGGCTTTCTTAACTGATGGTAGGAACCTTGTTGGGAATTCACAGATATGCTCTGAATCACTCAAATATTACAAACAATATACCAAACACACACACATTGCCAACATCCAACTTGGCAGGTGCAGTGCAACCCCCCCCCCCCGAAATGCCAAATATCTATCCCAGCAGAGTGCTGGCCCCCTGACATTGCAGATGCTGAGGTAACAGCCAGCATCTACAAAGCAAAACACACAGCATCAATGGTACGAGATGGTGTCCTGGGCTGAGTCCAACATGGACTCCAAGAAGAATGGAACGCCAAATAACACTACTGCTCAATGTCAGCCTTACCACAGGATATGTACCCAAAGAGCAGTGTACAACAACAGTGGTCCTTCTCCACAAAGGTGTTGCCTGAATGGATACTGCAAACTACCACCCCAGAATCCTGACAAGCTTGGTCTGCAAAGCTATGGAAAGGATCAGCATGTACCTCAGACATAAAGATATTGGGGACCTACTGATACTGGACCCTACCCAGTGTGGCTTTCTTAAGTGCAGATCCTGCCCCTTAAACATGTTTGACTCATTTGAAACAGTCATTAAGGCCATTGATGATGATAATGTGGTCCACACAGCATAGCTGGACCTTGCAAAAGGCTTCCATACAATACCCCACGTGTTCATTATAGATAAGCTCACCAGCTTAAATATAAACTCCTATGTCAGTAGAGGGGTTGCAAACCAGACCAAGGACAGAACTGATATGGTCAGAAATGCTGCAGCAATGTCAGACTACAAACCATATACAAACGGCATCCCACAAGGCTCGTTCCTGGGACCTCCCTTGTTTGGTATATATGTCGCATAGGTACAGGCCAACATGGAAGGACTGTGTCTGAACAAGTTTGCAGAGGACTACAAACTGGCCACCATATCTCACCCTCCAGCTGACACAAGCATCCCAGAAAATGGCCACAGAGAAACAGACAACTGGTGCCATAGCCATGTCAGCAAGCTAATTGCAGAAAAGTGTATAGTTAACCCCTGTGGATATACAGTAATTGCCCACCAATTACCACATAGGTGTTAACCCATTAAGTACTTAAGATGTAATAAGAGACCTGGGGACACAAGTTGATAGATATCTTGCATTGGACAAGCATGTGGCTGTAGTGGTTACAGAAACATACCATATACCCACCTAATCATGAAGGTAGTCAGATCTAGATCAGGGGAGGTCATTGTGGCTCTGCAGTCATCCTTCATCAGCCTCACAATTGAGTACAATGGCTCCTGTGGGATGTACCTCAGCAGACACCTCCATCAACTGGAAAGACCCCACAAGTACCTCACCAGGAGTATCAAATAGCTCTAACAGATGCCATGTGTTGCCTGATTAAACAAACTGCAGCTCCACACAGTGCCATACTGCCCGCCCAGAGGCAAGCTGTGCCTGATGTATAAAGCCATGTCCAAGCTGGAATCAATGAACATGCTGCACCTTGTACAATCTGAATGGCAGTGAGCTATGCACATGAGAGACCTGAACCCCAGCACTGACATACATGGGACGTGCTGTACTGACTGATCCATAACACAGAAACCACCCCCACTCTTGCGTAAACTCCCAGTACAGGTTAGCCAGAGAGTCACTCATCGACTCTCCTCAAGAGGAATATTGATGAGTGGATGGGAGATGGTAGGTTTACCCTGGGTATCACTGTTATGTCACGGGTAGACAGAGGTACAGTATACTAACCATGACATATGTCATGGCAAACTCCAGTTACAATGTGTGTCGAAGGCAAACACACTCTCTGACTAGCATTAGAAATGGCCTAAGGCACATCGCTAGTGTTTGCCAATGTCCAACTATGATGTGGAATACACTACCAATGTTGGACAAGCCTGGTTTAAGTAGTCCATATCTGAACATAATGCAACACGGTCATATGTGCACAACTGGCCCCTAACCAGTCTGTTGTGCTCACTATGAAAATTTAAAGCAGTGATAGGACTAAAGCCCAGGATACTGTCCACCACAGTGAAAGTACTGAACCAGGACACTATACAGTACTACAGTGTTAGGTCAGTATGAAAGGATGTTGACAACTGTATGCAAAGTATCCCATGCAAACCCTGCAGGCACAGTATTATCCCTGTTGTGTTCAGAAACAAAGCAGTTGGCCAGTAAGTACACAACATGACACCCAACACACAACCATAAGCGTGAGATATTGTTGAAGTTCACACTCATCCACAAATGTGGTGGACTGCAGATTTCAACACATGGAAAGCTCACAGTGGGCATGCTCGCACACTTGGATAAATGAGACATATGTCTGACAACATGCCATGGAAAGCCTGAACTGGGCATACTCACACACTTAGGCCATATCTCAGTTTAGCAGTTGGCCACACATATCTGGTATTTGTACGTGTTATTCCAGGAACCAACCACATTACAGCAATCTGCCCAGTGCACACAGTTAAATGACTACAGAGACATAAGTGATATAGTGGATCCCTCTCATATTCAAACACCTTCCACAGATACACAAGTTGTTCATAGAAACAGGGAATGCTATGGCAATAAATACCTGCAAACAGTCTATCAGCAACAAATATTGTGCATCTGACAATTAAACATATGGGTGTAGAGGTCAGTACTAGGCTGTTTGCCCTAGGGCATGAAAGCTTAGCCAGAGTGTGCTTGGCGTCTGCCTCCCCAGTACAGTAGGCTACTGTGCCACTGTAAAGTAGGTCACATAAAGCACCGTTTGAGGCTAGTGTGCTGTGCCTCTGTCAAGCAGGGACACAGTGGAGATTGCAGGGGTTGAATTTGCTATGCCACATCCATGTGGCTGGTGTTTGCTGGAAGAGGGTTGGTGAGGACCTCTAACAGTAAGTGGGCATCAATAACAGACTGAGGGGAGCCTTATCTGCAGTGTCTGGACAATTTCACTGTCAACACTTTGTCGTGATGATTATGAGGGATTGAAGTGTCGTGCCAGTACTGTTCAGAGATGTCCTCCTTCTGTGGGCTACTGCTCTGCAATGTATTAGCTCACTCCATCTGTTGGACAGCTCATATATGGCTGGTGTACACCTGACAGGTGTCCTGTTGTGGAGGAGTCATGGGTATATTTGGGATAGCATGATCAATGCAAACCTTCCACATGCTCATAGAATGCAATTGTCAAGGATTATGCAGAGTGGCCTGTATACTCCCCCAGCATGGGTCCTTTGAAGTCTTCCACCCCAGTCTTCACAAGTGCAAAGTCTGGTTTTGATAAATACACTTTGTTTGCAGTGACAACCTTGCCTGGGGGTGGGGATGGGATATGGATGTCCAGGGAAAGGTGGGTATGGTCAGATATCAACAATGGTGGTCTACCTCTGGTGTGGAACAGTGAGTACCCTTGTTGCAGATGGTCAGGTGTAATATGTATTCCCCCTTGTGGTTGTGGTGAGTGGTCCTGCCATAGCACATGGACTCACAAATTGTAGTGGCTGTAGGATAATGTTGTAGAGGCCTGAGTAGTTCCCACACACAATATACCTGTACCTGACATTAACAATTACATGTGTGAGAGAACTGACCCTTTTGGCAACCAGTATAACACACCAGCTGCTGCATATTCCAATTTCTAAACAGAGATTATGTCAGCACCCTACAAGTACAGCAGAAGAGGGCAAGTCTCCCAGTAATGCAAATTGTACTCTCTGCTACTGCATCTCTCACTACTGTCATAGCACAGTTAGTTATGGCTTTGAATTCCACAAATACCACGTGTGTTTTTGTCACACAGACTGCCCATGTGTGTGGGTTGTTGTTCACAATAATGCATGACATCGATTAAACCAGTAATGGCAATGCACACATATGATGTATGTGTGTGCCAAATACACATATATAACTGTGACCTTCAATAGTTCCCATGTCTGACGCCTGCCACATGTGAATACATGGTATTTGCACTGGATAACATTATGACTGTGATTTTCTGTGCGGGTGCTGCATGTGGTATGTGTATATACAGTGTGAGTTGTATATGGTATCATCCTAGCAGCGAGGGATACACATCTGGTCTGGGGCATATAGTCTACATGTTGTTGATGAACAGATGCTGCATGTTTTCACCTGTTGTGGGAGTGGTAACAAGTTGTTCCATAGCAATGCAGTGACTACATGCTAGGAACCTTTCAGCTAGGGTGTTGTAGCTACAGTAATTCATCAGCATTCAGTAATACTTCAGCATTCTTGGTGAGGGTATGATGCCAACCAAGGTCAGGGTCATACCAGCCTGTGCCACATGCTCAGAGAGCCCTTCTATGTTCCCTATTATGTAGTTCAGGGAGGTACATCACAGGTCAGCCATAGTGGCACGGACAATGACTGAGTCATATGTGTCCATGCCTCTGACTGACCTGTATGCTTGTGTTATGTGGTGGACCATAGTGCCCCACGGGCATATCACTGTGACCTTCACCTTGTCCAGCCTGGTGAGCGGGACCTCACTGTACTGGACAATAAAGGTACCTAACACAACTGTAGCAGGTGTGTTGTCTAGCCATACAGGCTGTGACTGTTTGGCACACAGGATTTGTGTGCTATGTGTTGCACGTGCTGTGTTCCGGCTTAACGTATGCATGTGTGCCAGCTGCAGAGGTGTCTGCTGCTCAGGCAGGATGCTATTCTGAGGCTCCAAGAATGCCCCAGTGTGTTCATGTGTTTGGATTGCTGTCAGTGTAGGTCTATATCAGATTGGTATTGTAATCACTGTAATATTTCATGCCACCTGACAGGTTATGCCAGTACTGGGTTCAGAGTGCTTAGTCCCCAGTTTGGCTATGTGGTTGCATCTCACACATGTGTTGTACGTTCATGGGTAGGGGAGAGGGTTGACTGTGTACATGTGGCAGCTGTGACATTGCCACATGACTCACATATTCCACAACTGTACCATAGAGGTGACTGACAAGTGACCTTTGCACATGCTACCATAGTATTGTGATTGCCATGGTGATTAACAGCACATAGGGCCAATGGGGAACAAGGTACAGAAGGTGAGTATGTGAGGGTGTAGTGCCTGTGATTAGTTAGCGCTGGCATATATGACTACTCACGTGGTCAAATGCCAGGTAAGTCATATGCAATGTGTCACAGGCAACGTACATGTAAACAGGACAAACAGTGACGTTCTGTCAAGTGAGACATGGACATACATATAGTAAGCTATGCAGATGTCACTAGGAATCCACAGAAGCTCCGTAAGTCTGCATTGCAGGTGGAATCAGTGTTCCAGGGTAACTGCAAGCAAACATGCATGCAAACAAAGCTACAGTAAGCAGGGCTGCATGTAGTCCATTGTACAACAAACAAGCTGTACCACTTCCAGTATTTAACAGTGCAAATATGCAGGCACTATACACATGTACATGGAACTACACAGGTCAGATGGCCAGGGTCCAGTCTCAGCGCACACAAGTGTACAGACCATGTACCGTCAGGATGTACAATAACCGGACGGAAACCCAAGTGCTCATACCTGCACTAATACACATGTCAAATAACAGACACTGAGCCTTCACTCAGTGGTACCATACTTAGTAGGATGTATGCTACCTGTCCTGCCACCACAGTATCCCTGACATTTATGGGGACTCTCCCTCCTGTGAAAGTTAGTTTTGTGTGTTGGGGCTGTCTAGCATGGTATGAGGTGTGAGCTTGCAGTGCTAGGGTGCTCCTGTGTGTCCTGTACCAGTTGTGTAGTACTGCACACATATCAACATCCTCAAACATCCGCATTGCAGAGTTCAGTGTGGGCAACATGCCACTTTCAGTTTACATGTCCATCATTGCATATCAATACTTTCATTACCTTATCCCCTGTGCTACCTATGTATGTGGTTTTCTGTTGACGTCCTTACCACCAGTATGCAAACATGTGCAGATGATACACTATGGTACTTACCATGGGTCTAGAAACAGTACAAGACAATCATACCCTTACTGCATCAGGCATGCTGGGATATACCCACAATTATATCAGCACACTGTACTGTTAACAACATGATACTATTACTACACATCTATGTAGTCACCCTGTGCATCAGCAACATGTTAACCTGTACCTGCACTGATGTTACAGATTGCAGGAGGTGGCACAGTTTCATCATATTCACAGAGTGTGAACTTGGTGTGCCTGAGTCTGCCACTGATACCACCAATTGACATGTATGTGTATGTGTGTTGGTGAGGGACAGCAGTACAAGGTGGGGCAATGTTGATGCAGTGTGTGCATGTATGCGGTAGCCCTAGGTGTTGTCAATTCGCATGTGTGTATGGATGCCCACAGTTCCACCTCATGGCTTCCATATACTGGTGCTTGTGGACAGCCACAGACTCTACCTGCCAGGTCATACAGATCAGTGTCTCTGGCCATGGACACGGTACCTGTGCCTTGCAGGGGTGCTACGGACCGTATCCAGTACTAATCCAGACTGGGTACTGTCATCAGAAGCAGGTGTTCGTTGACTGGACACAGATCCCTGCTGAGCCTGTCCAGAGCCACGTGCACGTGGTCTCCTGGGGCGGTCTGATGACAGCACAGACCCAGCATTGCTGGGGCTGCTGCTGGCACTATGGGGGTGGCCGCGGCCCTGTTGTTGTCTGCGACGACTGCCAGCTGCTGCTGTTGCTGGCATACACCCACGTCAACACCTCAACCGTCCACCATTGCCCTGGCTCATGGACATGTCGTTGTGGAACTGATCTAATATGTCCCCACAATGTCTGTCTATGACATTGGTGAAATTACGGATGGCAGCCGCAATGTCACGCATACTGTCACTCATGGCTGTGCAACATGCTGTCAGCTCCCTCAGACCCTGTTTGGTGTACCGTTCCATACGTGACTGTGCCTGCATTAAAGCCCGAAAAATAGCTGAGGTTGTAAGATCTCTGTGGGCACGTCTGACAGGGGCAGTACACCCACGGATGCTCCCACAAGAATCCCTGGACATCTGTCTGTGTGGTACCATCTCAGGGCCATGCCCATGGCTGCTGTGTGGGGAAGCATGTGCCACAGACACCACATTACCCTGGTCAATGCCCACTGTATCCTGTCCATCACCTAGGGACATTGGTGACAAAGGATGTATTGGCAGGATGACTGTGCACATTGATGGGGTTGACAGCTGTGTACTGTCAATTGGCTGACCAATGACGGACCCTGGCACACCTTCCTGTGCCATTACACAGATATCATCATTATCACTACCAGTGGCACCTGATTCAGGTTCCCTGCTGCATGACACCAGAGCAGCACCAGAACCTGTGGGAGGGAAACAGGAAACACAGTTTACAATGTCTACACAATGTTACCAGTGATGCACACATGCACACATGCACACGTGCACACGTGCACACATGCACACATGCACACGTGCACAGGTGCACATGTGCACAAATGCACACATGCACACATGCACACATGCACAGGTGCACACATGCACACATACACACATGCACAGGTGCACACATGCACACATGCACACAAGCGCACATGCACACATGCACACACGAACACAGGTGCACACTTGCACACTACTCAGTATGCGAGATATCAACACACAGACACAGACACACCTGCATGCATACACAGAGCACTACTGATTGAGCCTAATATTACTATTACTATCAAGACTATTAAAGGTATTGTTAATACACACTCACCAGCATGGATAGGCTGCATTGCTGTTACACCGGAGGGACCTGCAGAAGTGAGGAAATTAATGTCAGTGGGCACAACTGTGCCATTGTTACTGAGTATGATACAGGTCAGTAGTACAACAGTTGCCTTTCACAGGTCAGCTGCTGATATTGAGAATATCACACTTGCACATTAAATACTATGATGACAGCTACAAACCAAGGACACACCTCACACATGCATTAACTATCAGTGTACACAACAGTCAACTATACATATGGCATATTACCTGCACGCTCGTAGTCATGGTGCTGTGTGGCTCCAGCCTCCATCATAATGCAGGTCTGCTGCTGTTGTTGGTGGGCTGGAGCCACAACACTTAGGAGTAGTCCCACCAGTCTGGTGAGTGGGGGATGTGTAGCCACCCCACCACCTGTGGCAACCTGTTGCCTGTGGATATCCGACGCACACTGACGGACATTTCTGATTAAATCACTGCAGTGACGTCGTACCTGCTCATATGTCCTATTATGCGTGCCTATGACATTTACCCGACTGACCAGGTCTTGCCACAGTGCATCCCTCTCCTGCTGATTCTGGCTGGTGCAGGAAAAGAGTATTGCAAAATCCCGCACCAGGCTCTGGTGTATTTCCTCATCCTCGGCTGCAGAGTATGCCGGATTGCGCTGGTGAATCATGGTCCTGAAAAAGAAAATAAAATGATATCAGCAAAATATGTCAGCAGAATTTGGCACACATACTGCACATGCTACTCGACTGTTGTGATACAACATATCTCCCATATATAGCATCTGGCTGTCTATTGGTGGATACACATGTAAATGGCCAGGTATCAGTGCTCAGCCAACAACTGTGCAACAGTACCTGGCACACTCCATACAACATACTACCAAACCCCAGCAGTCAGTACAATGATTCAGGTCCAAAGCACCTCCTCACTCTGGGGGTTTGTATCGAGGTATTGTATGGGGAACATCATCAACTACTGTGATCTGACCACAAACTAATCGCCCTGGATATACATATCCCACCTCCACCACCAGCACAAACGACTACAGTGAATAACATTTCAAACGCAAACTTTACACTTCTTAAGACTGAGATGCTATCCTTTAAGCCCACTGGGCCAGTGGAAGCCACAACCCACAATGCTGACTCCTTCACAAATGATTTCTACAGACATCTCCGAGAATGCATGGATCATGCAATCCCATATAAGACCAAGACACTCTCCACAAAGGGAAAGCATCCTGTCTGGTGGACCCCAGCCATAAACAGATTGTATAACAAAAGATGGAAGCTACTGCAAGACAGAGCATAATTCCATAAAGGGAAGGCATGTCTGATCAGCACTAGTAAAGAGCTATGTTTTCTCATGCACACATGCATGGGCAACTTTGAGAGGGAAATCACCAGGGACACTACAGATAACCACAAGGCCTTCTTCAGTTATGTTAGAAACCTGGTCAGAAACCCTCCAATATGCTCATAGTTAGTACACAACAACAAATAATTCACTGAACCCACAGATATTGGCAACATTATGGCAGACAGGTTCAGTGCAATTTTCCCCCCTCCCTCTCCCCCAAATAAAGACATAGTTATCCCAGCTGAATGTAACCTCCCTGTCATCACAGATGTCCAGGTGAGAGCCGCCCTCAGAAAAGCAAAAAACACAGCATCAATGGGACCTGATGGTATCCCCGGTTGCATGCTACATGAACTCCAGGAGGAGCTAAACCCGCATATAGAAGTGCTATGTAACACTAGCCTGACTACAGGATATGTACCTGTACACTGGCGTACAGCAACAGTGGTTCCACTCTACAAAGGAGGCACCTCTACATACCAATACAATGCAACACAATACAATACAATACAATACAATATGCTATTGCCCCTGGGACTACAGCAGCATACTGTTCTGCTACCCTGACCCTGGTGACATGTGATATGATGGTACCTGCTCCTGTCAAACAGTTACACAGGGTGACTCATATGGCATATTACCTATCTGTCTAACATTCAGCAGGGGTATGTGTGACATGTACTCATGGGGAGTCTTGCTTCTTACAGCTGTGTGGTTTATTGCAGGGTATGTCTTATCTGTGGGTAGGAACCTGTACCTCTGCCATGATCTCTCTACTGCGGTGTCAAGGATGACACACAGTGGTCATTTAGGTTGTGGATGGTGTGAGGTGTTACTATGGTTGTTGGACATCTGTCATGGGTGTGACTTAAGTATGTAAATCCAGGAGTGGTAACCTCTATGTGGGTAGTATGTGTGCACTCTGTGGTGTTGCCAGTCACTGTGCATCGGTAATGTGTTTGACTGCATTGTCACAGTGTCGTACATGTCACTGTGTCCTTCTCCATACCTGTAGCTGTCATGTTAGGTACATACTGTGGCAGACATTGTGTGGTGTGGAGGGGTACACTGACCTACATGTCCATAGCTGACACACCATGTCTGCTGACACATACCATGTACAGGTATTCCAGGAATAGTGTGCCACTGTGACTATCATTGGGGGGCCTTTTGTACACGTTTATGACCCTGTTCACCCCTGACACATGCAGTGGTGGGCAGCCAATCACATATCTGGTGGTTACTGGTGTAGGTGATTTGAAATGGGGTATGGTACCCCAGTTTCGACACTGGTGTTCACTCCATGCCTTTGTCACCAGGCACCTGTTGCAATACATCTGTACACATGTGCCTCACTCAGAATATCTCTCTCTCTCTCTCTCTGTATATATATATATATATATATATATATATATATATATATATATATATGTATATATATATATATATATATATATATATATATATATATATATATATATATATATATATATATATATATATATATATATATATATATATATATATATATATATATATATATATATATATATATATATATATATGTCTGTATACATATATATATATATATATATATATATATATATATATATATCAATGTACATATATTGCTATAGATATGGGGGGGTGTGACAGAGAGGGGTGAGAGTGACAGAGGGGTGGGACAGGGGAGTGTGAGATAGTCATATACAGTCATATCTGTAGATAGTCAGATCTGTCTGTCTATGTATATGTATCTACATATATCTATATCTGTATGTGTGTATTACATATAAATGTTTGTACATATTCTATCTATCTACATCTGTCTATGTATTCCTACATCCCTCTCTATCTATGTATACATATATGCATATTATATATATATATATATATATATATATATATATATATATATATATATATATATACATACATACATATATTGACATACATACGTATCCATATGATAGATAGGTATATCAACATGTTTGCTTACAAAACTGTATACACACACTAACATACTGCTAAACATACATAACTGTGAAACCTACATTGTACATTGCACTACAACCTACATTCCACCTACATTGATATGTGCACATAGATGCTGTCACATACATATGTATGTACAGCCTTCACTGATAGTTGCTGTATGTCCCCTGCCCTATGCACATCTTCATATACATATAGATACAGACCAATGACACATATGGAGGGTTCACAGTATATAGACTTTTAAAGTATTACTTTACATTACCTGTGTTTGTCACAGCTGCTTGTGTTGCCTTTTGAATCGGTGTCCTGCTGCTGCTCCAGTTGACAGATGACAGCTTTCTAGTAGGTTTTGTTAATAAGTGTTTTTGTTTGTGTTTTTTCTCTCCCTCTCTCTCTCTCTCTCTCTCTGTCTCTACCTCCAGAGGGTGCAATGAAAGTATTGCATGTGTGGACTGGGAGTACAGCATGCTTTTGTAGGTATCTGCATATGTTCATGTGATGGCCTCTGCACCAATTGTTAACCAGCATTTGCTAATTGCATGCAGCCAGTTGTGTACTGATTGCAGTTCTCACTGTGATTTCAGGACAGTGCTATAAAAAGGTATGTGAGATAGGCGTAGCCCTTTCATATTTTAAGGGCAGGGACCATGCTGGTATGCTGTGGACACCGTTCTTTGAGTGTAAAGGTTAGTATCTCTCTCATATTTCAGGCTGTGTTGTAGATTAACATTTCTCCATTCATTTCTCCAGTTTCCTGTACTAAGTGTGTATGTACACTGACACCTAATACTACTACTACTGTTAATGTGGGTGTGTGTGCTTTCCTGCGGGACATGTGGTGTAACTGGTATATAGCAGTGGCTCTTGCACTTTGTTGCTATGGCTTCAGTATTTGCCCTTTACATTCACTACTTGTATGCCTGCTAGGTGTCTTGACTGTAGTGTGTTGCTGTGGCTTTCCTATTTTCCATGTACATTCACACCTTGGAATGCTTGCTATATCTGATAGGGTGTTACTGCATGCAGTGTGGTCTGGCCATGGTGTGGGCCTTGACATCTATTATGGTATTTGAGTATGCTGCTGAGCAGGCCCCAGAGACTCTCAGGTGCATCTTTTACCTGCCTCATGGAATGGTACATATCAGTGGGGTACACCCATTAAATTGTCTGGTATTCTGCAGTTGTGACTGTGGGTTAGCATGAGCATATGTATTACTACACTATTCTGCCGTGCAAGTGGTGCATTCTTTCAGTACTTCATAGTTACCATTGCATGTATTGTAACACCTTTCTGCCTACTGTTTGTACATTTCACAAGGAGTCTGTGGGGCATCCCTGTAACTCAGTCACTGTTGCTATGTCTAGGCTCTTAACTATTCAAATATGGCAGTGTCATACCTCTCAGGTGTACAGATATTTGCAGGATGTCCACATTTTTGCCTCATATTTTGGTCCATATCGCATAAAACAGCTTTTTCTGGCAAATAACTCAGGGCTCAAGTCTGACTATAGTGACAAACATTTCAGTTTCAGACTTCGTACCCTTCCAAAAATCCAAAATAATGCAAAACCTGTTACTCTCTCAACTGTCTAAGTTGTCGGAGCAATATTTGAAATGTGTCCCTGTTTTTGGGCCTTTGCTCCACATTTTTTATTACTTAGTCCAGATGTCTTGCTGTAAGAGGTTGTGGGGTATGTGCAGTGATTATCCTGCTGTGAGTATGTGTGTGGCTTGCAAGGTGCTACAGTGACAATATTACCTACTAGCTACCAACTAGCATGGCTGTTTCTGTTCACACACTACTATTATAGAAATCCACTACATTTGACAGTAAATATACATGACATGCTTTGTGTACTACACATCCTATATTCCCTTTACATTCATTCCTACTATTGCATGATATATTTATTGCAGCACAATGCTCTTATATAGCAGTCATGGCTTAGTGGTAAGTCATGCAGACTACTGGGTTCGGGACTGACAGTGGGATTTTATTTTGCTTTTGAGCAGACTACAGGCCTTATCATTCAGAGTGACTAAGGCACATTTAAGCAGTTGTAAGCGGGTTAGCACTGGTTTGCGCGGAGCTCACGCATGCGCACTGGCATTTAGCTCCTCACATACTCGCTTAAAACTGCTTAAAAGTGCTTACTCTTGTGCACACCCGCGCTAATTTCTTTGAAAGAAATGAAAATGGGGAGACAGGAAAGTGGTGAAAAAGGGGTCACAAAAAGGGTAGGACAGTAGGGAAACAAGCTCGGGTTTTGCAGGAGGGATGTAGGTAAGGCCCATAGCTGCCCATTTCTTCATCAGCAACAGCTGTGCATATGTTTGTAATTTGGTGTGACATTTGAAACCTTCCACCCCTGAGAGAGGTGTAAGGACAACAATAATACTTGTTGTACAGCCAATTGTAATTGACAGTGTACATGTCCAGCAGACATGTGTGCAAAATGGGCAGCTATGTATGGGGCGTAATTTTTTTGTGGGTACAGAGTACCCTTTTTTTTTTTTTTTCAGGTGAGAGTGGTATGTCAGGTACAGGAAGTCGGTATAGCTGGGGAGGTAGGGTGGGTAGGTTAACAGACAAGACAAACAAGACGCATACAGGGGCAGTGCATGACACATGTGGGGGGGTTACACAATTGACGGGGACGGATTTTTGGATATCACGAGCCCATGAGCCCACAGATGGCAACAGTGGAACTGAGATCCCCACCCATGGGCAGTTGCCACTGTGCCTTCACTGCCCAGGACGGGGCTGTGCTGGGGGCTGTGTAGGCTGGGCAGCAGGCATGCCTGTGAGTTGTGCCACCCATGCCTTGAGCTGGCGTAGGGGCCCAAGCACAGCGTGCCGGATCTCCCTACGCACCACAGTCCGGACACTATGGAGGGTGAGTGGATGTTCTCCTCCAGCCACGCTTGCAGAGGGGGGATGAGCCCCATCCCCTACAGCACTTCCACCCACAGGTGGCACAGGGCCACCGGAGGAGGGTCCGGCCTGGACACTACTGCCACGTGCAGCCGCCAGCTGAGGAGGGAGAGGTGGGTCCGCTGGAACCCGCCTTCCCTGTTGTCCTATGTTTTGCATTATGTTATGACAGTTTGGGTTAGTAACGTACAATACCATTCACAATTATTTGTAACAGCATGCATTAGTATTCCCATTAACCAAACACCCATATATTCAAGCCAGTGAACAGTAAGCATAATACATTCTTAATTTGAACAGCAATACACAATCCAACAACATGCAGGGTTGATTGATGGCAAAAGGCCATCAGGTTTGGATGTATGAACAGGGCAAATGCATCAATGTACATGCAAATATGTATGAACCAACAGGACAAATGTCCAGGGGTGTTAATTGTGATTGCACATACCAATTTCACTTGGAATGGATTATATGTGGTTATAGGGTAGGGTGAAGAAAATTTAATTAACAACTTCAAATACCAATACATATGCTGTACATTTCTACTAGCTGAAGATATATACACACTACAGTTCTGCCTACAGTTTCCTATGTGATAACTACTTCAGGTTGGTGATAGGAATGTTACTGCTACATCAATACACATTTCATTTTTATTCATACACATTCATATCTGGCTCTGTTCAGCTACATCATCCTGCTACATTTGCTTTATATAGCTACAGACAACTGTGGATGTTTGGTATTTCAGGCAACCATACTATCTGCATATTGCAGACTGAGAGCAACATATCCAGATTTTGGGACACACATTCCAGCTGCAGTACCGTTTTCAACACATGTTACTGTTTGGTTCTGCCTGTCACATTCATTTCATTCTGTACTGACTGCAGTATACTTTATTCAGGAGTTATTACTACTTTATTGGTGGATTCATACCTCTTTCTCACACTCTCTCACTTGTTTTATTTTTACAATTCAGGATGGTACTTAATTCTAGGCTTTATTGACATGTTTTACCTGTAGTTATAACAATCCTTTCCAACAGTCTCACTTATGTCATGTTTCTGTATTTCAACAGGGATATATTTCACACATGTGTTTTACTCAGCTTCTGCAGCTGTACTTTTCAGCCTGCTGCAGGTTATGTACTATTATATTACAGGTGGGACAACTTTATTTCAGACTTGTTTCATTTTTATGTTTGGATTACAGGCTGCATCACACTTTTGTAATCAAGCAATACTTGCAAACCCTCTTACACTGTTACTTGCACATTTTATTAATTAGTGACTACACTGCACTTTCCTTTTGCTAACTGTCATACTTATATATTTATTTACAGTTACAGGGAGAGAATTACTGACCTGCCTGGTGGCGCAACAGCACCAGCCTATCTCCATAGGCTCGACGGTTCGCAGAACGGACACCAGCAGCTGTAATATAAATAAAGTAATATTGGAATACACATCTCCATAATATCAGCTAGGTTAATTTCTTACATAAATAATTACATGTAACTTACTCAGTAGTGGGGCGTTGGGCATTTGCCAGGCCTCCTGGATGCAACGGTTCAGTTGGTCCTGCTTCCGTCTTTTCAGGTCCGCATGGTGGTGACGGACCTGCTCACCAGTCCTTGGTATTCCTGTGGCACTGGTGAGATCATGAGCCAACCGGTCCCATGCCTCAGCCCTATATGCTCCCCACAGGACCTGGCCCTGCATGAGTTGGGCCTCATGATTATGGATGAGGAGCCAAACCATATATTTGGACTCCTCAACGCCCCACCTCTGTGCTCGGAAGCAACTACCCTCACCTACACCTGACATTCTGGCTGCAAGTCGGTTCTACAATCATTTATGCTGTGTATTCCTGCCTATGGGGCTTATATATGCCGTTTTTCCCGCACTTATCTGTGATTGGCCATTTTGGAATTGTATCAGCCTCACAAAACCTGCTTTGTCATGCTTCTCTTTCTATTCATTCCTATATATATGCTATTACTGCATTTCTAAGTGCAACTGTCATGGCTTAGAGGTTCAGTACTTTGACTATGGTGCATGATATCCTGTGTTCAAACCTGGCCATTGCTTTTTATATTTTATGACTGTCTGTACAGGCTAGGAGGTGTGTCTGTGTAAAGGCAGTTTTGATACAGCTTGCTCAACGTTGCCCGTCGATTATCTTGTTGGCGCAGTGCGCAGCTCCGCGCAAATGGGTTACGCCTGTTTACGTGTGGTTTGGCTGTCAGCACGCATATTACGCTCAGCTACGGGCACACAGTTTCAGCTTGTTAAAATGCTGTTCAACCCCGGGCACTCATTCTACCTCTATTAAACCACTGCTCACCTACGGGCACTCATTCTACACCTGTTAAAACACTGCTCACCTATGGGCACTCATTTTACAACTGTTAAACCACTGCTCACCTACAGGCAGATATCCTCAACTTGTTAGACTGTAGCTCAGCTATGGGCACATCTCACATTTTTTTTTTATTTTTTTATCTCACATTTCTTCAAAATACATGGCCCATTTCATTACATTTTACATAAAATATAATTTTATATATGTACATATATGTCAGGGACTTGTTTCGTGCTTATTTCACTAAAAATAAAAATTGATGTTGTGGGGGCTCGAACCATGACTGCCTCCTCTTCAGCCAACGTCTCTACTGCTACGCTATTGTTTCTTGGCTTACTTTGCATATTTAGTTCTTATATGCTTTTCCACTGTCTGCTAACTGTGGCTAAGCGCCGGGCACGCCCGCGCAAACGAGCGTACTCACGGGCAAACATCTTTACAACTTAAAAAAAATATATAAGATGTTCATTTATACATTTTATGTTCATAGTCTGTGGGGGCATGTGTTGCGTTGTGTTTATTCACATTTACACGGACTCTGTCGTGGGAGTTTACTTTCGGGACTTTTACTCTTCAGGGAGCGTGTCCGTTTGCAGGGCTCGCCCTACGGACACGCCCCCTACTGTCTTCCACGGACCGTGTTAGCCTAAGGTGTGATTCAGCATGCCCTCATGCATATGCATGACATGCTGACGTCACACCGTTTAACTGTAGCCTCCGTGTAAGCCTTGTAACTCTTACACGGAGGCTTCGTGAATCCTGCCCTGAATATAATATAAAAAAAACTACATACATATGAGGAACTGTAATAAAAACTGAATAAATATACCCAGTGAAACTTTATAAAACCACAGTATAAAACACAATAATGTATGTATAACTTATTTAGATTCTGAGTAATATATATTTACATATGTATATTAATGTCCAACAATAGTGGAACTTCCAGCATAAACAGTAATACATTTTTTTGTGATTAGGCTGACTAATACTTCTCTGCCCCGATTTTTAATAATGGCATCAGGGCTAAACAGTCATTAATTCTAGGGAAATGAGTTGCACCTAGTTTAATTTGCCAACTCATCTGTTTTAATTCCATCTTGTCTTTTCACACACACCTTTCTTGGATCAACAGGAACACTTTCCAATATAGTGAACAAAAATTGGTTAAAGCCACTACAACAGGCAGAATGTCAATACCAAGCATTGTTTTGATTTGTATTAAATATCTCATATTGGTGTTCATATGTCCTTTTCTTTAGCTGCCTTTCTGTTTTCTGTACATCAGGAGGAGCAGTTTTCATTAAATCTCAGATATTTGGATGACATCTTTGTCGTCTGGGTCGGGAACATAGAGGAAATTCTTGGGTTCATCGAGTATTTGAATACTACTAACTCTTTCTTGAAATTCACTTACCAAACAGAAAAAAAAGCATCAATTATCTGGACGTCACCATAGGGAAGAAAGAAAATGGGTTTCCCTCTACTGTTTACCGAAAACTGACTTCCTCAAATAGTTATCTACATTTTAATAGTTTGCATCCTTTGTCCCAGAAAGAAAGTCTTGTTAAGGGACAGTTTATTAGCTTGGCAAGGATGGTGTCTGATAATATAACTTTTGAAACTGAAAAAAGAAAATTGGAGGATATGTTCCTTGAGAGAGGATATGCTGAGCTTTTTGTGAGAACCATTAGCATAGAGTTTGCCTAAAATAGAGGGAAGAAATACCTACCCCTCTTGGGAACAGGCCTAAACAAGGGAGCGGTTTTAATATCTGACAACAATAATATTCAAAATGGGGAAGAAGGAGTGGATGCTTGCCCACAGTTAGAATATAAGGAAGTAGTAAAGGCTAGAGACTTCCCTGGGGGTTTATATCATAAGTTCAAAGTTTGAAAACTTCGAATTTCATATGATTGACATCATATGGGTGAAGATTTCAAACTTCGACCATTTCAGCGGAGATCACCATAGGGAATATTTCCCTTGACTTCAATGTATTGCGATCTTGGAGTTGGTATATTTAAGTAGCGGGGGATGTGGGGGTGCAGGGGGGCTTGCCCCCCTGCAAAGAGCATTCAGGTAGGTTTTTTTGTTTTTAGTTTGTTTATATTTTAAATTTGATGTTTGAAAACTTCGCTCATATGGGGTTGATCATATGAAATTCGAAGTTTTCAGACTTCATACTTATAATATGGACCTATCCCTAGAGCTCTGGTACTTGAATACAGTGTTGGTTCCTATAGCATTAGGGACAGCATAAGTAAATATTGGGCAATATTGGGAGAAGATGGATAAATCAGAAATATAGTGGGTAATAACCCACTTTTATATACAAAAAAGGTAGATATATCAAGAATATTCTAGAATCTAATGTTGACAACAAGGAGAAGAAAGAAAATATTATTAAAGGTACCCAAAATGTGGAATGTGTAGCCTGTGTAAATATATATTGGGCCACCTGGTACTGCAGCTGCAAAATGCAGCAATGTCTATTATTCACCCTACAGGAAGGGAATTATCTACCTATGGGGGTGGTGTGTTTGGCTGTGGGTAATGTCCTGCCCTGCATTTTATGTACAGAAAATAGCCCCCATCGCACCTTCCTTGGTTTGTTTGAAGATGTTACCGTCAAACCCAATATAAGTTGTTGTTGAACACAATCTCTATACATTCCATAATAAGCCTGAACTGTTCCCCTTTAACTAAAGCAGACACCGGGACTGCTTCACTAAACAATTCCAATCCATCTTCCTGGGGGTAATAGAGAAAAGATCTTTCACATCTGTCATAAGAAAGATGACATCCTTGTTCCAAAGAGAATGTGTGATCCTACCCAAAAAAATCCCAAGAGTCCCTGACAATGTGGTTGTCCATTGTTTGAAAAGGTTTCAACAGCCTATCCACATAAAATCAAGAGGATGTATTTTAGCAACTGCTGCAAAGACAATGGGTCTAAAAGTGGAGTGCTACAGATCCTTGTGTATCTTAGGCATCCCAAAGAAGGATGAAATTCTAAATAAATACCATACACGAGCAAAAACCACCACGGAAAAAGTGTTAAAATAAAATAAAATTCCAAGTCATTTATTAAATAAAGCAAGAAAAAACAGATGAGCGCTTTCGCGTACAAACTAGTACGCTTCTTCAGAATGAAATTCTGGGGTTATTGTTCTGCAAAAACTTGTAAGTCTTTAGAACCTTCTCACCCTGTAGCAATTCATCCTCCAAAATAGTTCTATATATTGGTAGGAACCATACACTTCATTCATAGAGGCTCTGGTATAGGAGTTACTATTTTCCAATATCTTTAACATTTCTTTAGAGTAGTCTTCTCTTCTGAAAGTAACCTTCCCCCATCCCTTGTCAGGTTTCATTATTCTAAGGTGGGGATTCCTTTTCAAGTTCTCTAAAGCACCATGTTCTTCCTTGGTAAGGTTAAAGGGACTATAGACCTTTTCCCTGAAATATAAAACTGATAAATGTTATACCCACATATTTTGGAAAATGCCTCAACTGTGGGATGGGGAATGGGTATTGCTGCACTCTTTTTCTTTAAAGTTTAATAATTGGAATATCCATTCTGTGCTCCCCATTCCACCTCCTTGTCCTTGTATTGGATAGCAACATTTACTTTTCTAATCAATAATTTAAATTCCGTCATTAATTACAGGGAAATGTGTTGCATCTAGTCTAATTTGCCAACTCAGGTCTTCTAATTCCAACTTGTCTTTCCATTCACCCACCTCTAGGATAAACAGGAACACATTATAATATAGTGAACAAAATTGTTTAAAGCCACTACAACAGGCAGAATGTCTATATAATGCATTGTTTTGATTTTTAGTAGGTATCAAATATTGGTGATATGATGTACAGGACATCTTTGATTTGGAAGACCCTTTAGAGTTCCCACTCCCCCAGAGGTATGAAAGACTTGCCAGCAGGACCCAATCAAAGAAATCCTCCAGTGTAGATGGGCCACCTCGGGGGGTCAGGTACAGAGGCAGTAGAAATATTCCTACCAGCGAGGGAAGGGGGGCTACAAAGTTCATTGGAGGAAGAATTGAACCCCATTTATGGTATTCACCACCCCAGTAGTATCCCTTTGGATCTTAAGAAAAATAATTTTACTATTTATAATTACACTGACTACAACATCACTGATGAGCATTTTTTGATTTTTGAGAAAGGGTTTACCTTTATTCCTACTTTTAAACAAAATTTGGTAGACACCATGATGGAATTTAAATTATTGATTAGAAAAATGAAAATTGCTATCCAATACAAGCACAAGGAGGTGGAAAGGGTAGAACAGAATGGATATTCTAATTATTTAATTTTAAAGAAAAAGAGTACAACAAAATCCGTTCCCTATCCCACAGCTGAGGCATTTTCAAAATATGTGGGCATAACATTTATTAGTTTTATATTTCGGTGAACAAGGTCTATAGTCCCTTTAACTTTATCAAGGAAGTACATGGTGCTTTAGAGAACTTGAAAAGGAATCCCCAAATCAGAATAATGAAACCTGACAAGGGAGGGAGAAAGTTGTTTTCATAAAAGAAGAATACTCTAAAGAAATGTTAAAGATATTGGAAAATAGTAACTCCTATACCAGAGCCTCTATGAATGAAGTGTATGGTTCCTACCAATACATAGATCTATTTTTGGAGGATGAATTGCTGCAGGGCGGGATGGATCTAAAAACTTACAAGTTTTTGCAGAACAATAACCCATCCTTCTTTGGGATACCTAAGATTCACAAGGACCTGCAGCACCCTCCTTTTAGACCCATTGTCTTATAGCAGGGACTAAAACATATCCCCTTGCCCTTTGTGTGGATAAGCTGTTGAAGCCTTTTCAAAAAATGGAGAACCACATTGTCAGTGGCTCTTTGGATTTTTTGGGTAGAATCACACATTCCCTTTGGAATAAGGATGTCATCTTTCTAATGATAGATGTGAAAGATCTTTTCTCTATTATCTCCAGGAAGGTGGATCAGAACTGTTTAGCAAAACAGTCCTGATGTCTGGTTTAGTTAAAGGGAAACCATTCAGGGTTATTATGGAATGTATGGAGACTGTGCTCAACAACAACTATATCTGGTTTGAGGATAACATCTTCAAACAAACCAAGGGAGTTGTGATGAGAGCTGTCTGTGCCCCCATTTATGCCAATTTGGTGATGTTTAGTTAAGAGAGACACTTCATTTTTGGCTCCCCTTTTGAAGAGAAGTTTTCATTATATCTGAGATATTTGGCTGACATCTTTGTCATCTGCATGGGGGACATAGAGGATATTACTGGGTTCGAATAGTATATGAATACTGCTACCCCTTTCTTTTGAAATTCACTTACCAAATGGACGAAAAAACATTAATCATCTGGACATCACCATAGAGAAGAAAGAAAATGGGTTTTCCTCTAATATTTACCGAAAACCCACTTTCTTGAATAGTTATTTACATTTTACTAGTATGCAGCCTTTGTCCCAGAAAAAAAAAGTCTTGTTAAGGGACAAGTTATTAGATTGGCAAGGATGTTATCTGATAATATAACTTTTTGAAGCTGAAAAAAAGAAATTTGGAGGCTATATTCCTTGAGAGGGGATACCCCGAGCTTTTTGTGAGAATCATTAGCACAGATGTTGCCCAAAGTAGGGGAAAGAAATATCTACCCCTCTTGGGAACAGGCTTAAACAAGGGAACTAGTTTGATATCTGCCAAAAACAGTACTGAAAATGGGGAAGAAAAAGTTGATGCTTGTCTACAGCTAGAATATAAGGAAGTAGTAAAGGCTAGGGACTTCCCTAGAGTCATGTTACTTGAATATAGTGTTGGTTCCCATAGCATTAGGAAAATCATAAGTAAAAATTGGGGAATATTGGTAGAAGAAGGACAAACCAGAGATATAGTGGGAAATAACCCACTTTTATATACAAAAAAGGTAAAAATATGAAGAATATTTTAGAATCTAATGTTGACAACAAGGAGAAGAAAGAAACAATTAATAAAGGTACCCAAAAATGTGGAATGTGTAGCCAATGTAAATATATATTGAGCCACCCGGTACTGCAGCTGCAAAATGCATCAAGATCTATTATCCACCCACAGGAAGGGAATTGTCTATCTAAAGGGGTGGTGTGTTTGGCTGTATGTATGCCCTGCCCTGCATTTTATGTAGGGAAAACAGAAAGGCAGCTAAAGAAAAGGACATATGAACACCAATATGAGATATTGAATAAAAATTCAAACAATGCTTTGTATAGACATTCTGCCTGTTGTAGTGGCTTTAACCAATTTTTGTTCACTATATTAGCAAGTGTTCCTATTGATCCTAGAGGGGGTGGGTGAAAAGACAAGTTGGAATTAAAAGAGCTGAGTTGGCAAATTAAACTAGATGCAACCCATTTCCCTGCAATTAATGACTTCCTATCCCTGGTGCCATTATTAAAAGTCAAGACAGAGAAATATTAGTCAGACTAAACACGCAAAAATGTGTCACTGTTTGTGCTAGAAGTTCCACTACTGTTGGACATTAATATACATACGTAAATATATATTACTCAGAATCTAAATAAGTTATACACATATATATATTTTTTACTGTGTTTTATACTGTGGTTTTATAAAGTTTCACTGGGTATATTTATTCAGTTTTTATTACAGTTTCTCATATATATACAGCTTTTTATATTATATTCAGTCTTTTTCAGGTAAGAGAGAAAAAGTTTTAGTAATGCTTTTAAACTTCACTTCAGGTGTTTTCATTTTGTGACAATTAAACTTGATTAAGGCTATCAGTTGATTTATACACACACACACATATATATATATATATATATATATATATATATATAAATTACATATATATATATAAATATATATATATATATATATATATATATATATATATATATATATATATATATATATATATATATATATATATATATATATATATATATATATATATGTATATATGGATTCACTTCATAATCTCGTAATACTGCAATATCGAATTGCAGTATCTCGAAACCATAAAGTTGAATACCCTAAACACCGAACATACATAAACCCGACATTGAAAATCACAAATCCACAAAATCCCAAAAAACACACATCACACACAAGAAAACCTACATACATGAACGTACATACCTCCCAACACTTCCCTACACAAACATAACACACATGCACACAACCAAGCACATACACACACCTATGCCCCCACCCCACCACTTATATATACTAACTCCGAGGTCGCACAA
The DNA here is from genome assembly GCF_019279795.1 of Protopterus annectens. Taxonomy (NCBI): domain Eukaryota; kingdom Metazoa; phylum Chordata; order Ceratodontiformes; family Protopteridae; genus Protopterus; species Protopterus annectens. The sequence continues at coordinate 1,845,698,953 of NC_056743.1, read as the reverse complement.
CACTCCTTAACACACACAACCCAGCAACGCACATTCCACAAACCCCCCGCACAAACACACATCACATACACATGAACACCAGCACTCCCAACACTAACACATTCACACTGCACAACACCTACCCTAACCCACACCTCAAACATTGCAACACACTCAAACACACACAAACCCTACCCAAAACCCTAAAAAAGTACAATTACCTAATGCGCTATTCATACTGCAGGCTCGACATTCTGCATTTGACATTTCCAGTTCATGATTTCCATCCATTCGACTTTACAGGTTCAAAATTCTAAAATAAAATATTTTAGTATTTCGAGCATGTAAAGTGTTCCCATATATATATATATATATATATATATATATTTATATATATATATATATATATATATATATATATATATATATATATATATATATATATAGGAACTGATTCAGTGGCTTTATTGTATTCTGAAGAAGTCTTACTGAGGAAAAGCTGATTTGTATTCAGTTAAAGCTTAAATAAATGTTTCATCCTTGGCTTGTGTCTCCTCAGCAGTCCATTTTACCTGGGAATATTTGTTGGTTATTAGTTCTGTTCTTTCCTGGTTCCTTGTTTGACTTGTGGTCATGGCATCTAGGTCAAAAGAGGTCATTATTCCACTGTACTCCTGTCTCATCAGACCAATCGTAGAGTGCAGTGCTACCTTCGGTATGTATCTGACTAGTCATATGCAGCAACTAAAGCGACCACAGATGTTCCTTGCAAAAAGATACAAGGTGTAACAAACCTGCCTTATGCAGGGTGCCTTGAAGCCCTTTCCCTCTATTTAGTCTCCTATAGATTTCTAAGTGGTGAACTATGCCTGCCTTATGAGGCAACTTCAAACTCCACATTTATGAATCTCCTACATGGTCATAAGTCAAAGAGTACCAGAAATACAAGGTTTAGGGACCTGAATTTTGTCTGTGAGTTAAACAGACCATGCTGTAGAGATATGTATGTGTCCCAGATGTTCTCTCTCCTATGGAACAGCCTTCCCATCCATGTGAAGCTGAGTTTGTCTATTACCCAGTTTAACTGCAACCTAGACATTAGATGGGGAATAGGAAATTTACACCAGACATGGACAGTGGTAGCTTATAAATGTCTGGCTCTCAATGTCCTGTTTGGATGCTGGACATCATTATTCTTTCAGGAAAACTTGGCTAGTCTTGTAAAGGTTCACTTGGTCATTAGTCAAGTAATAATCCATTAATATATGAACATATACAAAAAAGGATCTATTCTTTCCCCATTTCTGAACTATACATACATCATTAGACATCCACTAGATCTTCCAGGAAGATCCACAATCTGACTTTGACTACCTTTGTCAGTGGATTACTACTGACAACCTCTTACTAAATATATCCAAAGCTAATTCTATACTTATTGGTAATTAACAAAATCTCCAGCAGATCTTAGTATCTTTTTAAATTCCTGATTCAACATCCATCTGCATCTTGATAATACAAATAAATAATCCCCTCGCTACTTTTCTGGGCACAAAAATATCCCATTTCCTCTCTAATTCCAACAGTTCTGTAATAGGGAAAATAATCTACTCCCTCAGCTCAAATTCAGCCTCCTTCTTATATCAACAGCCTCAACTAAAAACTCCACTACTACTCAAACACTAGAAAACAAAATATGTAGATTTAATATGCACTCCCCAGAATTGAACACCACTGTATAACACTAAAAAGACAAAACTGGTCCCCAGTTAACCAAAGAGCAGACCTGTCTGTAGGATATCAACTGTTCAAACTCCTACATAAATATAGTCTCCCTCCTTTATTCTCAAAATTAATAAGACATACCCCACAATACAACTAAAATACTTGAACCACTCAGGTCCTGAAACACAAATCCCACAATCCATGCTATATATCTACAATCATGGATTCTCATTTCTTGGTCATAAACTGTGGAAGTCCTTCCCAAATGAAATTAAGCACTCTTCTACCTATTCTAAGTTCCATTCTCTACTAAAATCACACTTAGTTAAACAGGGAGGATGTGCCTATCCCCCTCAAGTCACATAACATAAGCCTGTTTTAACTCTATTCCACTCTAACTCAACTACTAAGAGCCTTTCCTCATTTTCATACCACTAATTTATTTAACCTAATGTCTCAAATGTTTGTGCATATTAAAAACTAATAAATTGGATTTACTGTTTGTCCAAAACACTACTCTCTCATTGTACTGTTTTGCTGTCACTTATTTATTGTACTCTTGTCTGTTTTGTACAGCTGTTCAGTTGTTGAGCCCAAGCTGAGAGCGAAATTGGTCAGAATTGACCAGTGATCTAAAATCGGTCAGAACTGGCCAGTGATCTACCTAATTAATAAATTCAAATTGGTGTATCACATTTCATCTAATAAACTTTTCATCTGATCACAGAATATCTAAGCGTTTCATCTAAATCATGTTTAGTCAAATCAAATTACATCTAAAACTCCATATACAGCAAATACTCCTTCAAAACTTCTTTCATCCCCCTTCACCCACAACCCCCTTAATTAACTATATTAACTCCTCAGTCACATGAACATAGAGAAAAGAGAAAACACTGCTCACTGTGACTCACTGCTGATGCAGAAATGAGTGGGTGGGCATTAGTAAAGGGAAAATGGTACATTAGACTAATTTACTTTGTAATTCCCATCACCCTAACACCATAAACCACACTAACATTAGTTTTCTATAGCCACTTTCACTTTTCTATCAAATGTGATTAGACCAAATGTGTTTTAGACTAATTGTATCATATATTAGAGCAAATGTTTCGATATTTACAGTTTGCAGTAAATGGGTCTCTGAACTGCCATCAGGTTCAAAGGCAAGCACTAGGCAATCATTCCGCAGGCCATTTCAAGCCTAGCAAAAATCCCTATTCACAAGTTCCCTCCAACCTCATAAAGGGCAAGACAAGAAACAGGAGAATTTGAGGCTGCCTATCTAATTATCTAAGTTTATCTTGAAGGTATCAAGGGTGCTACTCTGCTTGATATGTAGTGAATGTTTGTTCCAGATAACTGTGATATGAATATGTCATCAATGTGTCTTATTTTCTGCTGATGAAGGTTTAGTTTCTTTAACCAACTATTTGTACTACCATTAGTTCTGCAAAGGAATAGGAGCTCAAATAGAGTTGGGTCTTTCATAGCTCGAAAGGCCAGACACAGTTCTCCATGGAGGAGTTTATAGGAGAGTGAGCACAAAGAAAGGGCTTCCAGTGTTTCTTGATGACTAAGATTTTTGAGGCCACTGATCTTTTTTATTGAAGATTCTCTAAGGTCTCTCATGTTGTGTGATATCCTTGGACAAATACATTCCAGAAGGTGTATTATATTCAAGAATGGTTGTGATAAGATATGAGTAAAAAGGAAATAAGACTTCTTTGGATTTCTGTGGCAATACCTTTGGAAATTAGATAAGCTAGTTAAAAGGATTTCTGAACTTCCGTGGAGACACGTTGGTCAACTAATAAGCAATTATCAACAAGCATGCCTAGATACCTTGCAACAATGTCTGAGTGTAGGGCTCATCTCCTATATGTTAAATGAAACTGTTTGTTTACCAAAATGACTTATACTGTATATTTTTACATTTAATTTGAGACAATTGATCTACCAGTTTTTGATATGGTCTATCATAAAAATTTCACAGAAAGTATAAAACACAGAAGCATGTTAACCTCTTTATACATTTCTAAAAGTAAAATTGCAGTTGTTTATAAAATCACTCACATTTTTTCAGTCAAAGTAATTGTCAACCAAAATATCTCACATTAAATGATCCAGTATGGCAGCTGATGTCCCAGTCTAGTTAGAAACAATTTATATGGGTATGAAAGAATTCACCTTCTAACAGCCAGGACATATAAAACCTACCATCATAAAGTCACATTATTTTCAACCTCATCCTTTTTACTTTGGAAAGTCTGACACAGCAGAATTTAACTATAACATAGCCAACTTACATACATGGAAAGAAGGTTTACCTGGTATTTGTAGTGTACCTAGCTGCTTCACTGTTATAATAACCACAATGATCAAAATTAGGATTTCTTACTAATCTTTAACTGGTAGAGTGCAGCTGTTCCATGTTTTGTTTTCCTTTTTATGGGAGATACTGCACTACAAAATACCCTTACTGATCCCTTGAAAGGGAAACCTCAAAACATTTCCTAAATAAACTGATCACAGCTGAATAGATTTCTCTTGAGCAGTTTTGTTAGAACCAGCTTAATTGAAAGCAAAACTTAATTTGAAGAAGTTTTTCATAATTTGTGTTTGCCATTGTATTATTTGTTAGTATTAATTTACTATAAATGTTGTGTGCATGTGTATTGATTTTTTCTTTGTTTGTGATTGGTAGATAGCTCAAGTGTTTTGAATTGTAGCACAATTTGCTTTTGTGTCCATTGTAGTAAATTATTCTTTTCCCCGGGGATTGTGTGAGATTTAAACAAGTATGGAAAAGCATTCATGAGTGTGTCAGGAAATTCTCCCACAAAACAATATTTTGTTTTGTGTTCATAGAGGTCTGTTTCTTTTTTAGTTTAATTTAGGGAATTCAGTTTTGTTGTATGAGCCAGATTATTTATTTAATTATTATTATTATTGTTATTATTATTAATTATTATTTTATATTATTCTCCCTATAGCTACCCATTAGTTAATTCTGGTGCATCTACTCATCTACTGGGTCGACATGGCACTCCTGACACCCCTGGACATACAGTGACCCATGCTGTAAGCTAGTGAGTAGATGCAGGCATCCCAGTGCATTGCTATACCTGCTAGTGGGAGATTTTCCATTTGATGCCCTAACTTCCCATTTCTCATTTGCTCACACCTGCAATTCATTATGGGTACATGTGCAATGAGGAAGTGCAGTGTATCATCCCACCTCTGTGGTGACTAAGCCAATGATCCCACTTATTCCCATCTTAAGACATGCCGCCTTACATGTCCACAGCCTCCATGAGTGATCTAACACAAAGAGTGTGCAGATGTACATCCTCCCTCCCTCTACACTTCTCCATTGAGAGCTTAGTCCTTCCCATCATACTCTCTTGCATTCTTCATTATTCCAGTTTATACTTTAGGCCTCATTCAGGACTCACTGCCTAAACAATTTCACTAAACATCCATTTTTGTTTACATCATCACATGAATGAAGGTCAGGCAGCTTAATCCTGTAGCCTCACACCAGAATGTGATCTCATAAAGTAGTACCTTCTGAGAATTTTTATAACCTACTCACAGACAGGACTCTAATATTGCCACAGCATTTCACATTGTCAAAAAGGACGCTAAGGTGACTAGCCTTCGTTGCACTTCAACATTTAGTCCTGAGTTTGATTCCTTCAAGCTTCACTTTCAGCTGTGGTGCTCTGAAGAAATTATCTAATGCAGGGCAGTCATCCTGGGTCACTGCTGAAAAGAAGCACTTACTTGACAAATACTGTAAACAGATAGAAAGACACAGAGACAGATATATAAATAGATAGACAGATAGACAGGAACACAGCTTTTATAGTTCTCTATAAAAATAACACTAAGTCCTGAATATGGACTGTCAAAGTTTTGCAAAAACACAGGATTTCCATGGAATTGGGCATTCTACACTAGAGTAGTCATTAATCATAAGCTGTATTCCTTCTCATATTTACTATATCTAATACTACACATCTAATACTACCAGCTTGTTTTATTGAGTACTCTGTACCTATAATTTGATACTGGATTTATAGGATTCATAGTAGTTTTAAGGCAATCTAGTTTCACAACCACCATTGAATTGCCAGTACCCACCTTCAAGCTGTAGTGCCATTCTTACTGAAAGCTATCCCAGTTTGTTCCAATGTAAATTTGAAGATATCCATCCAATCATGCAAGATGTGTTGGATGGATGATATTGTTTCCCTCTGCTTAACCTGCATGGTCAGAATAACCCTTCTAGTTAAAATAAGGGCCTTTGCTTTATAAACATTTGACTAGCCATCCATACAATTTCAAACTGCTTAAATCATTTTAGCGAGATTTAAGGTCTGTGCTCTACTAGATTTTTTAATGACTCAGTATGGCCTCACTGCTGTAATTATCACATGGAAGAAAAAGATTTTCTGTTATCTCAATGACAATGCACTCACTGCAAGTTAGTCTTCTTCTTCTATTCATCAAGAACCTCAGAACCCAAACAAATACCAAGTCTGCAGTTCGTGAAATGATGTTTACTAATTTTAGTTTGGAGGGCTGCCAGTGTTTTTTTTTGTTATTTCATTATTCTGTCTGTTAAGCATAGCTACTCATGTTGCAAATGTTTTAGATAAATCTATATTTGAAGTTACCTGAAAAAAAAAGAATTCCCAAGTGCCCATTAAGAAAATTACAGTTTCATAAATACTCTGCTAAGCTCCAACAAGTATTCCCCTATGGCAACTCTTTTAAAATGACTGCAAGTTCACTTAACTATGATCTGACAATAACCTCAACTACAATATTTAAACCCTAATATTTGATAAGCCTACTAAGTCTACTAAACCACAAAATAAAAAAAAATAGTGGAACACAGACTTAAATATAAAGAATAAAGAAGTCAAGGGAAAAAACTTCCAACTCTTAAAAATAATTTTGTATTCTGACTAACATTTTTTTTTAAGTCTCCCTATATTCTACTCAGTTATTGTGGGTTGATCTTCCCTGTTACACTGGGATGTTGTACTAATCTTATCCCTGTACTATGTCTCATTCTTTTCTGACAAGCTGGGGATCTCAGGGTATTTAGATAATCAAATGCCAGAATTTCTTTCTCAGAGCAGGTAAATACATAAATCAAGCCAAACATAATCTGGTAACCACTCAACTTAAGGATCATAAACATATATTTAAAGTTGGAAATGACATAGGAGATCTCACAAATTATACTGAGAACTCTTTTTGCCAAAACTATGATTGCCATACATTACCAGCCAAACTTCTATCAGACACTACTCCAAATAAGTTTCTGTTTATGTGGTTCCAGCAAGTCAGCCCTCATTATTTTGGCTAATCCATATGTTCTTAGACGTTATCACAGTGATCCTTTTTCAAACTACAGAAATGTCATAAAAATTAAAATAGGCATCAAAACTTACTTCTGGCATCACAATACAAAAAAATAAAATTATCCACAATTGAAAACAGAATTGCTACCCCCGGCATATGTGTATGTGTGTGTTTATCTATCAATTTATATATCTGTGTAGCTATATATCTATATCTATATCCATCTTTCTATCTATCTATCTATCTATCTATCTATCTATCTATCTATCTATCTATCTATCTATCTATCTCTTTATCTATATAAATGAATATGGTACTTTAAGTCAACCAAAATGTTGATGCAATAACATCGACAACAGCATGTTGACAACTAACTGTACATGCTTTGAGAATTAAACTCAGAGCATACAAAAAAAAAAGAGACTGGTGTTAGGTATCATTTATAATGCATCATGTACAAACAGTAACATTTTAGATTGGCAACCAGCATTTGTTTTAAAGCCTTCATTTAAAAAAATGCTTCTGAAACTCTAAATAAAATATTGCCACTTCAGATAATCAAAAGCTTTCTCATTGTTTAAACATATAACTATTAAGCCTAAGTTATTATTTGTTTAATCCATTCATGCTAATATTATTTTTATATTATCTTCTGTTGTATGATTATAAATATTGTTTGAGCTTGCAATATTATTTTTATATTTATTGGCTATAATTCTTGTACATGTTATAGCATCTGAATTTAACAATTATAATGTAATTTAATAATAATATTTAGTCTATAACATGAATGTATGATAGATTGCCTATCTTCATTTAATATTATAGTTGTTAATGTATATTTGTTATAAGAGGGATTATACTGTCACTTTGTATATTAAGAAAAACCTCTAATAACAGATAACAGAAGACTCTTTTTGCATTTCAACAGTTATTCTAGCTCTTGCTGGACCTTCATTTTCACTCTTGTTGGATTTTCTCATTTAACTTCAAATCACTTGCATATTTTAATAGTGATTTAAAGAGTGTGTTTGGTATTTCCCTTTAAATATTCATATCTAAAAAGGAATATAAAATTTTTACTAATCTAAAACGTCATTGTCCTCATGCATAAAGTTTTTGTAATATCTTTTAAATGCTATTAAAATATCCATAATATCTATAACATTTCCATTACTTCTTTTATGCTTTTATTTGATTTAATTCATGACCTCCAGTACACATCTTTTGAGTGTGTACCTGGGTGTGGCTTGAGCTTTTAAAAAATGAAGTTATCACCTTACAGTTCAAACAAATATTCATATTTCTGAAACCATAAATGTTACCAGAAAACTGTAAATGACAGATTCTTCAGGATAAATTGATTGTTACTTTAATGACATTCACTCAAGTTAATGCTTTAAACAGTATTTTATAAGCCAAAATAAAGGCAGTGAATATTAATTTTGTAATGTTGTATAAACAGCTTATGACATATTAGTAACCATTCAAGCAGGACAAATACTGCCAGCAGGATTTTCTTCATACAGCTGTGAACTTTCATATGAGGTTATGCAGTTCTGTTGGTGTTACCTGAATAATGAGATATTTAGAGACATATGAAAATTATTACAATAAAAGTAAACCGTATACATTAATATTCAACATCTCCTTAGCCTCATTAGGCAGAGGTCACTTATCAGTATAATTGTGTTTGCCATCATGCCTGCTTTAAGATGAAATATTCTGATATTTTGTATGTAGGATGGTTTTGAAATTATTACAGCAATAAGAACAAGCAATATTTGACTCCTTTGTAGGAGGAAACTACAGAAATGCCTGGAGGTGCACTTGGTTGTAATGAGTTCATCTATTTAAACATTTACATCTGATATATTTATGCCATTAAGAGTTATGGAATAATAGTGCAGTTTTATCATTTTTTTGTGATTTAATATTAATTGGTATTTTTTAAGCCCTTAGCTAACTCTAGATAAATGTCTCCCTTTTTAGTGCTTTTAAGATAGTAACATTTAGATCTTGGTGTGTTTCAGTCAAATCATTAATCCATTCATTTATTTTGTTTCAATACTAAGAAGTAATTTTATCATATAACTATGATTTAAGGGAGTCTCATAGAACAGTATTATCACTAGCTTATCTAATATTGTTGTTTGACAGGTAATTTACTATTTCTTTAGTCAATCAGTCCTTAAGTTCTTAGAGTACTATGACATATGTGGGGATTCTATTAATATTTTCTAATCATTTGCAGCTAGTAGGCAAGCTAGAAAAGATAAATCATAAATAAAAGCAAAGCAATTTTTATAGACCCATACTGGACAGCGTGAACAAACCAAATATTCATGCCATAAGTATGAATGAAAATGGTTTCAAAACAAGCACCAGTAAAAGGCTTCAGGAAACTGAAATGGCACTCACGGTACTCAGTAGTAATAGAAACATTCATTGTTCATCTCATTCTACACACACATTCAGAATTCATTTATCATCCCTCTCACAGTACTCAGTAGTAATAGAAACATTCATTGTTCATCTCATTCTACACACACATTCAGAATTCATTTATCATCCCTCTCACAGTACTCAGTAGTAATAGAAACATTCATTGTTCATCTCATTCTACACACACATTCAGAATTCATGTATCACCCTTCTCACAGTACTCACTAGTAACAACAGTCATTGTTCATTTCATTCTGGGTCTACTTTGTTTAACAGAAAACACATTTCACTAAAACTCATTTCATAGAAGCCTCATTTCACTGAAAATGAATTCCCTGAGCACAATTCACTGAAAGCTCACTTCACTGAAAACACATTTAACTGAAATTCATTTCATCTAAACAGGTATATGCCCTATTCCCCATTGTAGAACAATCCTGGAGTTAGTCTATATAGTTGGGGGGCCACAGCCCCCAACATGGGGGGTGGGGAGTAGCCCTGCAAATAGTTTGGGTATATATTATTTTCTGGAAAGAGTTATTCATTTGAGTTATTAGAATTCATGTCTATGGTTTACAACATTTAAGATAGGTGTGGGGGGCTACATCCCCCACACACCCCCAATTTGCCAATTTGTGACAGATCTAAAAGGCAGAACATCAGAAAAAGCATACCTGAACTTTTAGTTCAAAGAGGTCGACATAGCAGGAGGTGACATCAGTTACCCATGCTTTGCCCATTAACGTACTGTTACACTCAACAGTCAACAGTACATTAATTGTAGCATTTTGCAGGGGGGCTATGCCTCTGCATCCCCATGTGGGAGGCTGCACCCCCCCACACCCCCTGCACATTAGATATAACAACTCCGGGATTGCACTACAGTGAGGAAATGGGCTAATTCCCTGTTCCTCACTGAGCCTCAACCTCCTTACACAATGTCAAACCCAAAATATTGACCTACACTATCCATTCACTGTAGTGTAGTCAATCATTTTGGGTTCAGCATTATGCCAACTTGGAAACTGCAAGTCGACCACATGCCGGTCAACCGGTGCAGTTTACAAGTTTTGATAGTAAACCTTTCATGCTATTTAGAAGACATCCTGGGATATTGTCTGGGCCTAATGATGCAGTGATCTTGGCCTTAGAGAGTTGTTACACTGGATGCATCTGTGATACCTGTTCAGCTTATGCATACACTGCATACATAGGTTTATACAACATTAATGACATGCATATCATTTGTGACAGTGTGTACTGTTCCATAGATATATGCCAGACACACAAGACAGCTAGCTTGTATTGCCCATACTGTCACATACAAGTATAGCAGTGCCCTTCTAACACCTCCGGTAGATATTACAGTACCAGGGTATTCTGCGTGGTTACCCTCATAGACTGTGGATGTATCATAATAGTTGTCAAGTAAGTGTGTGTGTGTGTGTGTGTGTGTGTGTGTGTGTGTGTGTGTGTGTGTGTGTGTGTGTGTGTGCAGGCTCATCACGTATGTTATGTCACAGGCATGGTATTACTGTTGGTATTATTCCGATATTGTGCATGACTGTGGTTGGTTCTTGTAATATCTGCCATGATCTCTTAACTGTGACCACTTTGCTGGAGACCTCTGCTGAGAGTACACTCCTATTCAGGTATAACAATTTTATGTCAGATCCCTGATAGATGTCCTCTACATTATTCATTAAGGGTGCTTATCTCACACACACACATCCTCCCCATTGTTGTCACCTTACATGACAGTCACAGGGAACACATTTTCACTGTACAGTCCATACTGTACCATATAGATATGTGCTTGGTGTTGCTTCTACAACCATCTTCCATTGACATGCCCTACTCTGTTGTACATACAGACCCATGTCCTGTTACATATCATTAACACAGCTTCACTACAGTATGGCAGGAATGGGATATTGCAATACTCTACACTGTAGATACTGTGTCCTTTATTGTGTTTGGACCATATACTTCACATTCATACCTCTCAACTGTTCAGATATTAGGATGTCCAGATGTTTAGATGTTTTCCTTATCAAATATGTGGCTTTCTGCCATATTACTGGCATGATCTCTGGCTTGATGTGACTCAATAATACATACATTTGAGTGCATACCTCTCAAATGTCCTAATCTGTGCAGAATGTGAAGTTTATTTCTCATCTTTGTAATCTTTTCCTCATAACATTTTTTCCTGGCAAATTATTGGCATGTCATAGCAAGGTGCAGTCAGAAACTGATGACTGAAATTTGATTTTCATGCTTCATATTCTTCAGAAAGTTCATGCTAATGTGCAGCCTATATATGCTAGCAACTTCCTAGGTAAGGAAGTGTAATAAACATCTGTCCCTATTTCTGTCCCTTTGTCCCTCATTTTTATGGCTTTGTTCACATTTCTCACTCTAAGAGGTTGAGAGTGTTACATTCTAATACATTGCTATGTGACATCTATGTCAAATATGTCCCTGTTATTAGTTATTTTTCCTCTTGTTAAGGTGGCCTGTGTGCAGATGTGTTGCACTAACAGAATGACAAATATTTGTAAAGCTCTGGTGATCACTGTGGCATTCTGCGCACATCTGTGCAATATAGGTGCTCTCCTTTACACAGAATTACTATCTCTGTTTGCTTAAAAGTTTTCACGGCCAGCAACACTATGCGAACCACAAAACCTAGCCAAGGAGCACTGCACCTCATTAATATGCATTGCAAGATGACATGCACCGAGCACTCTTCAACTAACACATACACTTCGTGTAGGGTCTGCATGAAGCCTGCACTGAGTTTATTGAATCCTAGATCTTATCTAGTAAAGATTCTACAGGATTGTTTAAATGCTGGACACTGTTTCCCTCATTCTTACAGCCCCATTCACTGTAATCTTGAAGTAAAATAATGCAAGCACATATCAGGCCTTCATCCTGGTGCACTGTTTGCTAGATTGCCTCATGGCTTTCTTTTGTCAGACCCCATGTGGTTACAATTATCTTGACTATTTTTTATCTCTTAATGAATGTGTATTTGAGTCACATTTTGTTTTTACAAACCCTTTACACAGACAATTGTTATAATTGTGTACTACTTGTTTCAGTTGCTGTGCACACAATAATGAATTTAACAAGTCCTTGCCTTTTCTCTTTAAAAGTTTACCATTTATTTTATCATTTCATAATTCACAGATTATTCGTTCTCGTATTTATGAATCATGCAATCCATCAAATTCAGTCTTTGGCTGTATTCTTCACTTCAGTAAAATGTGCATCCACAGTCTCTGTAAGCCTTTCTGCTCTTTTAAAGAATAAGTATGTAATGAATGATCAATTATAAGTGAGCCCACAAAAATCTCTGAATTAGTGCTTTCTTATTTTTCTCTCCTTTAAGAAATGGGCAGCATTTATTTCTGCTAGCACACACATACACACATATTTATATGTATATACATATTATCCCTCTCGATATATATATATATATATATATATATATATATATATATATATATATATATATATAGGATTTCCTTTGCCCATGTAGCACAAGTCTTGGCTGAACATGTCCCTGATGGCCAGTTCATTTACCCACAAATAAATAAATAATTAAATTCCAAATTAAGGAGATTTAAATAACTTTAATGTTTCTTCATCACTGACATGTAGATGACTCAGCTAACCCACTTATACACTTGCAGTTTTCAGTTAAGTTTTCTTGCAGCAGTTATGCAGCTAAACTCTATTTTTAATTGTGAATTGCATTTTTGTACTTCCAATCACAGAAATTTTACTACACAAATACATTTTTAGGTCTGCAGACCTGAAAACAAACATTTATTTATTTTTGGCAGATATTTGTTTATGTCAGAACACAATAAAATGATAGGCTTGGGAATATATAACACAGAAGCACACAATGTTTTTGAAGCTTCCTTAAATTCTAACAGAGAAGAAAAGGATATCACATGACATGCAACGTCATGGCTCATTATCATTAAAACTATATGTCATATGTTTTGATTATGTCAAGTAGGTGTATCATAAGCCTGCATCCAGCTCTTGAAAACGTTTCACTGCTTACACCTTCTCAGTATTCCTTCAACAGTACTAGGTGTATGTAACCTGTAAAATGTAGTATCTGTTAAATTGCAGATGCTCTGTTGACTAAATCGCATTGTCTTAATAATGGGAAAATGTAAGTGTCACAGGTTAACTAATAAATCTGTTATCTAGTCAAACAGAAAAAAATAACCTCCATCCATTAAAGTAATGGCAGCTAGTTCATTAAATCTGTACACAAAAGAAAACAGTAAATTATCTAGTGCAGGGCTAGTGTTAGCATTTGGGGGCCCCCAGCAAATATCAAGTTGGGAGCCCCCTGGGCACTTCCAGTCTACGTATCACCTTGTCACTCCCATCCTTTTTGCTTATGTGGCAAACCTTTAGGAGTACTCTACACAGACTGACCTGTAGCTGCAATGCTCTTAGTTTTTACAAGCCTATGTACTGCACTATGTTAGTCCATCTCACAAAGAGACAGTCACAGTTACTGGTATTTAGATGTAATAATGATACATTACAACAACTCTATGTACAGGGACGGACTTAGGTGAAATGGAGCCCTAGGCACTGCCTGCTGTTTTAGTCTCCCCCTACAGGCAAACACACACACACACACACACACACACACACACACACACACACACACACACACATACACATATCTTCCAGCACTCAGCACTCTTCTCTGTATCTCCCTGTCTTTGCTTCCTCTCACCACGCACGTTACTTTTTTCTTCCACTTCTCACATTTTATCTTTTCTCTTCAGCATTTTCAAGAAGCCATAACATTATATATAGGGTCATAGGTTGATACTAGGCTATCTGCCCTAGGGCATTTACAAGCCTAGCCAGAGTATGTTTGGCTTTCGCCACCCTTCTTAGATTAGTTGACTGTGCCTCTGTATAGTAGGTCACAGAAGATAGCCCTTTTAAGGTTAGTTTACTGTGCCTCTGTCTAGTAGGGACACAGAAGAGATCCCAGGGCTAAATTTATGATCTCCCATCCAAACGTCAAGATTCTTCTTGAAGAGGGTCATTGAGGGGCTCTGTCTGACATAGATTGGGATTTTGTTCCAGAGTGAGGGGAGCCTCTGGGATATGAATCTGTCCCTCCAGCATGTTCTATTTATTTCTGTGCTGAGGTTTAAGTCACTGGAGCGTGTAGTTCTGATGGATTTGGATTTCTTGAGGTGGAGCATGTCCATTAATTCTGGGTTTGACATGGCTTTGTACGTCAGGCACAAATCGCCTCTGAGTAGGCGGTAAGCAACTGAGTAGAGCTAGAGTTTCTTTAGCCTAACTGCATAGGGCATCTGTTTGAGTCCCTTGATCCTCTTGGTGAGGTACTTTTGGGGTCTTTCTAGTTGTAGCAGGTGTCAGGAACGGTACATCCCAAATGGGGCATTGTATTCAATTATGGGCCTGATGAGTGATGAGTAGAGGGGCACAATGACCTCTCTTAATCTAGATGTGAACCCCTTCATGATAAGGTGGGCTATATAGAATGTCTTTCTAACCACTTTGGCAATGTGATTGTCAAAGGAGGGATTGCAATCTACTTGGGTCCCCAAATCCCTAATTACTTCTTCCGTACTTAATGGATTACCACCTATGTGGTAATTTGTGGGCACTTTGTTTTTCCCAAAGGGGATGACTATGCACTTTTTGGTATTTAGCTTTAGGCCATGGCTCTGGCACCAGTTATCCCTCTCTGTGAGACCTTTTTGGAGGATGCTTGTGTCAGCCGACGAGTCAATTATGGCCCCCAGTTTGCAGTCATCTGCAAACTTTGTCAGCCATAGTCCTCCTGTGTTAGCCTGTACCTCAGAGAAATATATACCAAACAAGAGAGGTCCCAGGACTGAACCTTGTGGGATGCCACTTGTAACTGGTTTAGAGTCTGACATGGCACCTGCAATTCTGACCATGTGGGTTATATCCCTAAGCCAGTTTGCAACCCATCTTGTGACATAAGGGTTGATATTTAAGCTGGTAAGCTTATTTATGATGCCCGAGTGGGGTATTGTGTCGAAGGCTTTTGCAAGGTCAAGGTAGGCTGTGTGGACTACCTTCCCTTTGTCTATGACCTTGGTGACTGATTCAAAGAAATTGACCAGGTTCAAGAGGCGAGATCTGCCCTTAACAAAGACGAATTGGGTAGGATCCAGTGTTTGGAGGTTCCCAATGTCTTTGTTTATGAGTTCCATGATGATACGCTCCATAGCTTTGCAGACCAGGCTAGTTAGGCTTATAGGGTGATAGTTTCCAGGGTCCGTTGTGGCACCACCTTTATGGAGTGGGACAACTGTTGCTGTTCTTTGGGTAGATATCCTGTTGTAAGGCTGAGACTGAACAGTGATTTTAAGTGAGGGTTCAGTTCTTCTTGGAGCTCAGGTAAAACGCAGCCCGGGACACCGTCCGGTCCCATTGATGCTGTGTTTTTTGCTTTGGAGAGGGCAGCTTACCTGTGCATCTGTGATGTCAGGGAGGCTACACTCTGTTGGGATAGTCATTTGCTCATTTGGGGGGGAGGGGGAGAGTTTGCACTGAACCTGTCTGCCAGGATGTTGGCAATGTCTGTGGGTTCAGTGTATTTTTTGTCATTTTGCACTAACTCAGAGCATATCTGGGAGTTTCCACCCAGGTTTCTGACATAACTAAAGAAAGCCTTGTGATTATCTTTAGCGTCTTGTGCAATTTTTCTTTCGAAGCTAGCCTTAGATGATTTTAAGAGGGATCGTAGTTTCTTGCTAGTACTGATCAGAGTTGCCTTCCCTTTCAGGGATTTTGCTCTATCATGTAGTAGCTTCCTCCTTCTGTTGTACAACTTATTTATGGCTGGGGTCCACCAGACAGGTCTCCTGCCTTTGGAGGAGTGTGTCTTGGTTTTATTTGGGATAGCACGATCCATGCATTCCTGTAGATATCCATAGAATGCGTTTGTAAAGGATTCTGCGGTTTGGGCCGTATTTTCTACTGGCCCTGGGGCTTTGAAGGATTACAACTTTTGACTTTTTCATTACAATTGAATGAAGGAAGTGTGAGAAAATAACACGGAGAGTATGCTTAGCATAATGACATCATTGAGCATGCGCGTAAGTGTCATTATGACGACGAGCACACTTTCTTCATGTTTTTTCACTTTTAAACTTCTGGGAATTGGAATATATTACAACAAAGTTGTAATATTTAGATTAAAACATGGTTGATGGATAAGCCTACCACTGGAATAAGCTATGGGAAGAATCTGAACTTTTAAACGAGGCACAAACCTGTGGCACGGGCAAATTATGTGGATATTCAAACTGGAGATTTGTCTGGTATGTCAAAGTAGTAAAACAATGAACACAGGTTAGATTTTGATCAATTTAATATTGTAATGCATGTTTAAATAATATATATATATCAGCAATGTAGGCAGCATAGTATAGTATGATATGAATATAAAGTATATAATGACAAATGAATTTAATACTGTTTTTGCTAAATATGTTTGTTTAATATAAACATATAGTATTTGGAATGCTGCTAACATAAGCAATGTTTTGATATGTTTTAAACTTGTAATATTTGGGGATGCTTTTTAAATGCTTTGATAACTGAACAAAAGTTTTTTAAAAAATGTGTTTTAGAAATACGTCTAGAAGTAGTATTTTGCAATACATACTAAGGGAATGGTGTTTTTAAGAGAGGGTGTGTCTAATGCAACCTGATTGACTGGGAGTGGTCTTCCAAGTTAATGAGCTATACAGGGAGTGCTTTATAAATGTATTTTATGTGCTTTTGTATTTGTGTATGGTCTGAGGAAGCCACAGATAGTGGTGAAAGCGCTTACCGTATTAAAGTTCTTGGCTATATTTTATGTGGTCTGGAGCTATACGTTGTACAACTGTTGCTGTTCTCTTTTTTGCTGCTACGTTTACTTTGTTCGGTGGAACAGCCTATGTTTACCAGCTGGTTGTTCATTTGCTTTTTAGGAAAAATAATAATGGTTGCTGTAATGTATTGTACTTAGTTGCTCCTAGGCCATACACTGCCCCATGGGAGTTAAAGTAACTTTCTTTGCACACCTCTGAGGTCTGTGAGAAAAGTAAAGGATACAATGACCACACAACCCACAGCCCCCCATATAACATGCAGCAACTTTCTGTACACACACATCTGATCAGGGCCAGTTTTAGAATGGATATGGTTGAGAGCAGTTTTAAACCAACAGGGTCATATCACAGCCTTCTTCAGGTTAAACAGTGTAATCAGAAAATTAACACATTTTGTTCTCCTCATTTTTCCCCAAGCTTAAACACCTTTTGTGGAGCCCCCATATAGTCAAGGATGAATAAGGGATCCCCCTTTATCCATTTATGCAGTCTGGGGAGTGTCTGAATGTTCTGATATATACTTGTTAGCTGCATTTTTTTTACTGATACACAGAAGAATAATGTGTGTGTCCCAACATTATTGGATGTGTGCATTGATAAAAATCTGTGATATTTTTACACACACACACACACACACACACACACACACACGCACACGCACACGCACACACGCACACACACACATCAGTCACAGCAATGCTAGTTTTGTAATTATTTCAGCAAATAACAATACATTCTGCAAGACTGGTACTGCCACACCACTGCTGTTTAACAGTTATCAAACAGTAGGGGTAAGTCACTTTTACTTACCTCAATGAAGAGTAAATGAATACTTGTCACTGTCCCTGATTTCACCAATATTCCCTGATTTTGCCTCATAATTTTGCTCTGTTCTTTGTAAAAAAATGTTTTATTTGCTGGTAAATCATTCAAAATTAGTCAGTCAATAAATCTGGACATCAGAGTTTTATACTTCTTATGGTCTAAAAAATGAATTTTGATGTAAAATCTGTTATTCTAGTATTTTTTTAAGTGACTTAAAGTAATATTTAAATGTGTTCCTCATTTTGAGACTTTATTCTGCTTGTTATTGAAGATGTTAAGAATTATAGTATCGGATATTCTGCCAGTATTTATTAAACTCCCTGAAAGAGAAAGCATCCCTGAAGGTTGAAAGCATCAACTCGTCTTAATGTCCAAGGTTTGCAATGAGATCAGTCACTCTGGGGTAGGGATTTCAACTTCTTCATGTTCATTTTCAGCTTTATCCTAACGGTCATATCACGGTCCTGTTCAGGTTAAAGAGTGTAATTGAAAATTAATATATTTTTTCTCCTCATTTTCCCCAACCAACAACAGCTTTTGTTGGGACCCCACACAGTCAATGATGATTAAGGCCCCCATGCAGCCATGGGTGTTGCAGGTACCTAAAGCTAGCTATGTTGTTAGTTTTAGTGGAGAAGATGCCCACCAGAAGGGTTTAACTAAGCCAAGGGCACTATGTCAGTGGTAAAATATTTAATGGAATTGAGAAGCCTATTACTTGACAAAATACTGTTACTATAATTAAATATCTTTGAATTATGAAGGAGACATAAATAAGAGTTATTTTTACCCACCTGGTTTATTAAGCATATGACACTGCAGTACTGGTGTTTGTTGATTTAACAGACATGTTACAAAATATTAAGATAAGATAACTTGCTGTGGTTGGGCCCCCAGGAACAAGGGGCCCCCAGTGACTGCACGATTTGCTGGTGCCTAAAGTAATTTATGATCCAGTGTCATCTCATTAGTATTCAACAACATGCATGCTGATTGGTGACAGCAATAAGAGTGCTTGTTGTAAATCCACAATTACTCACAAGTAGAAACCAGGTGGGTGTAGCTATTAGAACAAAAAAATTACTGTTACCATGTTCTCCCCTCTGTTAAGTGGCAAAAAGAAGTGCATGTACCAACAAAAGAAAAAAAAAGACTGCCATCCCCCAAAGGCACATAGAAAAAAAATGTGTTAAAACTTTAAGAACTAGTCCAAAGGTACTTCTGTGGCATCAAGAGTCTGCAGATGCAAGCAGCCTCATGTAAACAGTATGAGTCATGTGCAGTCAGCCACTAAAAAACATAATGCACTGAGCAAGTGTGTATACATACTTGTTCCACAAATGCACAATGAATTATGAAGTTATCCCCAGCCACAGGATGCAGCAGTGAAAGATTAGAGGGCAAAAAGTAAGATGTTTTGGGATGATTTATCATTTATTAAAAGCTAAGCAGTTTTTTTTTTTTTTTATATAATGGCTTTATATAATAGCGATAATCAACTATGTGGGGGTAATTCTGGTCTACCCACAATTTGATCACTCAGACTTTACCATCATCTTCATAGGTTCATAGGTGTGTACTAGGCTAATGCTCCTGGAGCCTTTACAACCCTAGCCCATAGGATTACCCTGGCATCATGCCACACGACCTTAGTTCCTATTGCCTCTGTCAAGTAGAGCCACTGGAGTGAGCCCTGAGGTGAATTTTCTATTTTCCATCTACTCACCAAGATTTTTCTTGAAGAGGGCCAGTGAGTTGCTCTGTTTGACATGTATGGGAAGTCTGTTCCATGGTATGGGCAGTCTCTGGGTTATGAACCTGTCCCTCCAGCATGTTCTGTTGATTGTGGTAATGAGGCTGTAGTCTCTGGAGCGTGTGGTGCAGAGGGATTGGGATTTCTTTATAGGTTCATTGGTGTTATAGGTTCATAGGTGTTTTAACCATGGGTAAATTCATCATACTCAAATTATAACAACTATAGGTAAATCCATCATATTCAAATCATACCATCTACGGCTAAACCCATCATTTCCAAATCACAGCAATGATGAATAAACCCACACATCAACCGTGAGTAAACCATCATATACTAATCAAACCAACCATGTAGGTAAACCCATTGTATCCAAATCATACCAACCATATGTAAATCCATCATATTCAAATCATAACAAACATGTGGATAAACCAATCATATTCACGTAATACCAATCATGTGGGTAAACCCAATGTATCTACATTATACCAACCATAGATCAACCCATCATATCCAAATCACATCAACCATGGGTAAATCCAGCATCATCCAAACCCAGTTGTTTATAATCATTACACTGTCTTAATGAGACCACCATAAAAATGTGACATCTTCATTAACCAGGTATCCAGAAGCCAATAATAACATATAAATCATTGAATCCAAGAAATAAAATATTGCTGAATCTTTAAATCTCACAGCGTCAGTTGTATAAACTAAGCTTCTAGGTTCTCTGTATGCGCGATTGCATTAACCAGATTGGGCATACACAGTACATCTACCAAACCCTCTCAGCACAATCAGTTCAGAGTAAAGACTGATATCACACATCAAAGTTGTTTAGTGAGGTCACATATACATTTTTTGTATTACTCCATTGTATAATAGCATTATTCACAGCTGGGCCATGTGAGTCCCACTAGTTTACCCACTCCCAATGAGTTTTATCCTCAGTAATATAATACAGTTCAGAAATTCAGTTCTTAATAAAGACAAAGAATTTTGTCTATTTAGTCTAAAAAAGCAACTGTCAAGTAACTGATGTAAATGTTTTGTATTTATTGCACAGTACTGGCTACATAATCCTGTGTGTTTTTCATTCCTAGGTGGTTTAATTGTGTAGACGCCCTCCAGTGTTAAAATGCCATTGCACATCTTTAAGCATGGTTATCTGTTGGACACAGCAGACTAAAGACATTTGCCTAAAGAAACTGACAATGCAAAAAGATGTTAAATGTGTATCCTGAAACAACTGTAAAATGTGTAACATCACTTAACACTTCAGATTTGGTTGTATGTCTAGGAACCAAGGCATGACTAGTGCCCTATTCTTAAGTCAAAGTATGATTAGAGTTCATGAAATTGGTAATGTTTTAATCTTTGATGTTAGCCAGAAGTGCACTTCACAGCACTTGGAATGTGGCCAGAACTGACTCCTTCTGCAGTTCATATGGAGTTAAATGTATTGGTAACAGCTATGAAGGCAGAATTGCAGCAGACACTAAAAACAAACACAAAGTCTTCTATAGTTATATCAAGAATCTCCACGGCAATACCCAGGTTTGCTCTGAGTTACTGCACGATGGTACCTCCTATACTGAGCCAACAGATATTGCCAACATACTGGCTGACAGATTCAGTGCCAATTTTACCCCCCCCCCCCAAGGACCAATCACAATACCAGAGGAATGCCAGAAACCCAGCATTACTGCAGCACAGGTTAAAGCTGCATTGTCCAAGGCCAAGAATACAGCTTCCATGGGACCCGACAATATCCCTGGATGTGTTCTACAGGAACTACAAAGTGAACTGGCACCACATCTGTGTGCCCTGTTCAAGTCACAGCCTCACCTTAAGCTTTGTCCCTTCCAAATGGCACACTGCTACAGTCATCCCTCTTCCATAAAGGGGGAGCAACTGCAGACCCTGGGAATTATCGCCCCGTTATGAATTACCATTTCCCACTGATTATCATTTCACACTGAGCTAATCGAAGGAAGGGCACTAAGCAAACTCGGATCTATAATATATAACATTAAGTATCCTGTTTTTTTGCTTTTTTTTTTTAGTTATTTATAGCACTTTGTCTACTGTATATTTTTCTAGCTAGTTTCACTGTGTGTGAGGTATTAACTGGAAACTGTCCACTTTTATTAAGCATCTGTTTGGGTTGTTCTGATCTCCTGCCAAGGAGTGTGTCATATAACTTGTTTGCAGTTAAAAGCTTTCTATATAGGCTCCTTTATCTGTTTAAAACTTTCATTTAAAGGCTCACTGCTGCATTTCTGCTGTGAGAAACACTTCTGCAGTTTGTTTCCCCACCCACTTTCCCTCCCTATATGTATGCTGTTCTTCTCGTTGGTGGCTTTGCAGTTACCACCCCCCCCCACTGTAAATTTGATCTGGGACACTCCTCCCAGTCTAGTGTTATTACCTCATTCTACCTAATACAGGGAGAACATTTGAGAAGGCCAACCCACTTGGTTTCTGCTCCTTCTTTCTCTCTTTCCATTTAAAAAAAAAATCTAAGCTTGTTTCCTGCCTTTCCTGTGGGTAATATAGTCCGGATACAGAGTTGCTGTGTCCAGGACTGTTTCTGGGCTTCTGAGCCCACAAGCCTTTCTTTGTTGGAGGGAAGCCTTCTAGCTTAATTCTGTTTCTTAGAACTAGCCAGTATTCTAGTGTCAGCACTCAAGTCTGTTTCTTTGAGCTCAGCGCTTGTTCAGAACTCATTGTAAGCACTAAATAAGCTACAAATTACTATAGCACTCAACTTTCCTCACTTGTCTAGAGGAAAACAGTTTCTAGTACTTAATAAATAAGCACCTATCCAGGCATGTCTAAGGGTCAGTTCCCGGTGTTTTCTCCTGTCTACCCGATGAATCTGGCCACCTTGGGGCAATGCAGCAATTGCCTCATGTACACAGACAACCCTCTCCTCCTACCACCCAGCACTACAACCTGTGAAAGATGCACTTATATAGCCAAATTGGAAGCAAAGCTCTCTTCACCCAAGACTGGACTAGACAGTCAAGAGGAGAAGGTAAACACTTGCACCACACCACACTCATCACATAGTGCCTCAAAACCTACACCACCAAAACACACACATAGAAACACAAAACACACACCTACATTCATGGAAGCTCTCATCCCTTCATAAGGGATGCCAGCAATAACCTGCTCACCAGTTCACAGGACATCAAAGGCAGATGGAAGGAGTATTTCCAGCAGCTTCTGAATGAAGAAAACCCCACAGAAGCTGTACTGCCCCATACATGGCCTACAATGAGAGAAGAAGAGGAGCTCAACCTAGAAGAAGTAAGAACAGCACTAAGGAAGATGAAGTCAGGGAAAGCAGCAGGCTCAGATGAGGTTACAGCAGATATGATAAAGATGCTGTGTGAGATAGGGGAGAAATGACTCCTGAGGGTACTAATAGCAGTGTGGAGAGAAAGGCGTATCCTAGATGACTAGAGAATAAGCATACTTGTGCCAATGTCAAGAATAAAGGGGACATCCACAACTGTGGGCAGTACAGAGGGATCAAACTCCTACCACACTGCATGAAAGTTCTGGAGAGAGCGATTGATAAATGGATACACAGAGTAGTAGAATGTAAGATGGGAGATAAACAGTTTGGGTTCCGAACAGGATGCAGGGCAATTGACCAGATGTTTGCATTGAGACAGATACTTGAGAAGAAGCTAGAAATGAGGAGAGAGTCCATCTGGGCATTCCTAGACTTGGCGAAAGCATATGTCAAGCTCCCAAGAAAGCTAATCTGGGCAGTACTGCGGTGGTTTGAAGTCCCAGAAATATTGGTAGAATTAGTGCAGGCTATGTACAAGGACCCAGTGACTCAAGTACGAACAGTGTCCGGCCTCACAGAGGGGCTCCCAGTGGGAATGGGTGTACATCAGGCTTCAGCTCTGAGCCCACTGCTGTTCATACTGGTGATGGTCTACATTACCAAACAGGTTGGAGGGGACAGATCAACAAAGCTGCTGTATGCAGACAATGTAGCACTACAGGCAGACTCTAAGCTAGAACTTCAGCAAAGCATATGAGAATGGAATGCAAACCTGAAGGCACATGGGATGAAACTAAGCACAGATAAGATGGTGGTAATGGCAGCAAATTGGAGAAATCAGAAGAAGCTGAGAATCGAGATAGAAGGGAAGATAGTGTAACAGGTAAACAGCTTCAAGTATCTGGGAGGGGTGGTTGAGGAGAAGGGTAGTCTGAATGAAGAGGTCAAAGCTAGAATCACAGGGGCTGCAGCCAACTGGCATAGAGCATCAGGTGTAGTCTATGACAGAAGAATGCCAAAGAAACTGAAAAGCAAGGTGTACAAGACAGTGGTGCGACCAGTACTACTGTATGGTACAGAAACCTGGGCAGTAAAGGCAGAACAGTTGAAGAAGCTAGGGTGATGGAAATGAAGTGCCTGAGAAAGGTGGTAGGATGCACAATGTGGGACAGATGAAGAAATGAGGACATAAGAGCAGAACCCAAAGTAGCTCCAGTTGCAGAAAAGATCAAATAGAATATATTATGGTGGTTTGGGCATGTGTGTAGAAAAGCAGAAGACAATCTGGTGAGGAAGATTTGGGACAGACAGGAAGAAGGTAAAAGGAAGCAAGGACATCCAGCAAAGAGGTGGGTGGATTATGTGAAAGAAGATCTGTGACAATCAGGCATGAGTGTTGAAGAAGGCAGGAGTGTAGCACTGAATCGAGAGAGATGGCGACAGTTAACACGATAACCCAACCCCATGTAGAAAAAATGGAGAAAAGGGGGCTGATGATGATAATCATGAGGATGGACAGGATTAGAAATCGGTATATTAGAAGGACAGCTCAGGTGGACAGTTTGGAGACAAAGCCAGAGAGGCAAGATTGTGTTGGTTTGGACATATGCTGAGGAGGGATGCTGGGTATATTGGGAAAAAGATGTTAAGGATGGAGCTGCCAGGTAAGAGGAAAAGAGGAAGGCCTAAGATAAGGTTTGTGGATGTGGTGAGAGAGGACATGCAGGTGGTTGGTGTGACAGACCAAGATGCAGAGAACAGGAAGAAATGGAAACAGATGATCTGCTGTGGTGACACAAAATGGCAGCAGCTGAAAGAAGAAGTGTATTTCTGTATATAAGACACTGTAATCACTGGATGTAGTAATCACTGTATATAAGACACTGTAATCACGGGATGTAGTAATCACTGTATATAAGACACTGTAATCACTGGATGTAGTAGTCACTGTATATAAGACACTGTAATCACTGGATGTAGTAATCACTGTATATAAGACACTGTAATCACTGGATGTAGTAATCACTGTATATAAGACACTGTAATCACTGGATGTAGTAATCACTGTATATAAGACACTGTAATCACTGGATGTAGTAATTTCAGTGATCAGCACTACGTTTCTCTTCTTTTCATGGACTTCTATATCTGGTTTTCTTGCATCTATTTTTGAACTGTTGATAATGTGTGATCCCATGTGATATCAACTTCATTGTTTTCTATAATGCTTTGTGGCTCATGTTTCCGATCATTTTAACTACTTCTGATACTTCTCAAATACTTCAGTATTGTAACCTTTGTTATATAGTTTAAGAGATTACTCATGAAACCCCATCTTACAGTGACAGGAACACATTATGTAACTCACTTGTTGATAATTTTTAATTTATGACAATTTGACTTTCATGCTCAGACTGAAAACTGTTTGTTTTTTGTCACTGGGTCAGGTCTACTTGTAAAGCATGAGCTATTTTTGTTTTTCTATTATAGGTTCATAGGTTCATAGATAGGTACTAGGCTATCTGCCCAAAGGCATTTATAAGCCTAGCCAGAATGTGTTAGCTTTCGCCGCCCCCTTTGATTAGTTCTCTGTGCCTCTGTCCAGCACAGCCACTGAAGTGATCCCCGGAGTAAACTTCCTGTTTCCCATCCACTCATCAAGGTTTCTCTTGAAGAGTGTTAGTGAGGAGCTCTGCCTAATGCAGACTGGAATCTTGTTCCAGATCATGGGAAGTCTCTGTGACAGGAATCTATCCCTCCAGCACATCCTATTTATTGTTGTGGTGATGTTTAGATCCCTAAAGCATGTGGCTCAAGGGGATATGATTTTCTTTAGGTGGAGAATGTCCATAATTTCTGGGTTGGACATGGCCTTGAATGTCAGGCAGAGATCACCTCTGAGTAGGCAGTATGCAACCGAGTACAGCTGGAGTTTCTTCACTCAACCTGCATAGGGCATCTGTTTGAGGCCAGTGACCCTCTTGGTAAGGTACTTCTGTGGTCTTTCCAGCTGTTGCAGGTGTCTTGTAAGGTACATCCCAAATGGGGCATTGTACTCTATGATGGGTCTGATGAGTGATGCATAGAGGGGCACAATGACCTCTTTTGATCTGGATGCAAACCCTTTTGTGATTACGTGGGCCACATAGAAGGATTTTCTAACCACTTTAGCAATGTGATTATCAAAGGAGAGATTACTATCTACTTGGGTCCCCAGATCCCTTATTTCATCTTCTGTATTTAGGGGGCTACCACCTATGCAGTAATTTGTGGGTACTTTGTTTTTTTCAAAGGGGATGACTGTGCACTTTTTGGCATTTAGCTTGAAGCCATGGTTTTGACACCAGGTATCTGTCTCAGTGAGACCCTTTTGGAGGATGTCTGTGTCAGCCAGAGAGTCAATTATAGCCCCTAGTTTGCAGTAATCTCCGAACTTGGTCAGCCATAGTCCTCCTCTGCTTACCCATACCTCTGAGAAGTATATACCGAACAGGAGGGGTCCTAGGACTGAGCCCTGGGGAATTACACTTGTAACTGGTTTAGAGTCAGACCTAGCTCCCACAACTTTTACCATATGGGTTCTGTCCATGGGCCAGTTGACAACCCATCTCGTGATGTAGGGGTTTATGTTCAGGCTGGTGAGTTTGTCTATAATACCAGAATAGGGAATGGTGTCGAAGGCCTTTGCAAGGTCTAGGTAGGCTGTGTGGACCACCTTTCCTTCGTCAATAGCCTTGGTAACTGTCTCAAAGAAGTCCACTGGGTTTAGGAGGCATGATCTGCCCTTAAAAAAGCTGAACTGGGTAGGGTCCAGTGTTTGGAGGTTCCCAATGTCTCTGTTAATTAGATCCATGATGATGCACTCCATACCCTTGCAGACCAAGCTAGTCAGGCTTATAGGGTGATAGTTCCTGGGGTCTGTTGTGGCTCCACCTTTGTGAAGCAGAATATCCATTGCTGTGCACCACTCTATTGGCACATAGCCTGTGGAGAGGCTAAGTTTGAACAGTGTGTTTAGGTGAAGGGTTAGATCATCTTTGCACTCCTGTAGGACACAGCCTGGGACACTGTCCAGTCCCATTGATGCTGTGCTTTTGGCTTTGGAGAGGGCTGTTTTAACCTGAGTGTCTGTGATTTCAGAGGCACTACATTCTTCTGGTATGGTTATGGGCCCTTTTGGGGGTGAGATGGAGGGGTGAAGTTTACACTGAACCTGTCTGCCAGGATGTTGGTGATATCAGTTGGTTCAGTGTATTTTGTGCCATTCGGCACTAACTCCAAGCAGATCTGCGAATTGCCACTTTGATTCTTGACATAGCTAAAGAATGCCTTGTGGTTATCTTTGGAGTCCTTGGCAATTTTTCTTTCGAAGCTAGCCTTGGATAATTTTATGAGGGATCATAGTTTTTTTGCTGATACTGATCAGGGATGTCATCCCCTCTTGGGATTTTACTCTTTTCTGTACTAGTTTCCTCCTTCTATTGTATAGCTTATTTATGGCAGGGGTCCACCAGACTTGTTTCCTTTTCTTGGAGGAGTGAGTCTTGGTTTTGCTTGGGATAGCATGATCCATGCATTCTTGTAGGTGCCTGTAGAGTGCATTAGTAAAGGATTTTGCAGCTTGGGCAGTGTTATCCTTTAGAATGGGGAATTTGAAACTTTCCACCTTGGTCTTAAGTAACGTGAAGTTTGCTTTTGAAAATTTTTTCACTGTGATTTCTTTGACTGGGGGTGGGGGCAGAATGTGGATATCCAGAGTGATTAGTTTATGGTCAGATCTAACCAGCAAGGGGTTGACCTCCAGTGTGAACACCAGTCGCACATGCTGGTGATGACCAGGTCCATATGTTGTCACCTCTGGTTGGGGTGTTGACCAGTTGATCCAGGGTGTTTAGAGTTTATAAATTCTAGGAAATGTTGGGCAAGGGAGTTAGTACTTGAGTAGTTCTCCCAGTTAATGTTTGGGTAATTGAAATCACCAAATATCAGGGTGTTTGGTAGGACCTTTATGTTTCCCATTGTTTCCAGAAACACTGAATTGGGGTCCTGGGACATGGTGGGTGATCTGTAGCAAGCTACAATTTGAATTGCAGTTCTTCCCATTTTTCTTTGCACGTGGATGATCTCTGAAGCATCATGCTGTGTCACTAACCTGGAGGTGTGGGTATCCTTGATGAATATGGATACGCCTCCACCTTTTGTATTTCGGTCTGGGTCTTATGGCCAAAATGCACAGTATGAGTTGTAGCCTGGTAGTACTGTGGTGCTCTCTGGAATCTTAAACCAGGTTTCTGTTACTGCACATATATCGATTTTCTCCATTCTGAGGAATGCCTCGAGTGCGTCCATTTTGAGGTTTAGACTTCTGGCATTGAATAGCATTACCCTCAGTTTTTTGTTACTTGTGCTATTTATGGTGGTGGGTTTGTCTTTTGAGCCTTGCCTAAAAAAAGCACTATGGGGGTGGCAAGAGCCTTGGCCAGTATTCGAAAGCCTAAGGGTGACAGGTTCAGGCCGTCTCTACGAAGCAGCGTGGTTTGTCGAGCATGTCATCCCAGGTTGACAGATACTGGATCCCCTTTGAATGACACCAGAAGCTTAGCCAATTGTTGAAATTGATAATTTTTTCTTTATACCGTGGTATCGTTTTTGGTGAGGGCAGGGTCACACCGGCCTGGGCTACATGATCAGAGAGCTCTTCCATGTCTCTTTGAAGTTCAAGGAATGTAGAAATTCTTGTTTTCTCAGACACAAGGGGAGTCTAAGTAAAGCAAACTCTGTTTTTTAGATATGCTGAGGTATCAGCAGCTATTATGGCTGTACAAATGTAGGTTTTAGCATTTATTTATTTCATTTGCTGACCAGGTAGATGCTTTGATGCTATCCTTTTCAGCCACAATCCAGGTCATACTACAACAGATGTGTGAGTCATTACATACAAACTATTGTTTTTTATATATATATATATATATATATATATATATATATATAGAGCTATATATAAATAACATACTTGTATACAAAGTGTGTGCATACATATATATATATATATATATATATATATATAGCTATATATAAATAACATACTTGTATAGAAAGTGTGTGCATATATATATATATATATATATATATATATATATATATATATAGCTATATATAAATAACATACTTGTATACAAAGTGTGTGCAAACAATACAAGCAGGCAGAGTATATTCATACATGTAAAGCATGATTTTTTCTGAAGTCTGTACAATATATCAGAATCTTGCTGTTTACTATGTTTGCAATACCTATGCACATGCTTTGATTTTTATACAAAGGCTAATGTCACATGATCATTTCCATCGACATCAATATAGTTATATTTGCAAACAAGACAGCATAGGATATACTCACTATAATAAAGTCTTTTCTTTTTCTATGTCACCAGCATTTTCTTTAAAGTTATGTACCAACATCTTGGATATAATGAAGTGAAATGCTGTTATTATACAATGAAACACTATTAACTGGTGTTAGGAAAGTCCACACTTTTAGGATCTATGTTTAAAATGAGACTGAACAGATACTTTTTATTTCATAATCAGAGTGGTCTCATTGTAAATTCCTTTGTGTTAAATCTGTCGTCAATGACTACACATTGATTATTTCTGCTTGTTATATTAATTCTTAACATTTCATTTGTTTAAACAGAACCTTCCCCTCCATCAGTTTCTGGACCGGATGGCCAAGTTTTATCTAATACAAATGTGACAATATACTGTAAATCTGCAGGATTTTACCCAAAAGAAATCAGTGTTATCTGGGAGCAGAATGGGATCATGCTGCAAGGATCCAACTTGAATATTATTTTAAATGATACAGACAAGACGTATCAAGCACTAAGTAATGTCACTGTAACAGCAACAATAAACTCAACTGTTACCTGTAGAATTAATCACACAGCATTCGACGAACCAAAACAATCAATCTTCGAACTAAAAAATATTGTGAAAGGTAAGGTTTGTTCATATCTTATGTTATAATTTCTCAGAAAATAAAATGATGATCTTAAAAACAGCTTGTTTCATCTTATTATTATATCGCTTTCGGCTGAATGTGCTAGTCTTTGGGAAACAATACGTCTTTGTTTTCATGATGTTAGCGTTGCATGACAAATGACTACCAGATTTTGCACTGCCTGTATTTTAATTACACTAATGGCTAGAAAATTATTTCATTAAGCACAAACAGCTCGACCACATAATATTTTGTACAGGGCAGTGTTTATAAGCCTCACATAATTTCATTATTAAGATTATTATTTAACAATTTGAACTTGAAAAACAGTTTTATCCCTGCATATTCAGATGGATGTCTGACATGGTAATTTCACCATTTAATCATAGTTAACAGTCTTGTAATTATCAGGTTGCCCGATGCTATAGTTTGTTTTTGTTTAGCAAATGGCTGTCAGTGTTTTGCTGTAAATTTTGAAATAACACTTTTAAATTAAATCCAAATCTCTGTCATCATTGTGGAAGTAAAAAAAATAGAAATAGCATGCTCATTGTCAGGTTTGAACACAGAGGAGATGCAGAAATGCATTCTACTGGCACATAGTTAAAATTCCCACTCAAAGTGTTTTGTATTATGGGTAATTCAGAGAGTACATTTAGAAATTTTTCATGTCTCTTTGAGATATATTAGGTGCCCTATAGCAGGATAAAATTAGGTTATTAGTTTTGCTTAGGGTGAGGTGGAGTTCTATAACTTTGGTTTGTGAATCTTCCTGGAGGTGAAATGGTTTGCAGTGGCTCACTGCTGAAATGTTGACATTCAAAATGTTGAGTGCTGACAAGATGAGAAAAATACCAAAAACACAGGACAAGAGTGAATTTTAATTAAAAATCCTTTGTCTCCTTTAAAGTTCTTTTTTCATGAGGTACAAGCCCCCCATGCACCCCGATGTAGTGGGCAAGCCCCAACACCTCCTGAACTTATAAATACCAATTCTGAGATCGCCATATCTCAGAGGAAAAGAGAGTATTCCGAGAAATGGCATCTCAGACATAGTATATGAAAGTTCTATCTTTTGGCCATTCATTCTCAGTATTTTGGGACTTGATCTAGTGGGTCGCAGCATTTCAAATGGTTACCATCTGTAACAAACATGAAAATGCCTCCCCACCTCCATCAGTTTCCTTCAAGTATGAATGCATATGTGTCAGTGTCGCAACAGGTAGCATGCTCGCCTTTGGTGCAGAAGGTTCTGGGTTCTGCTCACATATTAGGAGGCTGGATTACTGACACAGCAGGTTGCTGCATTCCTAAGCATTTCATCCTTCAGATGAGACATTCAACCAAGATCATATCTGACTTGAGTTTGTGGTATCTCAGGCTGGTGTAAAAAAAATCCCAAAGCATCTATCAAAAAGAGTAGGGCAAGTTACCTGTTGTCCTGGCCAAGTTCCCCTTAGTAGCGTAAATTACCACCTTTATTCTCCCCTGAAAAGAGACCAATAGCCTGTAGTATTAATCTAGTTAAAAAGGCAACATAAAAAAAAATAAATAAATAAAGACAAAAAGTGCTAAAGACAGGTAAGGGAGAACTGCTCACCTTACCAAAAAAAAAAACAAGTTTTAGTTAAAACACAGATGTGGATGCTTTGAAGTTTCTGGAGTCCCTCAAGATCAGATAATTTGGTTTTGAGACTTATGGTTTTGAGAAGAGCAACCTTGATATATTAAAAATTACAGTTTCCCTAACTTTATTAGCTATGTGTCTACCTAAAAGGAGCATTATAGGGACAATAGGTACTTTGGATAGTATGGGGATCCCTGGTGGTCTAGTGGTTAGGATTTGGCGCTCTCACTGCCACAGCACGTGTTCAATTCCTAGTCAGCGAACTTCAATGGATTTGCCACTCCTCATTAGTATAGTGGTAGGTATCCCTGCCTGTCACACAAGAGACTGGGATTCAATTCCCCAACGGGGAGGCGATTTTTTTCAGTGGCACAGGAAAATAAATTTTGTGGCTGGCGTAAGCCAGGGAACCTTCTTGGCTAGGCTTACATAGGCCCTTGGGCCGATAGCCTAGTACCTAGTTATGAACCTAAGCATAAGGCATAGAATGAGTGATAGAAGCCATCACTTGAAAACCAAGTTGACTTATCTACCACCTCGTCTCAGGCAGAGAGATACAGGACCCCTCAAGAACTGCACAAAGTACATAGTCAGTCCTTATTTATTTACACTTTGTTGACTGGGTTGGTCTCACTAGGCCAACATAAACTTTTCAGGAGAGACCCTACATGGTATTTGTACTGACTGGGGAGAAATGGTCAAGGCACTGTGGAACTTCTCCTGCGTCTTCTGAAATTGTCACTAGGTGATGCCAGAGGGCTCTTACCAGTGATCACAGAATCCAAGATAAGATAGTGGTTGTGAGTTGGATGAGACTAAAAATAGAAAGGAAAATGTAATTAGGAAAGAAAATGGCAACTTGAAGGTGACTATAATAATAATGCCAGGGAGTTTGGATGACACTGCTTTACAAAGAAATGAGGCATGACAGAACCAGGAGAACTCAAAGCCATGTAGTGTAGTGCAGTGACAGACAAAATAGCTAGCAATGACAAGATGCAAGAAAGAAAAAAGTATGCTATGACTGATGGTATGGACAGAGTGGTGACACGAATGACCAGTGCAGTAACTTATTTTAAGGGTGTACTCTGTGTTGGGTTGCATGAAGATGGAGCAGGGATTGGTAAACAGAGAGAGAAAGAGAGGGAAAGAGAGAGAGAGTGAGATTGGTGTTTCCATTGGGAAACTCACATGTGCAGCAGCATTAACAGGTTACAGGGAAAACTGCATAAAGAAAAGGATGTGCAGGTTATAGGTCGCATTAACGGTGAGAAAAGTTTAGAAATGATTTATTGCGGTGTCATTTTTGTATATCACAAAAACCTGGTATTTTAACAAGGGTGTGTAAACTTTTTATATCCACTGTATGCACATACATATATATATATATATATATATATATATATATATATATATATATATATATATATATAGATAGTTTCACTTCATAATCACGAAATGTTGAAATCTAGAATTTCAGCATTCCGAGAC
This sequence comes from Protopterus annectens, assembly GCF_019279795.1. Classification (NCBI taxonomy): domain Eukaryota; kingdom Metazoa; phylum Chordata; order Ceratodontiformes; family Protopteridae; genus Protopterus; species Protopterus annectens. The sequence goes on along the minus strand of NC_056743.1, from coordinate 1,845,665,464 downwards.
CATGAAGCTGAAAATGCAGAATGCCAAAAGTGCATTAGAGCAAATTTGAATATGTGGTATCCACGCTTATGCAATTCTGGTACATTGTGTGAAGTGTTTGGCTGGTATGGTGTCTGAAATTGAAAGTGAGTGACTGTATGTGTTTTTGCATGTTGTATGTGTGGGTAAGGGTAGGGAGGTGTAAGTATGAGTGTTGGATTTATTGTTGTTTGTCCATATGTGATGTGTATTTTTGTGTGAGTGAATGCAGAATGCCATGGTGTGAGTCCTTCTTTTATTTTTCATTATGTGCAATCTCGGAGTTGGTATATATAAGTAGGGGGGTGGGGGGTGCAGCCCCCTACATGGGTGGTGCAGGGGGCATCATCTCTTGTGCAATATGCTGATGACTCAACTGTTATAACCATTGCTGACAACCCAACTGACTTCCACTCAACTACCCAGGGATCCTACCACCATTGAGACTTGGCTTAGTGATAACAAACTAATACTTAATAATAAAAAAAAAAAAAAAGCTCCTACTCTTCCTCCCTAAAAACATCACCACACTTAAAAGTATATTTACCATCTTATCCTGCAACAACACTGTCATCTCAACTGAATCTAGTACTAAATTGCTGGGTGTTATAATAGATGATCAGCTTAGGTTTGATCTCCATATTACTAACTCGGTAAAAAGAACTCATTAGAAACTTGGACACCTTTTCCACAGCAAGAAATACTTAACTAACACTGCCCGAATAACTCTCTCCCAGGCTTTTTTACTCCCAACACTCCTGTACAGCTGCCACATGTTCACAAACCTAAATTCTACACTTATTTCCAAGCTTGAAACTACCTATAAGATCACCAGATTTGCAGCTAACCAAACCTATAAGTCACACCACTGCTTAGCACTACAGCAGCTAGACTGGCTAGAATTCCCTCAGCTGCTCCAACAATACCAACTACAAACCATCCACTCTATCCTGTACCTACCCTCCTTCTGCCCCAGCCTCTCCAATATCATATCCAAATATTCCCCTGCAAGGATGCTACTCAGCTCAAATAAAGAATAATTAGACATCTACAAACCCAAAACCAAAATAGGCTGCCTTCTCTATAACTATAACCCAACTATCCTGGAACCAATTCCCCTTGGAAATAAAATCCCTCCAGCATAGCAAAAGTTTCAGATCAGCCACAAGGAAATATCTAAAAACAAAGTGGTCTTGCCACTGTAGCCAACCACCATGAAACCACCATCCTTTCACCTATTTTACCACCTTACTCTTAATGTATCTCTAACACTATTCCCCTGCCTCTTCTACCTCTTCCCTTCCTCTGTCTCCAACCACTCTTAATTCTTAAGTCTCAAAACAACCTACCTGTCTAGTCTGTTTCCTATACTCTACCTCCTACCTACATCTCCTACTAGCCATTCTTACTTTCCTTTCTTGTTTGCAAACTCCTATACAACTACATCCTACCCACTTTAAATAAGCATCTGCCTAACTATTAACTAATTTTGCTCTAAGCAGCTTAAATATTGTAACTAGCCACATTTTCTTCTAATTGTTTAAAACCTTGTTTGTAACAACTCATATACTTGTCTGCCAATTGTTAATACACTGCATAATTGAATTGCCTGAGGAGCTTTTTTTCTCTCCAGGTCTCTGCTTGTAAGATCCAATAGCTGATTGTTACTACTATGTTATTAAAATTTATTAAATTGTTTTCTAGTCCTGAGGAGCTTTTCTCCCCGGGTCTCTGCTGAAAATGAGCCAAAAGGTCAGCCAGACTAACCCAGTTAACAAATGTAAAATAAATAAAATAAAATAAATACAATAAACGAACGTAAACATAATAATAATAATAATAATAATAATAATAATACATGTTTATATTTCTGATATTACAAACATGGCACTTTACAGAAAGTGTGTCTTTATGCTGGCTTTCTACTCAAGTTATTGATTTTATACAACTCATAACTGACATAGGTAAGCTGGTCATAAGAAACTATTGTGACTACGCCTGGGTGGACGCCTAGACGTAAACTAAAATTAATACAAGCTCAACCAATTGCTCAAGCAATTATAACAAACTCTGCTGCCTCATCCCCTTTATGGGAATTGAACCAAGCCTTTCCTAGAAGGAACCAAAGAAGTATGTGCATCTGCTGATAATCCTAAACTACTATAGTTATTTAAGCCCTGCTAGGTGTTTCAGTATGCTCCCTTGCCAGGAAAGCCAGCAGCCTAACCCTTCTTTTCCTTCTGAATCTCCATACTTCCCCCTCATCTAGCTCCCTGACTTACACTAGTTCCCTTCTCTCCTCTATCCAATCTAGTCAAGGGATTGCCCTGGTGGAGCCACAGGTGCACTTCAGCATTTATCCACTAGATGGCACCTACTCCCCACTAATCTGACTTCAATTCACTTACTTTCTTGTTTTCTGTTTCTTTTTCTCTCTCTTTCTAAACATCATAGCCCACTCTATCCTACTATATCCCTGTCCGCTATACTTACCCTTCTGCAATCTGCACTCTACTGATAGGTTCTCGATCTTCTCCTGCCTTCCTTGGCTCAACCCACTCCATTTGTCCTGCGGGCTCCCTCCGCTCCCCTACCCTGCCCCCAAATTTCACCCACCCCCAGCACCTCTACCTTCATTCCTTCAAAACCACACCCACTACCCTACTTGACCAATTAGTTCCCAATACTCTGGAAACACCCACTCCCTTATCCCACCCACATTAAGCGCCACTCACCTCACCTAGACTACCCCACCTAGCCAATCAGTTTCCACTGCTCTATCAACACCCACTCCCAAACCACACCCTTATCAACCATCACTCAAGTCCCCACTCCTTCACTAATATAAGGGACTTACCTGCTCCACAGTACATACAATACTCTAGTATGCACAAATAATTCAGCAACATCATACCACCTCTTATCAGCCTCATTTCATTATGCTTTCAAAACTCTCATATATCTCCATTTTACTATGACTCCTCCTCAACTTATCCTATATTTACTACATCACCCAACCCATTAATGCCTACCACTCACAACCCTTCCATGTAACCAACCATCTTACCTCATCTCTCTCATATTCACACACCCCAATTTCTCCCCACCTATGTCCTATAAAAAAACTTCTACTTTTTCCTTACAAACTTATTACCTCTCATAAACATTCTACCCCCGTAGTAACTAGCACCCTTCAGAATCATAATAGAGCCCAATCTATACTCTAAACAGTCCAATTACCTCTCTAACTCAATCTTATATCTGATTACCATTCTATTATCAGGAGATATCCGTCCTAACCCTGCCCCCCACCTCAACCACTATAGATAAGTCCATATTACTTACTTCTCTAAACTCCCAAAGTATAGTTAACAAAATCCCAAACCTCCATGCCTGGCTTATACACAATAAACCTAACATCCTATCCATCTCTGAAGCATGGTTAAAACCCCACATAAAAGACTCTAAAATAATTCATCCCAACTATTCTATCATTAGTAAAGACAGATTCCACAAAAAAGGGGGAGGAGTAGCTTTCAATATATTTACATTTATTGCAATCCATTACTTTGTTCCACTATTTCTTAACAGATGTTATCCTTTTTGGCCACTAGATGGTGTTGTAAACTATGTCAGTGGGTTTTGTGAATTAACTAAGCATTTTTTATATTTTTACAATTTTAAAATGATTTTAACTGTTTTTATTCAATAATATCATTTTTTAACAACCACTTATTTCATTTAAATCATAAATTATTTGTTTTAGTAGAGTTATATGGTTTGGGATAAAATGCCTCACAGCAAGAGGTTATCCGGTTCGATCCTCGGCTGGGGTGCCTTCTGTGCGGAGTCTGCATGTCCTCCCTGTGGTCGCGTGGGTTTCCTCCGGGTGCTCCGGTTTCCTCCCACATCCCAAAGACATGCTGCAGGTGGATTGGACACTCTAAATTGGCCCTAGGTGTGCGTGTGAGTGTGCCTTCTGTGGAAGGTTGGGCGCCGGGCTGGCAACTCGACACCATAAAACTCCACTGCCATTCAATGTGCGGACAAGGTGATCCGCTGTGGCGACCCCTAACCAGGAAAAAGCTGAAAGAAGAAGAAGAATATGGTTTGGGATAAAATGTATGAGGTTTTAACTTGTTTTTCTAATTATGATGTTCAAATACAATTAAATTAATTGGTTACACGCGATTGGATGTTTTTAAATGTGAATAGGACATATAAGCACTGTGCACTTTATTCAGATGTTACTTTGACAAAGTTGAAGACGAAAACGTTTCTGTTGAACAGCGTTAGTGTGCTTTGTGTTCTACGTTATCCTATGCTTTATGCTTTACGCTCCTTTGGAACATTAAACCTGTGTTTTCCTGACCTGGACTGGGATTTATTTGCACTTGTGTGGTGGTTTTAGTTTGTTTATTAGTTCTTTTACCGCTACTTGTTGGAGTTTTGTGGATTAACATTAGCAATGAAACAATAATCTTAGGAGACATGACCATCATTTGGTTCTCCATTCAGTCTCACTCAGACCCACTTAATATCAACCTCTACAATTTTTCACAGCTAATCAACTCTATAACCCGCCCCTCAAAAAACCTCTCTAGTGGTAGTATTCTAGACTGGATTTTTGTCTCTCATCCCCATTATTTCTCTGACAGTGGTACTCTTCCTGATCCCCTTAGCGACCACATACTCATCTTCACACATCGACTCCCCTTACCCCTACATCGTACTCACAACTATATTACTATTCGCAACCAAAAAAACTTTAACCAAACGACCTTTTCTAACTCTCTAAAAGCAATAAATTGGAATAGTCTAAAAACACTATCTCTAGATAATGCGGTAGCCCACTTCATCTCAACCTTCTTAAAACTTCTAGACTACCATGCTCCCTTAAGAACAAAAAGACTAAAAAATAAAACTGCCCCTTGGCTTACCAAAAACACACTAGCAACCATGCGACACAGAGATAAAGTGTGGGCACAATACCAGAAAAATATGACCCCCTCATCCATAACGAATACAAAACACTTCGAAATAAAGTGAAAAAGCTCATTACTTCTCCATACTCCAAAACAATAATAAAACAAACCCTCAGAAATTCTGGACAGGAATCTCCACTTTCCTTAATCCCAGCAAACCAGACACCCACACCCCAGACCCTAATGCTCCTGATATAGACTTAGCTACCCAATTTAACTCTTTTTTCATTGATTCTATTTCCAAACTAACCTCATCATTCTCTAACATCACCAAACTCTCCCATTCACCCCCATCCTCCTCTACCAACACTCTACCCTCCACTGCCACCTCACCCCCATTCTCATCTACTAAGTCTCTAACATCCACCTCTTATTCTACTCTTACTTCCTCTTCATCTCCATCACCCCCAAATACCCCCTCTTCCCACTCCCCACTTTTCTAATTAAAACCTATACCCACATTTACCATAAAAAAAACTCCTTCAAAAACTGAAGCCATGCTCTAATGCTCCTGACAACATTCCTTCACACTTTCTTAGCATAGCTGCCGAAGTGATTGCCTACCCCATAAGCATTCTAACCAACCCCTCTATCCAAGAAAACATAGTACCCTAAATCTGGAAAAAGGCCTTTATCATACCTTTACATAAAGGAGGCAACAATAACAATGTTACTAATTTCCGTCCCATTGCTATCCTGTCTCCCATCTCTAAACTCCTAGAAAAGTGTATCCAACTTCAACTCCTACCACATCTCTTACACAATCACCTACTAACTCCCACTCAAGATGGTTTCAGACCAGGTCACAGCACTATGACAGCCCTCCTCTCCTTCCTTGAAACTGTAAACAAAGCCCGGGACTCTGGTCATATTGTTTCTACCCTACTACTTGACCTCTCTAAGGCCTTTGACACTATCTCTCGCAACCTACTTTTAACTAAACTCTCTAAGCTTAACCTATCTCCTTCTTCTCTGAACTGGTTCTCCAGCTACTTATCCAATAGATATCAAGCAGTAAAATGGAAACAGGCCACCTCCTCATTCCTTAATACTCCAACCGGAGTTCCCCAAGGTTCCATACTGGGTCCCCTCCTCTTTAATATATTTATAAATGACTTCCGCAACTCTATCCCTTTCTCAACTATCATCCAATACGCAGACAATTCAACTATTATCTGTTCTGCCACATCTATCTCTACACTCCTAAGGCTTACTCAAGATGCTTTCTCAACCACTGAACAATGGATGAATAAAAATCACCTAGCACTCAATGCCTCTAAAACCAAATTAATGGTATTCACTCCCTCTAAAGTCACCTCTTTTGACACAAACACATTCTCTATTACTAGTCATAATAATACAACTCTGGAACTGGTATCAGAGACCAAGTTACTTGAGGTCCAAATTGATAGTCAGCTCAAATTCAACTCCCACTTACAACTAAACATAAAAAAAACCCCATCAAAAACTAGGTATGCTCTACCGACAAAATCATTATCTTACACCTGCCACTAAAATCACTCTCTACATCTTTTCTTATCCCCTCCCTTCTCTATGGAGCTCCACTCCTAACTAATCTACAATCCTTCCTGAAAACACAACTGTCCTCCTGCTACAACAAAATCGCCAAGTTTGCTACCAGCCATAAGTCCTCCACTCACCACTGTTCCTATCTCCACAAACTGAAATGACTAGAACTACCCAATCATCTCACCTATACTTAATTTGCTCTTGCACACAAGCTCATTTTCAACCCCTCCCTCTGTCCTTCCCTTTCCTCTGCCTTTACAATGCACCTACCTGACAGACTACTAAGGTCTAACAACCAAAATCTATTAGAAGTGTACAAACCAACTCGTCCCCCAGGCAAACATCTTCTATCCTATGGTCTAGCACATCTCTGGAACTCCCTACCTCCATCCATTTGTTCCACTTCTAATTGCTTTATTTTCAAAAAATCTCTTCACTTACATCTAATATCCCAGTGGGAATGCTCCTGCTCCCACCCCACATAACTTATGCTGCCAATTTCCATCTTCTTTTCTTTCCCCTATTTACACAAGCAATCTCCTTTTACCATCTCCCCCAACTCATACATCCCTGTAATTACTAAGCTGTTTGCAAAGTATGCATTAGGTTGCAGCTCTTAAGTGTAAGCTTCCTAATATGCATTGGCTCCTCAGTATTTATTTTGTAATGATCCTTTACTAGTCTGTGTCACCTGCAGTGTTCATCACTAGTCTGTACTGTTTGTAATGCTTGCTCTAGTTTATAACACTTGTAAAATTATAATCTATAAACTATTGTAACCTTGATTGTTTTGGAACTTTTCTCCCCAGGACTCCATTGAAAACGGGTTCATATTGGCCCAAATGGACTATCCTGGTAAACCAACTGCAAATAAATAAATAAATAAATTGTCAGGTTATTAATGTCCCCATCTCATAAGAGACGTAAGAAGAGTATAGCCTAATTTGTAGACATGAGCTGGGGCAGAGATGTTGTAATTGTAACATTATGCCTACAAAAGATGACGACATTGTAACAAGGGGAAGATACAGTGGAATTGGCACACCAGCCTCTGCAGTCTAGTCTGATTTGCAAATGAGATGAAATTGAGCACTGAAATTCAAAGCTGAATCAAACTGGATGAATTTATATAACTCAGGGGGTTCCTTATTTTGCATCTGGAACATATCAAAAGAATTTCCCTATTTTAGACAGAAACAATGGGAAAAAAGTCAAAATGTAGCCTTCATATAAGTAATACATGCACAAGAAGCAGTGAAATTTACAATTACTCTTTTAGGGAAAGTTGTCAGGTACTGATGGTTTGGGGCTTATTTTTTTCCCCTTTTGGGAAAGCCTTCATTAAGTTAATACATTCTAGGTCATCATTCCATGTAACTTCGTACTTAATTTAATCAGTTAGTCTAAGTCACATGTAAGCAACAGAAAACTGCAAAAAAAAAAAAAAAAAGAGGAGAAAAGACATGCAGATGACATTTTAGTTCCTGCAAGGGAAAGATAGTGCATATCTTATAAGTGAGAAATACTATCTGTGTGTGGCTGGTAAACTTCATTATGTTCTCATGACTTGAGTCTGGCAGAGCACTAATGCCTTGAGCTGTTGATGAACTACTTTCTGTTCCCAGGGTACAGGGTTTAATTCTTTCTAGTTTCACTTGCCTACCCTGTGACCCTGAACAAGTAACTTAACCAGACATTGGTCCCGGATCACCCTGAAAAGAGAACATTTCTTCAGTGAACCAATAGGTAAATTAAAAACAAAATATTTGACTGCCTGAGATATAGTAGACATACCTAAGAGTTCATTATCAAGAGAAATATAACTGTGTTACTGAAAGCATACTTGGCATAACTGGCAATTCCAATGGGCTGTTGAGTTGCTGCAGTTTATTATTAGAACTTCTTTATCTTGTCATAGAGATAACATAACATAACTCCATTAACAGGAGTTGCTGAAAGCAGCTTAATTTCCCATGTGACTGCTTTGGTAAAAGTGCAAGTGTGCATTGTCTGCTTCTTGGAGAGACTCTGGGTGTTGAATTTTGTGTTACTCACTCAATCATTATTGGAAGTAATATGTACATTTTATACCTGTATTGCCAAACTGTTCAGAATTTTAATTTTGGGTTTGGTGTTATATACCTGCTTAATTTTTGAAACATTGTGTTAGTTAAATCAAGCTTGGAGGAGAATAACTTTGGGAAAAGTCCATTTAGGATCACAAGGATGTAATGTAGAAAACAGAATAATGTAAGGAAAAAAGAGATGATACATTTTGGGACAGAAGAGTACTCTAAGTATGCAAACAGTATGTGAAAAGTGATACTTCAGTGTTAAGAGAGATATCTAAAGTGCTTAGAAGTAAGATGGTCATATTTAAGGTCAACAATTGGTATAAAATTAAAAGTGATATCAATAAATGATGTGCATAGTCTGGTTAAAAGAAACAAGATTTTAATTTTAGTCAAAATGATAAAATCCTGTGTGTTTGCAGTGCAAGGAACACATCTAAACAAAACTGAGCAGGGTAGGCTGCGCAGGGTTTGGAGAGAGGTGTGTAACACTAGAAGGAGATGGGTGGCATTACTGCTGGCAAAAAAACTTCTCAGTGCAAATGGAAGATTTTGTACTAGAACCCAAGGGAGGTTTGTAGATGCAAAAATTTTCCTGTTGTATGAAATGAGGATGGCATAATAGTTAAGGTGTTTTACCTTACAAACATAAGGTGCAGGGTTTGATTCTCACATGGGGTAATTGGCTAGGCTGAAAATGGCCCACAAGGGCAGTTAGCCTAGTATTAGTCTATGAACTATAAACTAAGTATATCTATGAACTATGAAATGTACCATCTATACCATATAATTGTCTGTGACACTTAAGTAGAGAGAACTACACACACACACACACACACACACACACACACACACACACACACACACACACACACACATACCACACGTACTTGGGCAGTGGGGATGGAAAAGAATAAACATACATGTTCCCAAGATTTATCATTCATGTCCCCAAGAGTTATTCACTATCTTGCATTGACAGGGTTTAACTGTCTACTGAATATCATTATGTGATTAGAACATTGCAGACACATCTCATTATAATCTCAGATCATGCTCCACTGGAACTTACGTTAGAATGGGAACCTGGAATCTCCAGGCTGAAACACTGAAAACAAAGGTCATCCAGAAAACACAAGTCTGGTTTGGTAAACCACTTGTAACCCAGAGGGTCAAATAATGAACAAGAAACAGAATACCAAGGATTAATCCAGACAAAATCACTTTAGCTAGCAGATCTAGGAGACTGTTCACAGGTTCATAGGTTGGTACTAGACGATCGGCCCTAGGGCCTATACAAGCCTAGCCATAACAATTCCCTGGGGTGAATTTCCTATCTCCCATCCAATCATCAAGGTTCCTTTTGAAGAGGGCCAAAGAGGTGCTGTGCTTGACATGTATGGGCAGTCTATTCCAGAGTCTGGGGAGTCTCTGGGTCAGGAACCTATCCCTCCAGCATGTTTTGTTTATTGTGATGACAAGGTTTAGATCCCTGGAGCGTATGGCTCTGAGGGATTGGGATTTCTTTAAGTGGAGCATGTCCAACAGCTCAGGATTTGACATGGCCTTGTATGTTAAGCAGAGATTGCTTCTGAGTAGACGATATGCCACAGAATATAGCTGGATTTTTTTAGACGCTAAGCATATGGCATCTGCTTTAGGCCTGTGATTCTTTTAGTAAGGTATTTCTGTGGCTTTTCCAGCTGTTGCAGATGTCTTTGCGAGGTACATACTAAATGGGGCATTATACTCTATAATGGGTCTAATGAGGGATGAGTACAGTAGGACAATGACCTCCTTTTTTATTGGATGAAAAGCCCTTAGTGTTGAGGTGTGCCGCATAGAAGAATTTCCTGACTGTTGTGGTGATGTGGTTATCGAAAGTGAGACCACTGTCCACTTGTGTCCCTAAGTCTCTCATCACACTTTCGATGTTTAGTGTACTGCCACCTATGTGGCAATTCATGGGTACATTTTTTTTCCAAAGGGGATAACTATACATTTCTTGGCATTAAGCCTGAGCCCATGGCTCTGGCACCAGGCATCTGTTTTTGTAAGGCCCTTTTGTAGAATATCCACATTATTTGGGGATTCAGTAATGGCTCCCAGTTTGCAGTCATCTGCAAACTTTGTTAGCCAGAGTCCCTTAGTGTTGGCCTGTACTTCAGAGAAGTAGATGCCAAACAAGAGTGGTCCCAGGACTGAACCCTAAGGTACTCTACTTGTCTGGAGCAGGATTTGGAGTCAGCTACTTTTACAGTCTGGGTTCTGTCAGTAAGCCAGTTGGCGACCCATCGAGTGACATAGGGATTTATGCCCAACTTAGTAAGTTTGTCTATGATTCCAGAGTGGGGGATGGTGTCGAAGGCCTTGGCAAGGTCCAGATAGGCTGTGTGGACTGCCTTACCCTCGTCCACAGCTCTGGGGACTGATTCAAAGAAGTTAACCAGGTTCAGGAGACAAGCTCGGCCCTTCATAAACCCGAACTGGGTAGGGACCAGTGTTTAAAAGTTGCCAATGTCTTTGTTTATAAGTTCCATGATAATGTGTTCCATGCCCTTGTAGATCAGGCTCGTCAGACTGATGAGATGGTAGTTCCTGGGATCCAAGGTGGATCCCCCCTTGTGGAGTGGGATTACTGTAGCTGTGCGCCACTCAGTGGGCATGAAGCCAGAGGTGAGGCTATGATTAAACATGATACTTGGGTGAAGTGCCAGTTCATTTTGTAGTTCATGTTTTGTACTTCATGTAGTACACAGCCTGGGATGTCATCTGGTCCTATGGATGCTGTATTCTTAGCTTTGGAGAATGTGCTTTCTACCTGTGTGGCCATGATTACTGGAATTTGGCAATCCTTTGGTATTGAGATGGGCCCTTTAGGGGGTGATATGGGGGTGAAGTTGGCACTAAATTGATCTGCCAGGATATTGGCAATATCCTTGGGATCAGTATATTTAATGCCATTCTATTGAAGCTCAGAGCAGATGTGAGCATTGCCTTTTAGATTCTTGACATAACTATAGAATGCCTTGTGGGTGTCTTTGGAATCTTTGGCAATTTTATTTTCATAGCTAGCTTTTGAGGATTTTATGAGGGATCTCAGCTTCTTACTGAGGCTGGTGAGGGAGTTTTTTTGCATCCTGGGATTTTCCTCTTTTCTGCAACAGTTTCTTCCTTCTGTTGTATAGTTTGTTTATATCAGGCGACCACCAGATTGGCTTCCTTTTTTTGGAGGAGAGCATCTTGGTTTCATTTGGGATGGCACGATTCATGCAATAGTGCATATGCTCTTACAGTGCCTTAGTGTAGGATTCTGCAGTTGAACTTTCAGATCCTGTCTGCATGGGTGCCATGAAGTTTGTCACTTCTGACTTCAGTAGCATGAAGTTCGCTTTGGAAAAGTTTTTTAAGGAGGTTTCCCTACTGGAGGGTGGGGTGCGATGTGGATGTTAATGGTGATTTGCTTATGGTCAAACCTGACCAATGAGGGGGTGACCACTGGTGTGGAGCATCTATCTCCCATGTTGGTAATGACCAGGTCTAGGATATTGGAGCCCCTGGTGGGACAATGGATTAGTTGATCCAGGGCATTGGAATTTATGAATTCCAAGAACCGTTGGGAAAAGGATTTGGTACCCGAGTAGTTTTCCCAATTAATGGCAGGGTAGGTGAAATCACCCAGTATTAGGGTGTTTGGTTGTATCTTAATATTTTCCAGTATGTTTAGAAAGGTGTAGTGAGAATCTTGGGGCATAGTGGGGGATCTGTAGCAAGTTAAAATTTGGATTGCAGTCTTACCTAGTGTTAGTTGCACCTGGAAAATTTCAGATGCATTGTGTTGGGCAACTAGCCTGGAAGTGTGAATATCCTTGGTGAATATGGACACTCCTCCACCTTTAGTGTTTAGGTCTTGGTTTTGTGGCTAAAATGTCTGGTAAGAGTTGTAGCCTGGTATTTCAGTGGTGCTCTCTGGAGCCATGAACCAAGTCTCAGTTACTGCATAGATATCGATGTTCTCCATTTTTAAGAGTGCCTCAAGAGAGTGCATTCTGAGGTTTAGACTTCTAGCATTGAGTAGCATTGCCTTCAGATTTTGCATGCTTGTATCTGTTACGGTGGTGTTTTTTTCCTTTGAACCTTGCCTAAAAAAGGCATTATAGGGGTGGCAAGAGCTTTAGCCTGTAACCTGAATCCCAGGGGTGACAGGTACAGACCATCTCTGGCAAAGCATCATGGTTTGTCGATCATGTCTTTCCAGGCAGCTACTGGATCCCCTTTGAATGACACCAGAAGCTTAGCCAACTGTTGAAGTCATTTTGTCCTTATACTGTAGTATCATTCTGGGCGAAGGCAGGATGCTAATCAGGGCTAGGGTCATACCTGCCTGGGCCACATGATACAAGAGCTCTTCCACGTCTCTTTTCATGTAGTCCTGGGAGGTACGTCTCAAGTCATTCACTCCAGCATGAACAATGACAGATTCGTATGTGTACTTGTTGTGGAGTGACTTGAGTGCATGCGTTTTGTGGCGGATCCTGGCACCCAACAAGCAGCTGATTGTAATTTTCTCCTTGTTCAGCCTGGTGAGTTGAAAGGGATAGAAATCAGCCCAAAAAGGCTAAAAACATTATAATTTCAGAGCTGGAAACCACTCCTCTAGTGTTAGATAGGTAGTACAATGCTCACCACTCCCACTGGTAAAGCAGTAGGACTTTCCTCTACCACAGCAAGGTCTGTATAGATCTGGACACAGAAAATAAAGTCCTGAAACCAGCAAAGCCTGGTAGGACTTCCCTCTACCACAGCAAGGTCTGGATAGCTCTGAACACAGAAAATAAAGTCCTGAGACAAGCAAAGCCTGGGATCTGGACTGGCTAGGAAAGGTGGGAAACGAGCAAACAAGTTAGTATTTTATTTTATTTTTTTTGTTAAAACAGGCTAAACAATGCAATAATACAGTAAATAAACACAGAAAAGGCTAACACACTTGAGTGTGTAGTCCTAAACAGTAATAGCAATTAAAACTCTACAAAATTAGCAATTTAAAACTTTTTAAATGAAGCAAGGCAAGTGCACAACTTAAAATGGATTGAAGAGGCAGTAATACAGCAGAATAAGTAGCTAGTCTACATATACAGAGAAGTCTATATATACAGAAAAGCAGCTAAAACACACAAACAATTCAGATGCAGTGCAACGTAGAGCACTTGAGTTGTAGCAATATTAAGACAAATACAGTAATAATAAATGCTCTAAAATATACTCTATATTTCCAAAATGTATGAGAAGCACACTCAGAAGACAAGGAGATTCAGGCAATTTTTTTTTGAAAGGGAGAAAGGAGTAACAGAAGGCCTTCTCAGATTTTCTCTCTGTATTAGGTAGAATGAGCTAATGACACTAGACTGGGAGTGTCCCAGATCAAATTTACAGTAGGGGTGGGCAACTGCAATATTACTGTCTCTCTGTTGGCCTCCCTGTGTGAGGAATAAAGATGGGTTGTTGAAGTTTTAAGTAATTTATTCAGTTAAGTAGGTGGATAGTACAAAATATCCAGTGTTTCAGCCTGAACATAAACATGAACACAAATACAAACACTAACAATAACACAAACAAGAACACAAACACGGACAAGAACAAGAACACAAACATAGACGTGGACATGAACAAGAACACAAACAAGAACAAAACAGAGACATAAACAAGAACAAGAACATGAGCATGGCCACTGACATAAAGTGGTTTTATCTGGAGAAGGCCTTTGTACTCTGTTTCACCTTACTCTGGACTTATTTAGTAACTGGTGTATATAGCATCTTTTGAGGATCAAAACTGAAAATGACAGTGATAAAACACAATAGTTGGTGAAATTTGACTTATCACTGGGTTAATGTAATACAATAAAGAAAATCTACTTATTGTCCAAGCTAGGTCCATTAGGTCAGATTCTCTAGCTAAACAGGACATAATGATGCCAGTATGAAGGGTAAAATGCTAGCATTAATTACTGTGGTGCTGCAGGTCAGAAAAGCATGTGCATTTCAAACATTAACACATCATATTACAAATTAACCCAATCGAAATCAAGTGCAACCTATAATAAGTGAATAACATGAAGATGCAGAGACACCTTTGTGTGCCTTTTCTGTGTTTGTCATGTTCAGCGAAGTAAGTAAGGATAGAGGAAATTAACCCCTACAGCCTGTAACAAAAGTAACAAACATGACAGGATTTTTTTCTGAGAGATTCTGTTAAGATCATTTAAGTTTATAGGATGGAAGAAATGGAATAGCTGGGTACAAGAATTTATCATTCAACAATTATTGGTGGCAAACTCTTTGACGTCCTATAGTAAGCTTTGATTATGACTATTCTAATCACTAAACATTGAATATCATTTCCCCCAACTGAAATGTATCTGTGATGTCCACTACAAACAAGAATAATAAAATATGTATAAATCAGTATTTTAAGATATTTACAAATCAGTGAATGTTTGTAAAAGTAGTTTAATCTTTTATGTAGATTTGGTAGCATATAGATGTTCATAGACTCGCTATGAAAGTTTGCATGCAGTTTTGCCAAAATAGAAAGCATCACATCTGAAACCCAGTGCTAGGTAGACTATAAATGAAGGATTAAGAGTCAAAATAGATCTTATTTCTGATGATTCCATATATTAAGCACTGCATTTTAACTATCCAGTGTATGTATGTATTTATATAAATATGAATGTATATATATATATATATATATATATATGTGTGTGTGTGTGTATGTGTGTGTGTGCAGTATTTCCAGAACCTAAAGAGGTGTACCATGGGGTTTATTAAGCTTGAGGCTTTGTCTTGAAAAACAGAGTTCCTTTCAAAATGATCCTTTAAATCACCTATATCTAGGAATGTGAGATTGGTGACATGAACAGTTACTGCATTTAACATAGTTATTAATGACTCTTGTCAAAAACAATTATTTTCTTTATATTTATCCAAGTTATATCATCCTTTCTGAAAAAAATCCACTTTTTTAAATATTTCTTTCCATATTCCAAAGATATGCAGATGTATTGAACACTCTAAATTGACAAAAGCTGTGACTGTGAGTGCGAATGTGTGGTGTGGAAGAACTAAGATGGCAGTACTGGCCACTCAGTGGTGTAAACCTTGACCCTAGATGATTTTCATGGGGTGACACCCTAATCTCGTGCAAAAATAGGAAAAAGGGGTTGTGGATATATGGAGATAATTTGCAAATCTTTTAAAATATATTTATCTGTATGTGTTTTAGTATTGATTTGTTTAATGTACTGTTTTTACATACTAGCTTCATACTCCATTAAAGTTAGAAAATATATACTGTAGGTTTATACAACTGTTATGCCATAGACTATGCAAAAAGAATGAAATAAACTGTTGTATTACAGTACCAGTGATTAAACACATTGTTGAAACAGAGAATACATTTTTATACCTAGGGAAATTAAAGTAACTGGCACAGTAAAATATACCAGCTGGAGAATACTTTAGCTTTTTTTAAAAAAAATAAATGGCTGCAGTTCATATAAATATTTTCATTGTATTATGTGCATTTTTATTCCAAGGATTACAAGAAAATTTCAATGACTTTCTATAAAAGCTGCAGCATAGAAAAGATGAAGTGGATAATGGAAATCCGTTTTATTAAAACAGTCTACTAATATATAATTCCTCATGACTGCTGTCTGTAATTGTGTAAAGCAGGCACAGAGTCACTGAACTGTAATGTTGTACCTGCAGTAGTTGAGATTTTCACATGCACAGCCACGTTGAAGATGCCCATAGCAGAGAGGGCAACCTGAGGACAAGATATGCCAAAGATAATGAAATATCTCAGCCTCGTTTATAAAATATTGTTTTATTCTTTCAGCCATTCCTTCTACTCCAGAAATTACATATAACAAAACTGATGGAAAATACATACTGACATGTACTTCATCAGGGTTCTGTCCTGAGAATGTTAGTATTTGATGGACAAATTATGACATTCAGATCAAGGAGCCAGCACAGACAAAAGTTTTTAACATTGGGGATGGAACCTACGCTGTAACCAGCACTGTTGAAGTTATACCAAGAGGAAATAATCATTCTACTGTGGCATGTGTAATAACACTTTTAGGATCAAGTTTAAAATCAAGGGAGCTAAAACTGAACGTTTCAGGTAATGGCCAAATCTCTTTTCTGCAGCTCCATTAATAATATGACAATTATTGCATTCTTCTTTTGACTTTTTTAAACATATCAGTCATGCCTTATTTTGCCATGAATATTGTCTCTTGACTTGGACTTATATGAGATAATCCAAAAAGTAGATTATCTATCACACAATTTGATTGTTTGAAGACACTAGTGTGCTGACTGTGTAAGTCAGTAACTTATGGTTTTCATAATAGGATACATTTTTCCAAGTACAATGAAATATGCCACTTTGTGAATCAAAAACATACTATAAGAAGCATATTTTATAAAATGAGAATTCAAAGTTAAAAAAGTTCTCTTAAGGTCACATACAAAAGTCACACTCAAGGTATGGTAGCCATAATCCACGGACCATCTAATAGCTATGAAAGTGTAGTATGTAGCTAAGCTACAGTCATTCTAGAGATGTCATAGGGAAATTTTTCTCATAGCATACATTGATAGAATACAATTGGTTGTTAATTTAGTCTAGCATCATTGGATTACAAAACACTTTGAAATAGCCTTTGGCAGTTTTGTTAAGGGAAGTGAATACTTTTTAGTGTAAGGAAGAAAAATGCCAGAAGAAAGCTATAGTATGTGTCTATCAGAGTATATTCTGAACATGATATAAGGTTCAACCATTGTTTACAAAAAATATAAAATATGTTTTGATATCTTTGATATAAACCTAACGTGAAGGCATAAGAATGCCAGCATTTTTAGGCTAAATATTATATCTATCTAGTTTGTGCAATGTTAAGCCAACATTGATTAATATTAAAGTTTAAACTTAAGCAAATTGTGAAGGATTTAAAGATTTTTTTTCTAAATGTCTGCAACGTTAAGGTGGTATAGCCTAATCCCACATTATCAATCACTGACACAATCAAAATATTAATAGGTTCTTATCTACTTACTATGTTACTGATCTGTGAGGAGCACAAGTTGAGGCTTAGAGTCTCCTTTTTTCTAGCCCTTTAATTTTGTTTATGAATAATCCAAAGAGGTGAAACATTTACTTATACAACCTTTTTATGAGGGACATGGGTACTAAACTGAGAGTGAATTTATGGTTTCCATTCCAGTCATTCCAATTATATTTGAATAGATTAAGAGAGGTATTTTGCTTTATGTGGAGTGGAAAATGGTTCCATAGTAGCAGTATTCTCTGTGATACATGCATGTCCCTCCAACATGTCCTATTACTGTTATGACTTGCAAGTGTGTAATAGATTTGAAAGGATGGTGTCAGATGAGGCTCTTTGTACAACGCAGAGATTGCCTCCTTGTAGCATGTATGATACAGAGAAGAGAAATAGGGTATTGAAGCAGTCATTACATTTTTGTCACACTGGCCCTTGTTTTTTTCTTTAGTGAGAAAACATTATAGTCATTTCAGTTGAGACAAGTGTCTGGAGAGGTTCATACTGAAAGTAGCATTATATTCAATGAGTGACCCAATGAGAGCTAAGTAGAACAGAGTAATTTAATCCCTGGACCTGGATGCCATACCTTTGTATTTAAGCTGTGTGGTGAAGGACATCTTTGCAATAATGGATATATGGTGATATGGTTCCTTGTTGTCATAGGTTCCAAGATCCCTGACTATGTGATCAGTTATTCAGGTGGTGATGCCAATGTGATAGTTACAAAGGAAGTTATGATTCTTGGCATTTAGTTTCAGTCTATGATCTTGACACCAGCCATTTGTTTGGGAAATGTCCTTTTGGAGGATCTTGGTGCCCTCTGTGGAACTTAAGACTGCATCCAGTTTACAGTCATCTGCAAACTTGGTCAGCCAGAAACCTTTAATATTTGCTTTGATGTCTGAGAAGTAAATTTTGAAGGTGAGTGATCCAAGGACTGATCCCAACATTACACTGCTAGTGATAGGTCTTTTGGAGGAGGTAGCACCATCCATCCTATTCTACTGGGTTCTATTAGTGATCCAATTTGATACCCAATGAGTTGCTTGGGGATTTATATTTAGTTGAGACTTTGTACATGATACAAGAGTATGGGATGAAGTCAAACACCATGGTAAGGTCTAGATATATAATGTGCAGTCATTTGTCCTCATTCATTTTCTCCATAATCCATCAAATAAATCAGCCAGCATAAGTAGGCAGGATCTCCTCTTAACAAATCCAATCTGACTTGAGGTAAAACTTTGTTGGTTGCCTACATCATTATTTATTAATTCCGTAATGATCCTTCCATAGCCATACATGTAAAGCTGGTCAGGCTTACAGGTCTTGTAATTAACTGCGACCTTTGATGACCCACCTTTGTGAAAGGGGGTGATTGTTGCAATACATAATTCAGTGGGCACAAAGCCTGTTTGGGGGATGATATTAAATAGCTCCTGCAGCTGGTCTGACAAGTCCTATCCCATGCTGAACATTAGGCAGTCCCATATGTTATTTGGTCCCATGGAAGTAGTGATTTTGGCCTTGGATAGTGCCTTGACGAATTACTCCTGGGTGTATATGCAGGCATGTAGGGGAGAGGATGGTAAAGTTAGAACTAAATCTGTCCTCTAATAGACTGGCAATGTCCCCTAGGTTTGAGTAAGTGATGTACCCTACCCTATTTCTCTTCTCTGTATTCATCAGAATGATGAATCCTATTATGTTATGTTAATATTAAATCCTGTGATGTCTTCCTGTATATTTGTATATTCCCACATCCTTCTCCTTTTTACCATGCTCATTTTTTGTATATTATGTAACTGTGTTTATCTCTATGTGGAGCTTTTCTCCCCGGGCCTCTACTGAAAATGGAAATATATCCAGTTAGACTAGCCCGGTTAACAAATGTAAAATAAATAAATAAAATAAAAATAAATGTAATTTAGTAATAGCTTTGCACAGGTCTGCAAAATAATTACAGAAGTCCTTGCGGTTATCCTTCCCCTGGGTGGCTATTTTTACATCATATCTGTTCATGGATGGTTGGTTAGGACAGCACAGTGAGAGAGCAGGTAGTGTATCACCTGTCAGCAAGAGATTCTCTTGTTTGAGTCTCAGCTTGAGTGCCTCCTGTGTGGGGTCTGCATGACCTCCCTGTGCTCACATGGATTTTCTCTGGGGTCTGCAGTTTCCTCGCACATTCTAAAGACATGCAGTAGGTGGGTTTGACACTCTAAATTGGCCATACATGTAAGTGTGGTACTTCCGAAGGTCATTCACAGCAGATATCGCCACCTGGCAGTGTAAACATTGGCTGTAGATGTCATTATTGAAGATAAAACCTGATCCCATGTGCAAAAAGTATGGATGGGTCTGGCCTTGGTTGACTTGAGCAGGGTCTAAACTTCAATGCTTACTATGACTGTTTTAAGCATCCTGAGAGTTAAGTTTACATTTGCATGCAGTGAGTTTTTCTTTTATTATGGAGTCTGTTTATATTTGGATTCCACCACAAGGGTTTATTCATAAAGTTTGCATTGTATCTACTTCAGGCTGGGACACGTGTATATGCCAGTATTTGCATTTGCATAGAATTTGGTGGTAAAGGTTTCTTCACACACAGCAGAGTCATCAAATTTGAATGGATTTTGAATCTGGTCAAGTCATCTCTCAGTTTTAGTAGATAAACCTTAGTATAATCTCTGAATAGCAGATAGCAAGTTACTGAAAGACATTTCCTAGGTCACTCTTATAATGAAAGTGACAGATTTATGGTTTGATTTTTCCAGGACAAAAGTGTCAGTTTGCAGAAGAAAAGCTGTCCCATGTTGATTAGTACCATGTCCAGAATGTTATTACCCTAGTGTCACTCGTCTAGTCAGGATAAAGTAGACGAACATTGTGGGTTCTTGTTCAAGCAGCTTTTTTATGTACAAACCCATAAGAAATGAGGCTAAGTAACTTAAACATATATACAAACTAGCTAACATACATATACATGTTCACACTCTGGCTGCACTTCTCAAAATGGCACTGAAGCTAGCATGTGCTTGCTATTTATATGCACACGCTGTCCTAGAAATGCTTCTTAAAGGTACAACACACACACTATTCTACACTCTCCCTCTTTGAGAAATACGTCATGCAATGTTGATGGCATTGAATGACATACAGTTGGTGCAAATGATTTTGTCATGCAGTAATTATACAGAACTAGATACATATATGCAGTTACATCCAGGTTGCTGTGTGTTTTACACTAGGTCTGGAAATACGACCAAATGGTGTGACATAGAAATTAGACTTAGGTCTAGCAACCTGGATTGGCTCTGCTGAATGTTCAGCCTTAGAGACATCAGGAACATCATCAGGAAAGGAAGTAGAAGTCAAGATATGTTCTGGAGCAGGAACATTGTCTGGATTACTCTGAGATCTAGAGTCTGCATCACAGGAATGCTGTAATATCAGTTCTGATACAGGAAGCAGATGTCTGCAATTTCTCCTGCACTACACACCCTCTTATTTCACAGAAAGTAGATGTCTGTGATTTCTCCTGTACTCCACACCCTCTGATTTCACAAAGTAGGGTCTCAGCTCTGCACATATGCTTGTTACTTGACCAATCCGGTCAAAACCTTTCATCATTTGTATCCTCACTGTCTCTCCTTTCTATGGATGAAGAAATCTGCTCAATTTGTCATAACTAGACTTTTGGAAATAACACTTTTTGAATACTTGGGCTTTGATTGCGCTGTTGTATATAGTTTTAGGCCTCAACAAACTGGAACTGGTAGGCAATGTTGTTCTGGTTTGCCTAGATAGAAGTCACTGAGCAGGTGAGCCAAATATATTGTCATGGGGTATGTTTCTGAGATTGAGTAAATTCAAAAAGACATCAGTATTGTCATGCTTTGACTTCTCTAGTAATTGCTTTGCACTCTGTACTGCACATTCAGCTAGTACATTTGACTGCGGATACTCAGGACTACTTGTAACATGTACAAAGTCCCATTCTC